>NW_027251310.1:615549-923323 GCF_044704955.1 Pristiophorus japonicus
TTTGCGTGGTTGTTCATTTTCTCGTCGCCAATTGATACGCTCATAATAAAGGATGAAACTTAGTATTGTGAACAATGAGTAAGTGTGACCTTAGCTACTTTAATAAGACTCCAGAGTACAGGTACCTCATGGGTGGCCTGCTTACACACCGTGCTCCCAAGGGATACTGGGATCCATTGGGACTCCGACAGGTAGGCCCTCTGATGATGGTGTGTACAGGTTGTCAAGGGTTAAATACATAAAACAAGATGTGTACAGAAATCAACCATCAAAAGCCCTGTCATTAACCGCAAAGGGTTTCCTGCAATTTTCTGATCGCAAAGCGCTTTCAGTCCTTGTCCTTAAAATTGCAGACGCGGAAATTGGGGAGTTTAATGACTTTGAAAGGAGGACATTGTTGTTTGGTGCCGTTCTGGTCAGAGAAATGTTTGTGAAAGGAACTTTTTGCAGAGAGAGGGATTGAGCATTTCAACTTGTTCCTGAACACTTCTCTCTGGGCACTGAGCTAAGCAGCAATTTCTGTCGTGTGGAGGTTATCACATTTCCTTCACACGTGAAAAGTTCCCGGTTCAAGCCTGCGCAGAAACATTATTTCTCAAACAAAAACTTGTCTGCAATAAAAGTTGTTTTGGATACATTGTTGAATGAGTAATGCACATTTAAAACCAATCTCCTCCAATACAGAGTGTGTAAAATCAGATCGGGGATAAAACTTCATCAAGGATTAAAGTTTCATGAATTATTAAAGTTCACTTTTTGAAGTTTTGACTGTCTCTGTCAGCATTTCATTCATTCTGTGAAACAATGCTGTCGGTTTATACCAGCAGATCTAAGCTGCATTTGAAACCCGCAAACAACTCATTAATTATTCGCTCTTCCCCAGTTCCAGAGCTCAGATAGTTATTGTCCATCCCTGGGATGCAAGCTATCTCAGAGCCGGGCCAAAGTTCCCCATACACCGAGCACAGGCTCAGGAAAACCCCGGGGGAGAGGTTATCCCGGTCACTGGGCCTTCCAGCAGCCCTGAACATGCGCCCGGTCTGAAACTTTCCAGAGTAATAACTTGTATCTGGAACATCTAACAGTAAGGACGGCCAAGTGGTCTGAGGCACTGCTTTCATTATTTGATTAAATTATCAATTCTCCCTCAGTTCGCATTTTTATCATTGTGCAAAAGAAGATCATGGGTTCATTAATGATACTGACCCGCGAAAGCAACACAAAAGTTTAATGAAAAGTAAACGCCCAACGTGCGGCTCGAACCCATGACCCTGAGAGTAAGAGTCTCATGCTCTACCGACTGAGCTAGCCGGGCTTCTCAACATTTACTCTGTCAATCCCCTTCAGAATATTGTCCGTTTCAATGAGATCACCTCTCATTCTTCTCAACTCCAGAGAGTATCGGCATATTCTACACAATCTCTCACCACAGGACAGTCCTCTCATCCCAGGAATCGATCTGGTAAACCTCCGTTGTAGCACCTCCAAGGCAAGTGTATCCTTCCTCAGAAAAGGAGACCAAAACTGTGCGCAGTACTCCAGGTGTGGTCTCACCAGGGCCCTGTACAATTGGAGCAAGATTTCCTTACTCTTGCACTATGGGCGGAATATTAGGTGCTATGGTCCGAATATCCTGTTTTTCTGCTGATTCTACGGTTGTATAAAAAGTTATTAAAATTCGACAGTCACTCGGCAAACATATTTGTATTTCCTTCAGTGTGCTACACATGTGGATGGATTAATGATGATTGAAACAATTATTCAGTATCTTACAGACTTGAATTATATTTGTCAGCTTGCTCTGTAAAAATGCTTTCCCTGACCGGGAATCAAACCCAGACCACGGCAGTGAGAGCACCGAATCCTAACCAGTAGACTACCAGGGAACACTGCTTGCAGCCTTTGCGATAGCTTTAAATATAGTCAGCTTACAATGACAGCTGAGAATTGTGCGGTGACACGGCGTGTAACTGGATTTGCAGGGAGCAGCGTGGAGGCCCCGACCTGCGTGAGAACACCAGCGGCAGGTCGGGGCCATAAAAGGAGCGGTGAGCGGTGGCCTGGGAGCAGCGTGGTGGTGTACCACGGCAAGGTTCAGCGCGAGCTGGTGCAGGAGGGCGACGGCAGCGAAGAGTGACGTCATCAAAGTCCAGGTCGGTGATTGGAGCGTGGGCAGGTACAGCAGGAGCAGCGAGAGACTGCGGAGGGATGTGATCGGGGCCCAGGGGCGGCGTGAGTTCAGGGCAAGGGGCCCAGGGGCAGCACGGGCCAGCCCACACTGCGATATGTGTGCACACTGGGTCCATGCAGCAGAGCTGGTCTCCAGTCGTCTTGGATAACCCTTGCCACTGGACCAAGACCTTGCTCTGTCAAGCCCGTGTGATGGCTGGGGAGCAACGGTCACCACATGTTAAAAAAATCCACGCACAGGCATCTTCCACCCTTCAACATGCAGTTCGGGACCTGGAATATTAGGACCATCATTGAAACACCTGTGAACCCATCCTTTTTTGGCGTGGAAACAAGTCATCCTCGCTTCGAGGGACTGCCTATGATGATGATGAACTGGATTTGCTGCAGTCCGCGGGCAGCAGTTGATGAAAGCAGGCGTGAGAGGGTGAGTGACAGGTGGGCACTGCTTCTGATGCTGAATGACCCACGGTGGGAGTGGCCGGGGATTTTAAAGCCCTTTCATTGCACCAATGCAGGGTAAATGAAACTGTGTTTCAGGAACCTTCATGTATACAAACATGGGCACTCTGTACTGGAGACCTCGTGGTGCAACGGTGGTGTGTCTGACTCCAGATCAGAAGGCTGCGTGTTTATATCACGTCGGGGTCACTGTACTTTTCCATATTGTTCTTCCGGAATTGAGATTTTCTTCGCTGCATCACAATTTACTTTCCCACCCATCTTTGTACCATCAGCAAACTTGGCTACATTATACTCGGTCCCGATATCCCTGGGATAGGAGAGGGAAGACACACCGGAGAAGTGTGAGCTTGTAGACCGGAGAAGTTGCAGCTGCTGGAGCTGTGCGTTTTATCGGGGAGGGACGGGGGGAGAGCCCGCCGAGCGACCGGAGAAGCTGAGAAGCTGCTGTGCTTTTCATCGGGTTTAACACTGTTTAAAAATGGCAGAGTGCCAAGTTTTCTCTCCCTACTGCCCATGCGCGAAGGTGCCGGCAGTGTTTTCGGCGCAGGCATTTGGCTCCGCCCCCCACTTCACCATCGACACCACGCCAGGACTCCGGGGACTGTACACAGCGGCCAGGATGGGGCGAGTTTTTCCCCGAGCCATTTCCAGCGCGCAAAGTCGGTGCGCTTGAGGTCAGTGCGCCGACAAAACTGCTTGGAGAAAATCTAGCCCTTGAAGAGTAAGGAGTACACTGAAGGAAATACAAATATGTTTGCCGAGCAACTGTCAAATTTAATAACTTTTTATACAACCATCGAATCAGCAAAAAAACCGGGCATTCGGCCCATAGTACTTAATATATAGCCCACAGTACAAGAGTAAGGAAGTCGTGCTACAATTGTACAGGGCCCTGGTGAGATGAGGAGAAACTTCTTCGCTCAGAGAGTTGTTAACCTGTGGAATTCTCTGCCGCAGAGTTGTTGATGCCAGTTCGTTAGATATATTCAAGAGGGAGTTAGATGTGGCCCTTATAGCTAAAGGGATCAAGGGGTATGGAGAGAAAGCAGGAAAGGGGTACTGAGATGAATGATCATCCATGATCTTATTGAATGGTGGTGCAGGCTCGAAGGGCCGAATGGCCTGCTCCTGCATCTATTTTCTATGTTTTGATGTTTCTCTGTCCTGCTACTGCTTCTTTAATAATGGATTCCAACATTTGCCCAACCACAGATGTTCGGCTAACTGCTTTTTGTCTGCCTCCTTTTTTAAATAGTGGCATTACATTTACAGTTTTCCAATCTGCTGGGTCCTCCCCAGAATCCAGCGAGTGCATGTCCACAGATCACTGAAAGTAGCAGGCCAGGTAGCTAAGGTGGTTGAGAAGAAATATGGAATGCTTGCCTTTTTAACCGAGACATCGAATACAAGAGATGGGGTCGGTGGGGCAGGTTAGGTCACAGCTGGAGTACTGCGTGCAGTTCTGGTCGCCATATTACAGGAAGGACATGATTGCACTAAAGATGGTGCAGAGGAGATTTACGAGGATGTTGCCGGGAGTGGAGAATCTTAGCCATGAGGACAGATTAGAAAGGCTGGATTTGTTTTCCATTGAACAGAGACTGAGGGGAGACCTCACTGAGGTGTATAAAATGATATTCAGGTTCATATATAAATATATATAAATATATCTATATGTCTCATAGCCGTTCCCTGATGGTCGAGCGGTTAAGATCCGGCGCGGTAAACTGGTTTCAATTCTCGATCAATTCATCGCATAAAAATAATTGAGGTCTGTGAGACGATTAATATTTGCTGTAATCACCATGAATACCAATACTTTCTGCGATAGACCGAGCTTACAGACTATCTTGCTTCTCCTGCCCTTTACCGGGCACGTGTTTGGGGTTTAATTTAGTAAACTGGGCGAGTTCGCTGATTGCAGGGAGAGGTAGGAGCCTCTGTGGCCCCACTGTGAGGATGTGCAAGAGAACACGGTGGCTGGGTGATCCGTGACATTTCTGTAAAGGGCAGTGGAGGAGAAGGATTGAGAACTTTCAGTGTGGGACAGAAGTTGTTTAAGGTGAGCCAACACATTCCCGATCAGCACAGAGGGAGCTCACTGGTCAGCTCCCCTCTGTTGGGGCTGTTGTGCCAGAGGTTTCTACAGTGCAGTGGTTATCACATTTGCTTTATACGTGAAAAGTACCCGGTTTGATTCTGGGTAGAAACATTATGTTTAAACTTGTTATAAGGGAACAATCGGAGGAGAGTTTAGTCTCCTGGAAAATGCTGCTTGACCTGCTGAGATTTCCAGCATTTGCTGTTTTTATTTGCTATTTATTCTCCTGGTAAAAAGGCTCCTTTATTCCTGATTTGCTCTTTATTTCACTTCAATAAATAGATAACTTTCAGTGAGAGAAAACGGATCCACCGGGGACCTTTCGTGTGTGAGGCCAACGTGATATCCGCGACACCCGCAGCCCATCAAAGGGCGAGAAACCATTGAATATAAAGGATGAGCTCACAAATATCAGGGGCAGTGCAGTCTGGTCAACGTCAAACCCTCCTTTCTTATTCAGCAGAGGCATGAACGGGAGTCAGACGCCACAAAGTTTAATGAAAGACACAAATACAAGTAAAACTACCAAATCTTTTCACTGTAAAATTCTTTCACTTTATTTGAAATCCTACTGCGTTGAATCTGAAAATGATCACCATGGGATTTTATCTTCACTGCTGATTCTAATTTCTCAACATGGAAGGAATAACCGGTGCTGTTAAATTTGACAAAAGTTGCCCCAGATTCCTGGTGACATCGGTAATACAGTGTGTAAAATGGGTTGACATGCTGAAGAACATAAGAACAAAAGAAATAGGAGCAGGAGTCGGTCATACGCCCCTCGAGCCTGCTCCGCCATTTAATACGATCATGGCCGATGCGATCATGGACTCAGGTCCACTTCCCTGCCCGTTCCGCAAAGCACAGGTCAAATGATTGAAGAATCGAATGTCCCTCAGTTAGCATTTCTTTCATTGTGCAAAAGAAGGTGACGGGTTAATTAATTATGCTTTTCCATGAACGCAACACAAAAGTTTCAGAAAAAAACATACGGTGACTGGCAGGTGAGCTTTGCTTCTGACACCTGGTGGGAATGTGCGGGCAATTTCAAGCCCCTTGTATTGTGAAAGCTTCATATAGAGGAACATCTCAAACACATTGTGTAGGCCTCGTGGCGCAATTGTAGCGCGTCTGACTGCAAATCAGAAGGTTGTGTGTTCAAATCACGTCGGGGTAACTGTTCTTTCAGAATTAATATTTTCTTTGCTGTTTGGCAATAACCAGACCCTTGTTCCAAGGTCTGTCTCATTGTTTCCCTGGTGTCAGGCAGAGATACGCCTGCTGCCCTCATTTAATTCATGTGCCAGGACACACAGGTTCCAAATCAACTTGCAGGTGGCCACACACACCACCGAGCGGTCTGAGGTGCTGTGATTCGATCGCAGTTTTCTCTGGAGGTGTCGGTTTGAATCCAACTTCTGACATTTCTTGTTTTAAATCATAAAGCGAAACACATTGTTTGTCACCACGACCAACTCGTTAAAACTGGGATTCAGCAGTTCACCTGCTCGCTTAACATTTCCGTCTGACCTGGTGCTGAAAGTGGAGATGTTTCTGCAGTGTCGCGGTTAACACGTTCGCCTCACACGCGAAAGCTCACCGGGCGGGAATATTTTCTGTAGCTTTCTCCTCATGCATGCTCAGGGGCGAGTTTGTTCTCCTGTGAAAAGTTCATAAGATGATAAGCATGTAAGAATTAGGGGCCGTAGTATGCCATTCGGCCCCTCGAGCCTGGTCCACCATTCAAGAAGATCCTGGCAGTTCCTCGACAGCAAGTTTAAACATCTGGGGCAGAGCCAACAGGTGACTGTCTGCAATCAGTGAGAGAACGGTATGTTTGGCAGAAGCCTGGCGAGGTCAGTCAGTGAAATATAAGACTTTTAATCTCAGGGTCGTGGTTTCGACACCCACATTGGACATTTAGAATTTTTCATAGAATTATAGAATGATAGAAGTTTGCAGCACATAAGGAGGCCATTTTGGCCCATCACTTCCACCCCGGCCAACAAGAGGCAATCCAGCTTCATCCCACTTTCCAGCTCTGGGTCCATAACCCTGCAGGTTACGGCACTTCAGGTGCACATCCAAATACTTTTACATGTGGTATCTGCCTCCGCCATTCTTTCAGGCAGCGAGTTCCTGACCGTCACAAACCTCTGCATGAAGAATTTTACCTTCAAATCCTCTTTAAACCTTCTACCAATTACTTTCAATATATGCCCCCTGGTTGTTGACCCCTCTGCTATCCACTATATCTAGGACCCTCATAATTTTATACATCTCAATGTTGTCTCCCCTCAGCCTCCTCTGTTCCAATGAAAACAAACCCAGCCGATCCAATCTGTCCTCATAGCTAAGATTCTCCACGCCTGGCAACATCCTCGTAAATCTCCTCTGTACCCTCTCGTACAATCACATAATTCCTGTAATACGGTGACCAGAACTACATGCAATACTCCAGCTGTACCCTAACCAGTGTTTTATACATTTCAAGCATAACCAACCTGCTCTTCTATCCCATGCCTCAGCCAATAAAGGTAAGCATTCCGTGCGTCTTCTTACCCACCTTATCCAACTGGCCTGCTACCTTCAGGGATCTGTGGACATGCACTCCAAGGTCCCTTTGTTCTTCCACACTTCTCAATGTCGGACCATTTATTGTGTGTTTCTTTCCTTGTTTGCCCTCCCCAAATGCACAGCCTCACACTTCTCTGGATTAAATTAGTATCACTTGAAAACGTTTTAATCATACCTCCTATATTTAAGTTTCGATCATTGATGTTGCCACTAAAAGCCAAGGAACTAGCACTGAGCCCTGTGGAACCCCACTGGAACCATCCTTCCAGTCCCAAACACTCCCATCAAACATTACCCTTTGCTTCCTGCCTCTGAGCCAATTTTGGATTCAACTTGCCACTTTGCCCTGGTCCCATGGGCTTTTACTTTCGTGACCAGTCTTCCAGGTGGGTACTTGGCGAAAGCTTTGCTAAAATTCTGATACACTGCATCATACGCACTGCCCTCATCGATCCACTTGGTTACCTCCTCAAAAAATTCAATCAAGTGAGTCAGACAAGACCTTCCCTGAACAAATCCATGCTGACTATCCATGATTAACCCATGTCTTTCCAAATGCAGAAATTAAATCATTGATAAATTTTATCCTGCTTTCACGGGAAAACACCATTAATTAACTGCTGATCTTTGTTGTGTATGTATAAAATAAGTATACACCCTGTACACTCAATGTACAGTTACATAAGACCACTGGATGTATCTTCACACTGTACACACTGTGCTTGTACCACCAGAGGGTGCAACTGGTGGAGAGTTCGGGGTCACCTGTACACAACATGTAACCAGGTATAAAAGGGAGCTCACAGTACTGTACCCTCACTCAGGAGCTGTAATAAGTGGACTAAAGTCACCACAGTTCAAGTACAATACCTTACCTCGTGGAGTCATTACGAGAGTGCTTACAAACACAATAACTGGTGACGAGGGGGACTGGGAGAAATTTAGAACTCAGCAGAGGAGGACAAAGGGTTTGATTAGGGCAGGGAAAATGGAGTATGAGAAGAAGCTTGCAGGGAACATTAAGACGGATTGCAAAAGTTTCTATAGATATGTAAAGAGAAAAAGGTTAGTAAAGACAAATGTAGGTCCCCTGCAGTCAGAATCAGGGGAAGTCATAACGGGGAACAAAGAAATGGCGGACCAATTGAACAAGTACTTTGGTTCGGTATTCACGAAGGAGGACACGAACAACCTTCCGGTTATAAAAGGGGTCGGGGGGTCTAGTAAGGAGGAGGAACTGAGGGAAATCCTTATTAGCCGGGAAATTGTGTTGGGGAAATTGATGGGATTGAAGGCCGATAAATCCCCAGGGCCTGATGGACTGCATCCCAGAGTACTTAAGGAGGTGGCCTTGGAAATAGTGGATGCGTTGACAGTCATTTTCCAACATTCCATTGACTCTGGATCAGTTCCGATGGAGTGGAGGGTAGCCAATGTAACCCCACTTTTTTAAAAAGGAGGGAGAGAGAAAACAGGGAATTATAGACCGGTCAGCCTGACATCGGTAGTGGGTAAAATGATGGAATCAATTATTAAGGATGTCATAGCAGTGCATTTGGAAAGAGGTGACATGATAGGTCCAAGTCAGCATGGATTTGTGAAAGGGAAATCATGCTTGACAAATCTTCTGGAATTTTTTGAGGATGTTTCCAGTAGAGTGGATAAGGGAGAACCAGTTGATGTGGTATATTTAGACTTTCAGAAGGCGTTCGACAAGGTCCCACACAAGAGATTGATGTGCAAAGTTAGAGCACATGGGATTGGGGGTAGTGTACTGACATGGATTGAGAACTGGTTGTCAGACAGGAAGCAAAGAGTAGGAGTAAATGGGTACTTTTCAGAATGGCAGGCAGTGACTAGTGGGGTACCGCAAGGTTCTGTGCTGGGGCCCCAGCTGTTTACACTGTACATTAATGATTTAGATGAGGGGATTAAATGTAGTATCTCCAAATTTGCGGATGACACTAAGTTGGGTGGCAGTGTGAGCTGCGAGGAGGATGCTGTGAGGCTGCAGAGCGACTTGGATAGGTTAGGTGAGTGGGCAAATGCATGGCAGATGAAGTATAATGTGGATAAATGTGAGGTTATCCACTTTGGTGGTAAAACAGAGAGACAGACTATTATCTGAATGGTGACAGATTAGGAAAAGGGGAGGTGCAAATAGACCTGGGTGTCATGGTACATCAGTCATTGAAGGTTGGCATGCAGGTGCAGCAGGCGGTTAAGAAAGCAAATGGCATGTTGGCCTTCATAGCAAGGGGATTTGAGTACAGGGGCAGGGAGGTGTTGCTACAGTTGTACAGGGCATTGGTGAGGCCACACCTGGAGTATTGTGTACAGTTTTGGTCTCCTAACCTGAGGAAGGACATTCTTGCTATTGAGGGAGTGCAGCGAAGGTTCACCAGACTGATTCCCGGGATGGCGGGACTGACCTATCAAGAAAGACTGGATCAACTGGGCTTGTATTCACTGGAGTTCAGAAGAATGAGAGGGGACCTCATAGAAACATATAAAATTCTGACAGGGTTAGACTGGTTAGATGCAGGAAGAATGTTCCCAAAGTTGGGGAAGTCCAGAACCAGGGGTCACAGTCTAAGGATAAGGGGTAAGCCATTTAGGACCGAGATGCGGAGGAACTTCTTCACCCAGAGAGTGGTGAACCTGTGGAATTCTCTACCACAGAAAGTTGTTGAGGCCAATTCACTAAATATATTCAAAAAGGAGTTAGAGGAGGTCCTTACTGCTAGGGGAATCAAGGGGTATGGCGAGAAAGCAGGAATGGGGTACTGAAGTTGAATGTTCAGCCATGAACTCATTGAATGGCGGTGCAGGCTAGAAGGGCCGAATGGCCTACTCCTGCACCTATTTTCTATGTTTCTATGTTTCTATGAGAATACGAATTTCCATGTGACAATGGCTAACCTTGGCACGTTTGAACAATTCGCCGATGGGGAAGATTGGGAGGCCTTTGTGGAAAGGCTCGAACACTTCTTTGTTGCGAATGACGTGGGGGGAGACGACCCGACCTCGCTGGCTGATAAGTGCAGAGCTATCCTGCTCAGCAGTTGTGGGCCCACCGTCTATGGCCTTGTCAGGGACCTGCTTGTCCCAGAGAAGACAATAACATATGTGGAGCTCGTAACGCTGATACAGGAAAAGCTCAAACCTATAGAGAGCATCCTCACAGCTGGACACAGGTTCTCTCCCCACCGGTGGATCCGAAGGCCAAGAAATCGCAAAATATGCTGCAGACCTGAGACGATTGGCTGCACCATGTGATTTTAGCGATCACCTCACCGAAGTACTAAGGGACATCTTTGTTATTGGAATCGGTCACGAGGGCCTTCTCCACAGGCTGCGCTCTGCGGGCACCACGGTCACCCTGCAGAAGGCAATTAACGTGAGCCAGGCGTTCATGATCTCGGCCTGCGATTCCAAGTGGATGTCTCACCCCCAGGACTCTAACCCAGCAAGTACTGTGAACTGAAAGTTGCCTTTTAGAGGCAGGGCTGCTGCTAGCAGTTTCTCTCAGGGAAGAGAGAACAGAACCCCGAGTCCCACAATCCTGAGTCCGCCACATGGGGCCAACTGGCCAACCCCATGCTGGCGCTGTGGAGGAAATCACAGGGCCCACCAGTGCCGCTATAAAGACTATACTTGCAAAGGCTGTAACATGAAGGGCCACCTCCAGCGAATATGCAAGAGAAATCATACTCACCGAGTCGATGAAGAGTTGGCTGATCATCCGGAGTCCAGCGACGATGAGGTGTAAGGAGTGTTTACCTGCACCACCGGGAGTTCCCCGGTGAAAATGGAAGTTGAAGTCAACGATGTTCCAGTCACGATGGAGGTGGACACAGGGGCGAGCCAGTCACTGATGAATCAGGCGGCCTTTGAGAAACTCTGGGACAATCCAATCGAACGACCTAAAATGATCCCGATCGAAGTGAAACTGCTCACCTACACAAACGATACATCTCAGTCGTTGGCAGCGTGGATGTCCAGGTGTCCCATGGCGGCGAGATGCACAGGTTACCTTTGTGGATCATTGCTGGTGATGATCCAAAGCTATTAGGAAGAAGGTGGATGAAAAAGGTCACTTGGAGCTGGGAAAAGCTCCAACATCCAGCGATCGACGTCCTCCATGGCCCCGAAGTTGGATCCAGAACAACACCTGAAAAACCAACCGCCCAACTCGACTGTGAGGCGACGACACAGACCGCTCAACCCAACGGCGAGATGATCCAGCCCAAATGACTCGACCTCACCTTCCAGGCTCCAGTGGCAGGACTCCAGAGGAAGAAAATTCACGCAGAAGATAACTTCCTGGCTTCCGTGGCAGAACCTGGGGAGAAAAGGATCACCGCAGCCTACCTCATGGAGAGAAAGAAGATTGCGTCCGAACCACGAGGTGAAGGGCCTGAAGTCAAGATGGCGGCAGCCAGACCACAAGGGAGCAACACGTGATGCCTAGCGGCGAACAGGATTGGAGTAAAGATTGCAAGACCCTCTTAAAGGAGACCGGCAACCCATCACAATTAAAGGGACAGTTCCATTCTTTATACAGCGATGATGGTGATACATATGTAAAAGATGTAACTGACAATTTCAAATTTGTAAATGTAACTAATCATGATAAGTCAGGCGATTGCGGTCAGAACCAATGTATTGTGAGAGTAAACGAAGTGATGACGTGCGATGCTAGGATTTACAAGCATGCCGACAAAACCAAGGGCAACCTCCCGTCAGCACCCAGGTCCAGCGATCATGTAGCCTGCCCCTCCGGGACCAATGTGATACCCCAGGGAGTGTGGCCACACACAGAGGGAGCATACCAGCTGCAGTGCCAGTGATCAGCGGACGGCAAAGGCACCACGACCGGTACCCTGCCCCCGATCGGCTCTACCTCTCTGGCCACCAGGACCAGTACTGGGAGCGAGCGGATAGCACCCTCCTGCCCTCCCAACAGGACCTGGGATGACCAGGCTCCCAATATCGCTGAAGAGCAGCAGGGAGACACTGCAGCCTTCAAAGGAGGACAGGGAGGCCACACAATCCTGTGGCTCTGCCCATCACGAGGCAACGGCAAAGGTTCTGAGACTCAGCCAGGTGAGCGATCTGAGCCCACCCAGCTGGCAGGGGACACAGCTCCGTAATCAGACAACCTGGGCACAGTCTGGTTACTCTGGAACTAGTGTTCTCACCCACCTGCACCTACACAACCCAGGGGCAAGGCTGTGATACCACGTATGTACCTTACCTGTAAAATGTACTTGTTCCACTACTGTAGAACCCAAACAGTGATGTAACTAATTCGATGTTTTTTTGTTCTTTTTGTCTGTACAGGTCTGCACTTGCAGGTGTTGAGCCACACACATGGTCTATGTATGGGGGGGCTGAATGGATGTATGTAGCCATGGACACACATGGATCACACCCAGAACCCACTCAACCCCCACTGCAACCTCCAACCATCCACTGCTGACCATTTCCCAATGTCGTGGCAATAAGGACTTGGGGGTCCACAGGGAGAGAACCAAGCCAAAGCATCGACAAGGTGCAAGGGCTTTGGGCCATCAAGTCTCGGGCCAGAGCACACAATGCAAAGGCCAGTGGCACAAGACTAATGGGAGAGTGATGTTGTGTATATATAATATAAGTATACTCCCTGTACACTCAATGTTCAGTTACATAAGACTACTGGATGTACCTTCACACTGTAAACACTATGCCTGTACCACCAGAGAGTGCAACTGGTGGAGACCTAGGGGTCACCTGTACACGACAGGTAACCAGTTATAAAACGGAGCTCACCATAATGTACCCTCACTCAGGAACTACAATAAATGGACTAAGGTCACCACAGTTCAAGTACAATACCTTGCCTCATGGAGTCATTACTTGAGTGCTCACAGACACAATAGAAAGAGATTGAACATTAAATGGTAGGACATTGAGAATTGTAGACAAACAAAGCGACCTGGGAGTGCATGTCCACAGATCCCTTAAGGTAGCAGGCAAGATGGATTAGCTGGTTAAGAAGACATACAGAATGCTGGCCTTTATTAGCTGAGGCATAGAATAAGAGAGCAAGTGGATTATGCTTGAATATAAAACACTGGTTAGGCCACAGCTGGAGTACTGCGTGCAGTTCTTGTCACCGCTTTACAGGAAGAAGACTGTGATTGCACTGGAGACTTACAGAGGAGATTTCGAGGATGTTATCGGGAGTGGAGAATCTTAGCTATGAGGACAGATTGGATAGGCTGGAGTTGTTTTTCTTGGAACAAAGTGGGCTGAGGGGAGGCATCATTGAAGTGTATACAATTATGAGGGGCCTTGATATAGTGGATAGAATGGGCCCATTTCCCTTAGCAGAGGGGTCAACAATCATGGGGCAAAAATGTTAAGTCATTGGTAGAAGGTGTAGGGGGGATTTGAGGGAAAATGTCTTCACGCAGAGGGTTGTGTGGGTCTGGAACTCACTGCCTGAAAGGGTGGGAGAGGCAGAAACTCTCACCACATTTAAAAAGTGCTTGGATGTGCACCTGAAGTGCCGTAACCTGCAGGGATATGGACCAAGAGCTGGAAAGTGGGATTAGGCTGGAGAGCCTGTTATTGGCCGGCACGGTCACGATGGGCCGAAATGGTCTCCTTCCATGCTGTAAACTTCTGATTATATAATTCTATGAAAAATAATCACCAAACATGGGGTTCGCACCTCTGACCCTGAGATTTAGTATCTCATGATCTACTGACTGAGTTAGCTGGGCTTCTGCAAAATGCACCTTTTTGTCGTTGATTACAGCCAGGCGCCTGTTGGCTCCGCCCCAGATGTTTAAACTTGCTGTCAAGGAACTGCCAGGATCTTCTTGAATGGTGGACCAGGCTCGAGGGGCCGAATGGCCTACTCCGGCCCCTAATCCTTACATGTTTATGATCTTACGACATTTCACAGGAGAACAAACTCGCCCCTGAGCATGTATGAGGAGAAAGCTCCAGAAAATAATCCCGCCTGGTGAGCTTTCGCGTGTGAGGCGAACGTGTTCACCGCTACACTGCGGAAACATCTCCACTTTCAGCACCAGGTCAGACGGAAGTGTTAAGCGAGCAGGTGGACTGCAAAATCCCACTTTTAAGGCATTGGTTGTGGTGTCAAACAATGAGTTTCACTTCATGATTAAAAACAGGAAGTGTCAGAAGTGTGATGTGAACCCACACCTCCAGAGGAGACTGCGACCTAAACACAGAACCTCGGCCATCCTGACTATTTAGGGCTCTTTGTGGCCAACTGCAGGTTTATTTTGAACTTTTGTGTCCTGTCACATGAAATAAATGAGGACAGCAGGAGTATCTCTGTCTGACACCGGGGAAACAGTGAGACAGACCTTGGAGCAAGGGTCTGGTTATTGCCAAACAGCAAAGAAAATATTAATTCCCGAATTACCCTGAAGAACAGTGACCTCGACGTGATCTGGGGTCAGACGCGCTACCGTTGCGCCACGAGGTCGATACAGCACATCGGAAATGTTTGACTATATGAAGGTTTCACAATACAAGGGGCTTTAAAATCCCCGCCCATTCCCACCAGGTGTCAGAAGCAGTGCTCACCTGCCAGTCACCGTATGTTTTTTTGTTCAACGTTTGTGTTGCTTTCACGGGATTGCATCATTAATTAACCCGTCACCTTCTTTTGCACAATGAAAGAAATGCTAACTGAGGCAGAGTCGATACTTCAACCATTTTTTTCTGTGCTTTGCATAGAAACATAGAAACATAAAAACATAGAAAACAGGTGCAGGAGTAGGCCATTCGGCCCTTCGAGCCTGCACCACCATTCAATATGATCATGCCTGATCATTCACCTCAGTACCCCTTTCCTGCTTTCTCTCCATACCTTTGATACCTTTAGCCGTAATGGCCACATTTAACTCCCTTTTGAATATATCTAACGAACTGGCCTCAATAACTTTCTGTGGTAGAGAATTCCACAGGTTCAGAATTCTCTGAGTGAAGAAGTTTCTCCTCATCTCGGTCCTAAATGGCTTACCCCTTGTCCTTAGACTGTGACCCCTGGTTCTGGACTTCCCCAACATCGGGAACATACTTCCTGCCTCTAACCTGTCCAATCCCATCAGACCTGTATATGTTCTATGCGATCCCTTCTCATTCTTCTAAATTCCAGTGAAGAAAAGTCTAGTTGATCCAGTCTTTCTTTACATGTCAGTCCTGCCCTCTCGGGAATCAGTCTGGTGAACCTTCGCTGCACTCCCTCAATAGCAAGAATGTCCTTCCTCAGATTAGGAAACCAAAACTGTACACAATATTCCAGGTGAGGCCTCACCAAGGCCTGCGTCCGCGCACATACAGAGGCTGAATTACAGGACATAGTCGACGTATTTACTGAGGCCTATGAAAGCATGGGCCTTACGCTAAACATCCATAAGACAAAGGTCCTCCACCAGCCTGTCCTCACCGCACAGCACTACCCCCCAGTCATCAAGATCCACGGCGCGGCCCTGGACACCATGGACCACTTCCCACATCTCGGGAGCCTCCTATCAACAAGAGCAGGCATCGACGACGAGATTCAACACGGCCTCCATGCACAAGTGCAGCCTTCGGCCGCTTGAGGAAAAGAGTGTTTGAAGACCAGGCCATCTAAACTGCCACCAGGCTCATGGTCTACAGGGCTGTAGTAATACCTGCCCTCCTGTAAGGCTCAGAGACATGGACCATGTACAGTCGACACCTCAAGTTGCTGAAGAAATATCACCAACGATGTCTCCGCAAGATCCTACAAATCCCCTGGGAGGACAGACGCACCAACATCAACGGCCTTATTCAGGCTAACATCCCCAGCTTTGAAGCACTGACCACACTCGATCAGCTCCACTGGGCAGGCCACATAGTCCGCAAACCAGACACGTGACTTCCAAAGCAAGTGCTCTACTAAGAACTCCTTCATGGCAAACGAGCCAAAGTGAGCAGCAGAAATCTACAAGGACACACTCAAAGCCTCCCTGATAAAGTGCAACATCCCCACTGACACCCAGGAGTCCCTGACCCAAGACCACCCTAAGTGGAGGAAGTGCATCCGAGAGGGCGCTGAGCACCACGAGTCTCAACGCCGAGTGCATGCAGAAATCAAGTGCAGACAGCAGAAAGAGCATTCGGCAAACCTGTCCCACCCATCCCTTCCCTCAACGACTATCTGTCCCACGTGTGATAGGATCTGTGGCTCTAGTATCGGACTGTTCAGCCACCAAAGAACTCACTTTACGAGTGGAAGCAAGTCTTCCTCGATTCCGATGGACTGCCAATGTAGATTCCAAAATTCATGGAAACCCCCCAGTGTTTGGACTCACTGAAAAGGAAATTCGATTCAGGCCTATTAAACATAAAGTTTGGGATTCTAAAAAGCATATGGAAGAAATCTACAATTCTTAACCAAGTTTGGGATTTTAAAAGGCATGTTTGGGCCTGTGGACAAAAGCTGCAGTGACAGAGGGGTGGGATTTAGAGTTTGGATATTGTAGCTAATCAGTTTGTCTGGGGGAGCTCTTTAACCATAGTCAGGGCCCCAGAAAACATTAGCATTTAAACAATCAACCACGGAAGAAACATTATCCACCCTACCCACAGTACCCAAATATCACATCCATATTCCAACACATTTTCAACATGTATAGAAATATCTGGCTCAGCTCAGACTTCCCGAAGCCAAAGCAGTGCTATTACAATGGACAAGAGTTCATCAGTTCATAAATAAGGAGTATCACCATCCCAAATCTATCAACACCAGATTAAAACATTTAATCAAGTCTCAGTTAGCTAGTCCGCCAAAACTTATACAAAGAAGACCACTTAAATCAATGGGCAGCAAAACTTAAACAAAAGAAACGTTAGATTTGGCACGAAGATTAAGCAGCCTCTCAGAGTATAACTGGGAGCCTATCGTACCAAGAGCAACTTATTTTTCTGATCATTACTTTGGAACAACAAGATCAAGATCGAGAGCAAACGGCGAGATAACACAGGAAGAGACATCACGACATCAGAGAAAAGAACTTCAAAAAACCAATCAGTGGAACATCAATACCAACTGACTTGGTAACAGCCATCAACCGGACCACCGCGACCGACGGACCCAACCAGGAAAATCAACCACTAGAAAACCGGGGTCCACGCAAGTTTTCCACTCTACAATTTGTGCCTCGACTGTCCAGCAGGTAAAAATTACCGAAACAACTTAAAACCCGATTGATGACAAAGGGTACCGGCTTCGGGACAATCAGAATACTTCGTCACAGACAAGGCACCGGAAGGCTGGAAGGTAGATCACACCGGTTGTGGGAGAGCTGGTTGGCGGTGACATGGAAGTGTCTGCAGTGTGCGGGACCAGACTGCTTCCACACATCCACAATGAATGTCCCACCCTTTATTTGGGAAAAGTATAACTGAGAGTGGACAAGTTCCATCACGGTCAGAGAAATCTGAAGCTTTAACTGACTGACACCCGAGTTTGGGATTGTCATGTCTGTAAGCATGTAATGCTTGTAGCGCCACACTGTGGATGTGGACGTATTGTGTACTGCAACTGTATAGTTAATCATGAAACAGAACAGGCTCTTTCCGGAGAGTTCCGAGAGAGCAGCCTACATGTTAGGAAGCTGTGTGTGCTGTGCTCTGTGAAGATGTCACAGGGATGTCTTGCAATATGTGCATCTATCAGTCTCTGTGGTGCAATGGATATAGTGCGTTCAGCTATTAACTTCAAGGTTGGTGGATCGTTGCCCATTCAGGGACAAAGCCTTTAATTGTTTTTACCTGAGGATTCTGTGCCGTGCAGTTCCAGGTTATCATTGTGCGTTTTGGCTGCACGAATATATTCCGCAACCATTGCCAGCTGTGCCGTTATCTAGTTATACCAACTGTTACTTGCATTTTCGCGTGGTTGTTCATTGTCTCGTCGCCAATTGATACGCTCATAATAAAGAATGAAACTGAGTACTGTGAACAATGAGTAAGTATGACATTAGCTCCTTTAATAAAACTCCAGAGTGCTTCTATACCGTGCTCCCAATGGATGCTGGAATCCCTTGGGACTCCAACAGGTCGGCCCTCTGGTGGTGGTGTGATACAGATCGCCAAGAGTTAAATACATAACACAAGGTGTGGACGGAAATCAACCATCAAAAGCCCTTTCATTAACCAAAGGGGTTTCCTGCAATTTTCTGATCGCAAAGCGCTTTCAGTCCTTGTCCTTAAAATTGCAGATGTGGAAATTGGGGAGTTTAATGACTTTGAAAGGAGAACATTGTTGTTTGGTGCAGTTCAGGTCAGAGAAATGTTTGTGAAAGGAACGTTTTGCAGAGAGAGGGATTGAGCATTTCAGCTTGTTGCTGAACACTTCTCTCTGGGCACTGAGCTAAGCAGCAGTTTCCGTTGTGTAGCGGTTATCATGTTTGCCTCACACGCGAAAGGTCTCTGTTTCGAGCCTGTGCGGAAACATTATTTGTGAAGCAAAAACTTGTCTGCAATAAAATTGAACAAAAGCTGTCCGGGATACATTGTCGCATGAGCAATGAACATTTTAAAACTAATCTACTCAAATAGAGAGTGTGTAAAATCAGATCGGGGATTTAACTTCATCAAGGATTAAAGTTTCACTCATTATTAAAGTTCAGTTTTTGAAATTTCGGTTGTCTCTGTTCGCATTTCTTTCATTCTGTGAAACAACACTATCGGTTTATACCATCAGATCTAAGTTGCATTTGAAACCCACAAACAACTCATTAATTATTCGCTCTTCCCCAGTTCCAGAGCTCAGAGGGTCATTGTCCATCCCTGGGATGCAACCTACCTCGGACCCGGGCCAAACCTCCCCGTGCACCGATCACAGGCTCAGGAAAACCCCGGGGGAGAGGATATCCCGATCACTGGGCCTTCCAGCAACACTGAACAAGCGCCCGGTCTGAAACTTTCCTGAGGAATAACTTGTAACTGAACCATCCAACAGTCAGAATGGCTGAGCGGTCTAAAGTGCGACATTCAGGTTGCAGTCTCCTCTGGCGGTGTAGATTCGAATCCCACTACTGACATTCAGTGTTTTTAATTACAAACTCATTTGTTTTGACACCACTCTGAAGTGCTTTGGGACATCCATCGAACTTCATAAAATTACTCCACTTCAATTCCAAACGGTGATATCAAATTTACTTCCCAAACCTGGAAACGATCCCGGGTGCCTACATCGAAAGGAATGGTTTTGTGAAGCATTGAAAGGTGCTCTCGAAATATCTCTAAATAATAGAAGATTATGGGTTCATTAATGATGTTTTTCCGTGAAAGCAACATAAATATTAAGGAACAGTAATTGACTAACATGGGGCTCAAACCCACGCCCCTGAGATTAAGAGTCTCATGCTCTACCGACTGAGCTAGCCGGGCTTCTCAACATCTACCCTGTCTATCCCTTTCAGAATATTGTCCGTTTCAACGTGATCACCTCCCATTCTTCGAAACTCCAGAGAGTATCGGCATATTCTACACAATCTCTTATCATTGGACAGCCCTCTCATCCCAGGAATCAATCTGTTGAACCTCTGTTGCACCATCTCCAAGGCAAGTATATCCTTCCTTAGATAAGTACTATGGGCGAATATCCTGTTTTTCTGCTGATTCTAAGGTTGTATAAAAAGTTATTAAAATTCAACAGTCGCTGGGGAAACATATTTGTATTTCCTTCAGTGTGCAATACATGTGGGTGCATTAATGCTGATTGAAACAATTATTCAGTATTTCACCGACTTGAATTATTTTTAATCAACTTGCTCTGTAACAATGCTTTCCCTGACCGAAAATCAAACACTGACCACAGCAATGAGAGTACCAAACACTAACCACGAGACAGCCAGGGAGCACTGTTTGCAGTTGCCCCATAGTACCGAATATATTGCCCACAGTACAAGAGTAAGGAACTCTTGCTACAATTGTACAGGGCCCTGGTGAGACCACACCTGGAGTACTGCACACAGTTTTGGTCTCCTTATCTGAGGAAGGATGTACTTGCCGGGGAGGCGGTACAACAGAGATTCACCAGATTGATTCTTGGGATGAGAGGACTGTCTTAAGTTGAGAGATTGTGTAGAATGGGACTATACTCTCCGGTAGTTTAGAAGAATGAGAGGTGATCTCATTGAAACACACAATATTCTGAAGGGGATTGACAGGGTAGATGCTGAGAGGTTGTATCCCCCGGGTTGGAGTATCTAGAACCAGGGGGCACAGTCTCAGGTTAAGGGGTCGGCCATTTAAGACAGAGATGAGGAGGAATTTCTTCACTCAGAGGGTTATGAATCTGTGGAATTCTCTGCCCCACAGGCCTGTGGATGGTGAGTCTCTGAATATATTCAAGGCTGCGTTCGATAGATTTTATGAGTCTCGGGGAATCAAGGGATCGGGAGATCGAGCGGGAAAGTGGAGTTGAGATCGACGATCAGTCATGATCTTATTGAATGGTTGAGCAGTCTTGAGGAGCCGTATGGCCTACTACTGCTCCGATTTCTTATGTTGTTACCTGTGCTGGCTCTGTGAAAGAAATTTCCAATTAGTCCCATTCCCCAGCACCCTGCAAATGTTTCTTATTCAACTATATTTCCCTTTGGAAAGTTAATATTAAATCTGCTTCCAAAACCCTGTCAGGCAGAAAAATATTCACATTAATTTTTTACATCCCCATTTTAGACATTACTTTCCCTGCTTTGCATGTCATGCGTGGGCAAATGCATGGCAGATGAAGTATGATGTGGATAAATGTGAGGTTATCCACTTTGGTGGTAAAAACAGAGAGACAGACTATTATCTGAATGGTGACAGATTAGGAAAAGGGGAGGTGCAATGAGACCTGGGTGTCATTGTACATCAGTCATTGAAGGTTGGCATGCAGATACAGCAGGCGGTTAAGAAAGAAAATGGCATGTTGGCCTTCATAGCGAGGGGATTTAAGTACAGGGGCAGGGAGGTGTTACTACAGATGTACAGGGCCTTGGTGAGGCCGAACCTGGAGTATTGTGTACAGTTTTAGTCTCATAAATTGAGGAAGGACATTCATGCTATTGAGGGAGTACAGTGAAGGTTCACCAGACTGATTCCCGGGATGGCGGGACTGACATATCAAGAAAGACTGGATCAACTGGGTTGTATTCACTGGAGTTCAGAAGAATGAGAGGGGATCTCAGAAACATTTAAAATTCTGACGGGGTTCGACAGGTTAGATGCAGGAAGAATGTTTCCAATGTTGAGGAAGTCCAGAACCAGGGGTCACAGTCTAAGGAAAAGGGTTAAGCCATTTCGGACCGAATGAGGAGAAACTTCTTCACCCAGACAGTGGTGAACCTGTGAAATTCTCTACCACAGAAAGTTGTTGAGGCCAATTCACTAAATATATTCAAAAACGAGTTAGATGTAGTCCATACTACTTGGGGGATCAAGGGGTATAGCGAGAAAGCAGAAATGGGGTACTGAAGTTGCATGTTCAGTCATGAACTCATTGAATGGCGGTGCAGGCTCAAAGGGCCGAATGGCCTACTCCTGCACCTATTTTCTATGTTTCTATTTTTCTGTGAATTATTATCTTGTCTCATTTTACACACTGCATTTTCGGACATTGCTTTAAAATGTTTGGTGCCTGCGACACCAGCCATTGTTAGATTTAGTCACACACCATCCTGACTTGGAAATATATCGGTCATTCCTTCATCGTCGCTGGGTTAAAAGTCTAGAACTCGCTCCCGAACAGCTCTGTGGGAGCACCTTCTCCACACGGACTGCAGCAGTTCAAGATGGTGGCTCACCACCACCTTCTCAAGGGCAATTAGGGTTGGGCAATAAATTCTGGCCTTGCCAGTGACACCCAGATCCTGTGAACTAATATAATAAAATACTATTTTAGGAGTCTGGTTCTAAATATTCTTTGCTGACGACACCAGGAATCTGGGGCAACTTTTGTCAAATTGGGCTCAAAACTGGAGCGGTAATTCCTACCGTACACAGAAAATAGAATCAATATTAAAGATAAAATCACATGGTGCTCATTTTCAGAATCAACGCAGTAAGATTTGAAATAAAGTGAAAGAATTTCACAGTGAAAGGATTTGGAAATTAAATGTGACTTGTATTTCGCTCTTTAATTAAACTTTGTGGCGTCTGTCTGCCATTCATGTCTCTGTTGAATAAGGAAGGAGGGGTTTGACATTGACCAGACTGCACTGTTCCTGATATTTGTGGGCTCATCGTTTATAATGAGATGTTTCTTAACTATTGGTCAGTGCCCACTTTAGCTCAGCCGTTGCTTTGTAGTACCAACTTTGTGAAACGTTTGAATTTGTCTTAATGCACTTGCTGCCTGGTGTTTTTGTTGTCATTTTCAATGCCCTTCTTTCGCACTGAAACAAAGTGTAACCGTGTTTTTAAATTAGCAGTGCGAGTTTTTGCAGGGCATATTTCAATGCTTCACAAAACCTTTCCAATCACTTCAGTTATCAGGGTTCGATTCCCAGTTAGGGAAGTAATTTTGCTACCACTAAGTGAAGTAATTTAATTAAATTACACAGATGACCCAAAGCACTTCAGACTGGTGTCAAAACAAATGCGTTGATAATTAGAAATAAGGAATGTCAGAAGTTGGACTTGAGTTTCTGGGATGGAGTATAAATAACCCTCTGTGCACTGGAACTGGGAAGGGTGAATAATGAATGAATTGTTTCTGGGTTTGAAATGCAGCTTAGATCTGCTGGTATTAACCGATAGCATTGTTGAGCAGTATGAAAGAAATGCTAACATGATCACTGAGGGTCAGTCGAAACTTCAACAACTTCATTTTAATAATTTGTGAAACTTTAATCATTGAAGAAGTTTTATTTCCTTTCTGATTTTACACAGTCTGTATTTTAGGAGACTTTTAAATGTTCATTGCTCATCATGGGATCAGAGAGGTTTACAGGACGGAAGGAGGGAATGAACAATTAAAATCAGTTTTATTTACAAAAATAAAATTTTCATTTGGGCTCGAACCAGGGATTTTTCGCGGGTGAGGCGAACATGATAACCGCTTCACGAAAGAAACTGCTGCTTAGTGCAGTACCCAGAGAGAAGTGTTCAGCGATAAGCTGAAATGCTGAATCCGTTTCTGCAAAAAATTCCTTTCAAAAAAATTTCTCTGACCGAAACGGCACAAAACAAAAATGTTCCTTTCAAATGTGCCAATTATTTTCGTTTTGCTTTTATTTTGCTTTCATGGGATAAAATAATTAATGGTTCGATAAGCTTCTTTTACACAATGAAAGAAATGCTAACTGAGGGAAAGTCAATCCGTCAATAACTTGTTCTGTGCTCTGCATGTTTGTAATGTCGCCAAGTTTGCTGATGATACAAAGATAGGTGGGAAAGCAAGTTGTGAGGAGGACACAAACAATCTGCAAAGCGATATTGATAGGATCAGTGGGTGGGCAGAAATTTGTCAGATGGAGTATAATGTGGGAAATATGAGGTTATCCACTGTGGTAGCAATAATAAAAAAGCAAATCATTATTTAAATGGGGAGAGATTACGAAATGCTGCGGTGCAGAGGGACCTGGGGGCCCTTGTACATGAAACACAAAAGGTTAGTATGCAATACAGCAAGTAATTAGGAAGGCCAATGGAATGTTAGTCTTTATGACAAGGGGGATGGAGTATAAAAGCAGGGAAATCCTGCTACAACTGTACAATTGTGAGACCACCAAGTGCAGAAACTCTAAAGGAATATAAGAAGTGCAGGGGTGTAATTAAAAAATATATCAGGAAGGCAAAGAGAGAGCATGAAAAAATGTTGACAAGTAAAATCAGGAAAAACACAAACACAAAGACATTAAGTGTAAGAGGATAACTGTAGAAAGAGTGGAGCCTATTAGAGACCACAAAGGAAATCTGTGTGTGGAGGCAGAAGACATGGCTATGATTCTTCATCGATACTTTGCCTCTTTTTCACAAAAGAGAGGGGCTGTTGATGTAGCACTTCAAAGACCAGACCTCGTCCGGGTGAAATGTGCCCGCACTGTCTCAGTTGCTTTTCAACCGAGAGCACCTCTGGTTCTTCTAAAGAATCGAGTCGAGTAGGTCTCAATTCAACATCAGCTCTTTATTTCTCCAGCATATGCACGATGTTTTAGAAATATATTAAGAACAATGGATAACTAAAGAAAGGGTGGGTCTATTTGATACCATGAGGGTAATCGGTGTGTGGAGGCGGAAGATGTGGAGATGGTTCTGAATGAATACTTTGCGTCTGTTTTCACAAAAGAGAGGGGCAATGCAGACACTACTATCAAGGAGAAGAAGTGTGAAATATTAGATGAAATAAACATAGTGACAGATGAGGTATTAAGAGGTTTAGCAGCTGTGAAAGTGGATATCCCCAGGCCCGGATGAAATGCATCCCAGGCTGTTAAGTGAAGCAAAAGAGGAAATAGCAGAGGCTTTGACCATCATTTTCCAATCCTCTCTGGCTTCAGGTGTGGTGCCAGAGAACTGGAGGGCTGCTAACGTTGTCCCTTTGTTTAAGAAGGAAGAAAGGGAGAGAACTAGTAATTACAGGCCAGTTAGCCTAACCTCGGTGGTGGGTAAATTATTGGAAAAAACCTAAAAGACAGGATAAATCTTCACTGAGAAAGACACGAATTAATCAACGACAGTCAGTACGGATTTGTTAAGGGAGGGTCGTGTCTGACTAACTTGATTGAATTTTTTGGGGAGGTAACCAGGAGGGTCGATGAAGGCAAAGCATATGATGTAGTGTGTATGGATTGTAGTAAAGCTTTTGATAAGGTCCCACATGGCAGACTGGTCACAAAAGTAAAAGCCCTGGAATCCAGGGCAAAGTGTCAAGTTGGATCCAAAACTGGCTCGGAGGCAGGAAGCAAAGGGTAATGGTTGATGGGTGTTTTTGAGACTGGAAAGATGTTTCCAGTGGGGTTCCACAGGGATCAGTACTAGGGCCCTTGATTTTTGTGATTTACATCAATGATCTACACTTGAATATAGGGGTTATGATTAAGAAATTTGCAGTTGATACTAAAATCTGCGGTGTGGTTGATAATGAAGAAGAAAGCTGCGGAATGCAGGAGGAAATCAATCAACTGGTCAGGTGGGCAGAACAGTGGCAAATGGAGTTTAATCTGGAGAAGTGTGAGGTCATGCATTTTGGGAGGGCTAAAAAGGAAAGGGAATACACATTAAATGGTCGGACACTGAGAAGTGTAGAGGAACAAAGGGACATAAGAACATAAGAACATAAGAAATAGGAGCAGGAGTTGGCCATACGGCCCCTCGAGCCTGCTCCGCCATTTAATACGATCATGGCTGCTCCGATCATGGACTGGGTCCACTTACCTGCCCGCTCCACATAACCCCTTATTCCCTTATCGTTTAAGAAATTGTCTGTATCTGTCTTAAATTTATTCAACGACCCAGCTTCCACAGCTCTCTGTGGCAGCGAATTCCACAGATTTACAACCCTCTGAGAGAAGACATTTCTCCTCATCTCAGTTTTCAATGGGCGGCCCCTTATTCTAAGATTATGCCTCCTAGTTCTAGTCTCCCCGATCAGTGGAAACATCCTCTCTGCATCTATCTTGTCAAGCACCCTCATAATCTTATACGTTTCGATAAGGTCACCTCTCATTCTTCTGAATTCCAAAGCGTAGAGGCCCAACCTACTCAACCTCTCCTCATAAGTCAACCCCCTCATCTCCGGAATCAACCTAGTGAACCTTCTCTGAACTGCCTCCAAAGCAAGTATATCCTTTCGTAAATATGGAAACCAAAACTGCACGCAGTATTCCAGGTGTGGCCTCACCAATACCCTGTACAACTGCAGCAAGACTTCCCAGCTTTTATACTCCATCCCCTTTGCAATAAAGGCCAAGATTCCATTGGCTTTCCTGATCATAAATTTAATTTAAGACAGAGATAGACAGTTTCTTAACTGATAAGGGAATAAGCGGTTATGGGGAGCGGGCAGAGAAGTGGACCTGAGCCCATGTTCGTATCAGCCATGAATGTATTAAATGGAGGAGCAGGCTCGAGGGGCCGTATAGCCTACTCCTGCTCCTGTTTCTTATGTTATGTTCTTATCACCTGCATAGTAACCTTTTGTGTTTCATGCAAAATTACCCCAGGTCCCGCTGTACTGCAGCACTTTGCAATCTTTCTCCACTTAAATAATAACTTGCTCTTCGATTTTTTCTGCCAATGTTCATAACCTCACACTTTCCAACATTGTACTCCATCTGCCAAATTTTTGCTCACTCACTTAGCCTGTTTATGTCCTTTTGAAGATTTTTTGTATCCTCTTCACACATTGCTTTTCCTCCCATCTTTGTATCATCAGCATACTTGGCAATGTTGCACTCGATCCCTTTTCCCAAGTCATTAATATAGATTGTAAATAGTTGGGGCCCCAGCATCGATCCCTGCGGCATCCAACTAATTACTGATTGTCAAACCGAGAATAAACCATTTATCCCGACTCTCTGTATTCTGTTAGTTAGCCAATCCTCCATCCATGCTAATATATTACCGCCAACCCCGTGAACTTTTATCTTGTGCAGTAACCTTTTATGTGGCACCTTGTCAAAATGCCTTCTCGAAGTAAAAATACATCACATCCACGGGTTCCCCTTTATCCACCCTGTTCATTACATCCTCAAAGAATTAATAATTGCTGTAATCACCATGAATACCTATACTTTCTGTGATAGACCGAGCTTACAGACTATCTGCCTTCTCCTGCCCTTTGCCGGGCACGTGTTCCGGGTTTAATTTTACAAACTGTGTGAGTTCGCTGATCGCGGGGAGATGGTTGGTGCCTCTGTGGCCCCACTGTGAGGATGTGGAAGTGAACACGGTGGCTGGGTGATCCATGACATTTCTGTAAAGGGCAGCGGAGGAGAAGGATTGAGAACTTTCAGTGTGGGACAGAAGTTGTTTCAGGTGAGCCAACACATTCCTGATCAGCACAGAGGGAGCTCACTGGTCAGCTCCCCTTTGTTGGGGTTGCTGTGCCAGAGGTTTCTGCAGTCCAGCGGTTATCACGTTTTCTTTACATGAGACAGGGCCCTGGTTCAATCCTGGCCACGAACTTTATGTTTAAACTTGCTATAGAGGAACAATCAGAGGCGAGTTTATTCTCCTGGCAAATGCTGCCTGATCTGCTGAGTTTTCCACCATTTGCTGTTTTTATTTGTTATTTATTCTCCTGGCAAAAGGGCTCCATTATTCATTCATTGCTCTTTATTTCACTTCAATAAATACATAACTTTCAGTGAGAGAAAACGGATCCACCGGGGACCTTTCGTGTGTGAGGCCAACGTGATATCCGCTACACTGCAGCCCATCAAAGGGCGAGAAACGACTGAATATAAATGATGAGCTCACAAATATCAGGGGCAGTGCAGTCTGGTCAACGTCAAACCCTCCTTTCTTATTCAGCAGTGGCATGAACGGGAGTCAGATGCCATAAAGTTTAATTAAAGACATAAATACAAGTAACACTTCCAAATATTTTCACTGTAAAATTCTTTCACTTTATTTGAAATCCTACTGAATTGAATCTGAAAATGAGCACCGTGGGATTTTATCCTCACTACTGATTCTATTTTCTGTGCACGGTAGGATTAACCGATGCTGTTAAATTTGACAAAAGTTGCCCCAGATTCCTGGTGTTATCGGCAATGAAGGTTTTGAACCAGAATCCTAAAATACAGTGTGTAAAATGGGTTAATATGCAGAAGAACATAAGAACATAAGAAATAGATGCAGGAGTCGGCCATACGCCCCTCGAGCCTGCTCCGCCATTTAATACGATCATGGCCGATCCGATCATGGACTCGGGTCCACTTCCCTGCCCGCTCCCCAAAGCACAGGACAAATGATTGAAGTATCGACTGTCCCTCAGTTAGCATTTCTTTCATTGTGCAAAAGAAGGTGAGGGGTTAATTAATGATGCTTTCCCGTGAAAGCAACACAAATGTTTCAGAAAAAAACATACAGTGACTGGCAGGTGAGCGCTGCTTCTGACACCTGGTGGGAATGGGCAGGGATTTTAAAGCCACTTGTATTGTGAAACCTTCATATTGATGAACATCCCACACTTTCTCTGTAGACCTCGTGGCGCAATGGTAGCGCGTCTGACTCCAGATCAGAAGGTTGCGTGTTCAAATCATGTCGGGGTCACTGTATTTTTGGAAATTGTTCTTCCAGAATTAATATTTTCTTTGCTGTTTGGCAATAACCAGACCCTTGCTCCAAAGTCTGCCTCACTGTTTCCCCGGTGTCAGGCAGAGATACGCCTGGTGCCCTCATTTATTTCATGTGACAGGACACAACAGTTCAAAATCAACCTGCAGGTGGCCACACCCAGCATTGCATAGTCAGGATGTCCGAGCGGTCTCAGGTGCTGTGTTCCGTTTGCAGTTTCCTCTGGAGGTGTGGATTTGAATCTGACATTTCCTACTTTTTATCATTAAGTGAAACTCATTGTTTGACACCACAACTCACTCCTAAAAACTGGGATTCAGCAGTTCACCTGCTCGCTTCACATTTCCGTCTGACCTGCTGCTGAAAGTGGAGATGTTTCCGCAGTGTCGCGGTTCACATGTTTGCCTCACAAGTGAAAGCTCACTGGGCGGGAATATTTTCTGTAGCTTTCTCCTCATGCATGCTCAGAGGCGAGTTTGTTCTCCTGTGAAAGGTCATAAGATCATAAGCATGGAAGGATTAGGGGCCGGAGTAGGCCATTCGGCCCCTCAAGCCTGGTCCACTATTCAAGAAGATCCTCGCAGTTCCTCAACAGCAAGTTTAAACATCTGGTTATGTTCCTAACATCATTTGAACCGCAGTGTTTCCGTGGCGTCATTGTTATCACGTTCGCTTCACACGCGAAAGGATCCCGGGCGGAACGTGATTTTTGAGACTATTTTTGCTGTGAAATAAATTGAACAAAAGCCGCCCCAGATTCCTTGTCACATGAGCAATAAACATTTTAAACCAGTCACCTAAATACACAGTGTTATGTCTTGAATAAAGAATCTGACCAGAAACTGCAAACTGAAAGTAAGGTGTGACCGTCGTCCTTTATTACAAGTCTCCAGTGTGCCTCTCCAACCTGTGAGGCCTCCTGGTGTACAGGTGCTCCCAAGGGATTGTGGGATCCCTTGGGACTCCAGTGGATGAGCTCTCTGATGGTTAAACAAGGTATTTACAGGTTTATATATGTAACAACACTCCCCCGGCACCGCTCCCCCCAGCCTCCCCAAAGTCAGCAGTGTAACTATTTACAATTTGAGTCAATCTGTGGCCTTCATTTCCCTGGTTGAACTTCTCGGTGCAAATGCTGGTTTTGGTGAGTCATTTGTTGGGCCCTCACTGGCCTGCTGGGCGTGGTGAGTCCTGCTGGGCTACTGCGGGTGATGGGTTCTGCTTCGTGGTCAACCGCTGGGTTGATTGCCACTTGTGTGTGTGTTGGAGGAGCGAAAAAGGTAGAGTCTATTGTGGGTTGTTCTGGATAGTCCGTGAATCTGAGTTTGGATTGGTCCCAGTGTTTCCTGCAGGTGAGTCCATATGAAAGTTTGACCAGGAACACCCTACTCCCCTCTTTGGCCACGACAGTGCTGGGAAGCAACTTGGGACCTTGTCTATAGTTCAACATAAATACAGGATAATTAATCTCGATTTCGCGTGACACATTTGCTTGATCATGATATGTATTCTCTTGAAGCCGCCTGCTCTCTACCTGTTTGTGTAGATCAGGGTGGTCTAACGAGAGCCTTGTCTTAAGTGCCCTTTTCATGAGCAGTTCCGCGGAGGGAACCCCGGTGAGCGAGTGGGGTCTTATGCGGTAACTGAGCAGGACTCGGGATAGGTGACACTGCAGTGAGCCCTCAGATACCCTCTTCAAGCTCTGCTTGATTGCTGCACTGTTCTCTCTGTCTGACCATTGGATGTTGGTTTAAACGGGACAGATGTGAAATGTTTGATCCCATTGCGTGTCATGAACTCTTTGAACTCAGCACTGGTGAAGCACAGCCCATTGTCACTGACAAGAACGTTAGGCAGGCCGTGCATGGCAAACATGATCCGCAAGCTTTCAATGGTGGCAGCGGACATCATCTCACATTCAATCACTTGGAGTACGCATCTACAACCACAAGGAACATTTTACCCAAGAACGGGCCTGCATAGTCGACGTGTGCCCTAGACCACGGTTTGGAGGGCCAAGACCAAAAACTTAGCAGCGCCTCCCTGGGTACATTGCTTAACTGCGAGCATATATTACATCTGTGAACGCAGGACTCTAAGTCCGCATCGATACCGGGCCACCACACGTGGGATCTGGCTATCGCTTTCGTCATTACAATGCCTGGGTGGGTACTGTGGAGATCACTAATGAAAGTGTCCCTGCCCTTTATTGGCACCACTACTTGATACAGTCTGCCTGTATGGACATTTTATCTCTGCGCCGCTGGTACGGCTTTGTTTCTTCCTGCATCTCTAATGGAACACTAGACCAACTCCCGTGGAGCACACAGTTTTTTACTAAGGACAATGAGGGATCTGGGCTCATCTAGGTTCTAATCTGTCGGGCGGTAACAGGTGATTGCTCACTCTCGAATGCTTCTATTACCATAACTAAATCTGGGGGCTGTGCCATCTCCACCCCTGTGGTGGGCAATGGCAGCCTACTGAGAGCAGCGGCACAGTTTTCTGTGCCTGGTCTGTGGCGGATGGCGTAGTTGCATGCGGAAATGTGGGTGCCCATCTCTGGATGCGGGCCGATGCATCTGTATTTATCCCCTTACTTTCAGAAAAGAGGGATAAAAGTGGCTTATGGTCAGTTTCCAATTCAAATTTGAGACCAAACAGATATTGTTGCATTTTTTGCACTCCATAAACACATGATAACACTTCTTTTTTGATCATGCTGTAGGCCCTCTCAGCCTTAGACAGACTCCTGGATGTACAAATAACCAGTTGCAATTTCCCAGATTCATGAGCTTGATGCAATACACACTCAACATCGTATGACGACGCATCACATGCTAGCACCAAACGCTTACATGCATCATACAGCACAAGCAATTTGGTTGAGTATAACAGTTTTCTAGCTTTTACAACGGCATTTTCTTGGCTTTTACCCCATACCCATTCGTTTTCTTTATGCAGTAAAGCGTGCAGTGGTTCGAACAGTGTTCTGAGACCTGGTAAGAAGATACGAAAGTACTTCAGGAGTCCTGGAAACGACCGCAGCTCTGTCACGTTCTGTGGCCTTGGTGCGTTGTCGATTGCCTCCATCTACGAATCGGTGGGCCTGATGCCGTCCGCCGCAATTCTTCTCCCCAGGAACTCCACTTCAGGCGCCAGGACAATGCACTTCGAGCATTTTAACCTTTGCCCCACGCGATTAAGCCGACTAAGAACCTCCTCCAGGTTCTGCAGATGCTCATCTGTGTCCCGACCTGTAACCAAGATGTTGTCCTGGAAGACCGCGGTGCGTGGGACCAAATTCAGTAAGCTTTCCATGTTTCTCTGGAATATTGCCGCAGCTGATCGAATCCCAAATGGGCATCTGTTGTGAATGAAGAGATCTTTGTGCGTGTTGATGCAGGTGAGGCCCTTCGATGATTCCTCCAGCTCCTGCGGCATGTAGGCTGAGGTCAAGTCCAGCTTCGTGAACGTCTTTCCTCCGCCAGCGTCGCAAAAAGGTTGTCTGCCTTTGGTAGTGGGTATTGATCCTGAAGGGAGAAACATTTGATAGTTACTTTGTAATCACCACAGAATCTGACGGTGCCCTCTCCCTTGAGGACTGGAACAATCGGACTGGTCCGCTCGTTGAATTCGATCAGCAAAATGATGCCCTCTCGTTGCAGCCTGTCCAGCTCGATCTCCACCCTCTCTCTCATCGTGTACGGTACTGCTCTCGCTTTGTGATGGATAGGTCGCGCCCCTTTAATTAGGTGGATCAGCACTTTTGCTTTTGGAACTTCATGATGCCTGGTTCGAACAACGAGGGGAATTTGTTTAAGACCTGGGCAGACGAAATGTTGTCGACGGGCGAGAGCACCCGGATGTCGTTCCAGTTCCAGCGTACATTCCCAGCCAGCTCCTGCCGAGCAGCGTGGGGCCATCGCCCGGTACCACCCAGAGTGGTAACTTGTGTATCGCTCCATCGTAGGAGACCTTTACAGTAGCACTGCCGATTACGGGAATCAGTTCATTTGTGTAAGTTCTCAGTTTAGTGCGAATGGGAGTCAGGACTGGACTTGAGGCCTTGCTGCACCACAATTTATCAAGTCTTTCTGCTCATAATGGACTGGCTCACGTCCATGTCTTACTCCATTGACACTGGGAGTCCATTTAATTCAACCTTCAACATTATCGGGGGCACTTTGTGGTAAATGTATGCACCCCATATACCTCTACCTCCTCGGTCTGATGCTCTGGTTCGTTGTGATCTGCCGTGGATCTGCCCTCCTCTGCAACATAGTGGTTTGCAGGATTAGCAGAGTTTGCAGCTTGCCTGCACATTCGTTGCAGGTGTCCCATTGTTCCACAGCCCGTGCAAACGTATCCTTTGAAGCGGCATGAATGGAAACGATGATCACCCTCGCAGCGGCTCAAGGTGTTAATGGCGTAGCATTCATCACCCTTGATGTTGGACTCTGAGACATCTGCAGACGTACAGCTGCAGGCATGTGAGGCCTGCCCTGTACGTAACGATTTGAAAACAACATTACTTTGTTCACAGTACTTGTACAGCACTCGTGTGCTGAGAGATTTGATTGGTATTGTCACTGGTGGCGATAAACGCTTGGGCTATCGCTATGGCTTTACTCAAGGTTGGGGTCTCGACTGTCAAAATTAGTTTACGAAGTATTACTTCATGGCCAATGCCAAGTACAAAGAAGTCCCTGAGAATGTGCTCCAAATATCCTTCAAATTCCAAATGCCTGCAAGGTGTCTTTGCTCGATGACATAGCTCGCCACTTCCTGGCCTTCAGACCTTTTGCACATGCAGAACCGGAACCTCGCCGTCAGAACGCTTTCATTTAGGTTAAGATGCTCCCGGAACAGTGTGCACAAATCAACATACGATTTCTCTGTGCATTTCGCTGGAGCAAGCAGCTTTTGTATGAGGCCATAAATGGTGCCCCGCAAACAGTGAGGTGAATCGCCCTTCCTTTGGCAGCATTCGCTTCTCCTTCCAGCTCGCTGGCCACGAAGTTTTGGTCGAGTCGCTCCACTAAGGTATCCCAATCATCTCCCTCCGAAAATTTCTCCAGGATGCCCATTGGTCTCTGCATCATTGCGGTGGGGTTCGTCATCTGTATCTCATCACCAGTTGTAGTGCATGACTAAAGAGTCTGACCAGATACTGTGAGCTCAAAGTAATTTGTGACCTTAGTATTTTATTACAGGTCTCCAGAGTGCTTCTCCAGGCTGTGAGGCCTCCTTCAGTACAAGTGCTCCCAAGGGATTGTGGGATCTCTTGGGACTCCAGGGGATGAGCCCTCTGGTGGTTAAACAAGGTATTTACAGGTTTACATACATAACACTTGTTTGCATAAGTTCTATGCAAATTGAAAGGGCTCATTCGGTATTTAAACGTGGAATCTCTCGCAAATTTCCATTAACAAACCTGAAGTGAGAATCATACCCCTGGACCAACGAAACAACTGCTTGACAAGAATGGCGATAATGTGTAACCATTATAAAAGCACGTTATTGTGTGTATCTATACTTTGTAGCCGGAGCACATGAGACCGAATCAGTGACTTTGCTTTTTTGACCTGTCTTCTGAAGCGCCGCACGGTCCCACTCCGACAGTCAATGAGCTGTTGGGACGTTAGTGTATCCAGGCTGTGGGTGACCACCCCGAGCGCAGCAGAGGAGTTTCTGCATTAGTTCTGGGTGGGGACAGTATTTCCCCTTCTCTCTTCCTCTTGTCTATAACGTTGTGCTTTGATTTCTCTATTTATTCCTCGTCTAAGTTTCTAGTGTTTAAAAGGGAACAAACGATGAAATGGGTTTCACTGTAGAAAAGAATTTCTCTCACTTAAATTTAGACGTGCTACCGTTGCACCATGAGGCCTCGGCAGCTCGCCGTTGATATTCACGGTCATATATAAATATATATAAATATATCTACATGCATCGTAGCTGTTCCCTGGTGGTCGAGGGGTTAAGATCCGGCGCACTAACCTGGTAACGATACTCGATCAATTCGTCAAATAAAAATAATTGAGGTCTGTGAGACGATTACTAATTGCTGTAATCACCAGGAATAACCCCATTACTTTCTGTTACGGACCGAGCTTACATATTCTCTTGTTTCTCCTGCCCGTTGCTGGACACGTGTTCTGGGTTTAATTTTGAGTTCGCTGATCGCGGGGAGACGGTAGGAGCCTCTGTGGCCCCACTGTGAGGATGTGGAAGTGAACACGGTGGCTGGGTGATCCGTGACATTTCTGTAAAGGGCAGTGGAGGAGAAGGATTGAGAACTTTCAGTGTGGGACAGAAGTTGTTTCAGGTGAGCCAACACATTCCCGATCAGCACAGAGGGAGCTCACTGGTCAGCTCCCCTCTGTTGTGTCTGCTGTGCCAGAGGTTTCTGTAGTGTAGCGGTTATCACGTTCGCTTTGTACGCGAAAAGTACCTGGTTCAATCCCATGCGGCAACATTATGTTTAAAGTTGCTATCGTGGAACAATCCGAAGCGAGTTTCGTCTCCTGACAAATGCTGCCTGACCTGCTGATTTTTCCAGCAATTGCTGTTTTTATTTGCTATTTATTCTCCCGGCAAAAGGGCTCCCTTATTCCTTAATTGCTCTTTATTTAACCAATAAATAGATAACTTTCAGTGAGAGAAAACGGATCCACCGGGGACCTTTCGCGTGTGAGGCCAACGTGATATCCGCTGCACTGCAGCCCATCGAAGGGCGAGAAACCACTGAATATAAAGGATGAGCTCACAAATTTCAGGGGCAGTGCAGTCTGCTCAACGTCAAACTCTCCTTTCTTATTCAGCAGAGGCATGAACGGGAGTCAGATGCCACAAAGTTTAATTAAAGATACAAATATAAGTAACACTTCCAAATCTTTATACTGTCAAATTCTTTCACTTTATTTGAAACCCTACTGTGTTGAATCTGAAAATGAGCACCATGGGATTTTATCTTCACTACTGATTCTATTTTCTGTGCACGGAAGGAATAACCGATGCTGTTAAATTTGACAAAAGTTGCCCCAGATTCCTGGTGTCATCAGCAATGAAGATTTTGAAAGAATCCCCGACAAAAATTGTGTAAAATGGGATCTGGTTTAACAGTTAACATGCAAAACACAGAAGAAATGATTGAAGTATCGACTGTCCCTCAGTCAGCATTTCTTTCATTGTGCAAAAGATGGCATTGGGTTCAGTAATGATGCTTTCCCGTGAAATAAAAACAAAAGCTCTACAAAAAAACGGACGGTGACTGGCAAGTGAGCACTGCTTCTGACTCCGAGTGGGAATGGGCGAGGATTTTAAAGCCCTTATTTTGAGGAACGTTCATATCGATAAACATCTCATATTCGTTGTGTCGAGCCTGTGGTGCACCGGTAACACATCTCACTCGAGATGAGGACACTGCTATCGAAATCATGTCAGGGTTCCTGACCATTGGGATAATTCCGGAATCAATATTTTCTTTACTGTGTCTTAATAACCAGACCCTTGCTCCAAGGTCTGTCTCACTGTTTCCCCGGTGTCAGGCAGAGATACGCCTGCTGCCCTCATTTATTTCATGTGACAGGACACAAAAGTTCTAAACCAACTTGCAGGGGACCAGACACAGCAGCACCGAGTCAGGATGGCTGAGTGGTCAAAGGTGCTGTGTTTGGATTGCAATTGCATGTGGAGGAGTGGGTTCAAATCCAATGTCTGACACTTTGTGCTTTTAATCATTGAGCGAAACTCATTGTTTGACACCTCGACCAACTCTTCAAAAGTGGCATTCTGCAGTTCACCTGCTCGCTTAACATTTCCGTCTGACCTGGTGCTGAAAGTGGAGATGTTTCCGCAGTGTAGCGGTTAACACGTTCACCTCACACGCGAAAGCTCACCGGGCGGGAATATCTTCTGTAGCTTTCTCCTCATGCATGCTCAGGGGCAAGTTTGTTCTCCTGTGAAAAGTCATGAGATGATAAACATGAAAGGATTAGGGGCCAGAGTAGGCCATTCGGCCCCTCGAGCCTGGTCCACCATTCAAGAAGATCCTAGCAGTTCCTCGACAGCAAGTTGAAACATCTGGGGCGGAGCCAACAGGCACCTGGCTGTAATCAGCGACAAAAACCCACATTTGGCAGATGCCCCGCTCGATCAATTGGGAGAGCATGAAACTATTAATCTTAGGGTCGCGGGTTCGAGCCCCACGTTGGGGCTTTTTGTTCAAGGTTATCCTGCATTCAATGGATCATTAATTAACGATGATCTTCATTTGCATAATTAAAGAAATGCTAACTGAATGAGAGTCAATAATTTAATAATTTTGGACAAACAAGTGAAAGACACCTGGTGCTGGTGGGCAGTTTTGTTGCCTTTGTCATTGATGCTTGATCTGCAAGTCTAGTTATCAAATCGTGTGCTCAACCGTCAGTTACCTGTTACAAATCAGCGGAGGAGAAACTAGTTTGTTGCTGCAATTGCCAGCACAATGTGTGCTGAGATTATCTGTGCAATATGCAATCAGCAGGATGAATAAAAGCAACACTTTTTGAAATGCAGGCACTGCATATTTTGCACTCAACAAAACGTTGCATTTTCTTTTCATTGCAAGCATTTTACATTAATGCATTGCAATGCCAACGCACTTTTTACCTGGCAAGACTGAATGCTGTGATGAACAGTATGAAACAGAAACAGCTACTTGAGAACCCATAGCCTCGACGGTATCTGTGTGAATTGCTCTGCATCGATAATTAGCAGAGCGTAAAGTGGGGAAACTGACGGTGTGGATGAGAAAAGGCCGAGCCAAAGTGTAATGTTGGAGATGATCTTGTTTTTGAGAAATGTTTCAAAGAATTTGGCATCGTTGGTTCCATGGTGTAATGGTGAGCACTCTGGACATGAATCTAGCGATCTGAGTTTAAATCTCGGTGGAAACTGAATGCTTGCTGTCGCAGCTGCTAAAAATTTGGGACAAACAAGTGAGAGACACCTGGTGCTGGTGGGCAGTTTTGTTGCCTTTGTCATTGATGCTTGATCTACAAGTCTAGTTGTCAAATCCTGTGCTCTGTGTTAGCACAGTCCCGCATTGCTGAACTCTTTGCTTCAGCACGCAGTCTGAAGTTTGGATTAAATAACAGGAAGATTAAAGTTTGGATGGTAAAGAGACTGTTAGACAATGTTGTGCCTTCAGCCAGTGAGATGAGTAACTGGTCATTGTCTGATGTTAAATATGTGAGTACCTTGTTACGGTGGGAATAATGGAAACTCAGGTCTAAACGATTTGATAATGTCTGTATGTTCAGTATTTGAGTGTCACCTTGTTACTATTTAATGACATCTGTAAGTTAAACAAGCAATATTAAGTCTGTCTGTTAAAAGATTCAGAAAGCAGTTAGTCAGGATTGTCTAAATGCAAAGAATAAGAGTTCAAAGGCTTTTTCAGTATAAAGATGAGACTTTTATGGACTGCAGAGACATAGACCGCAGATACACAGGACATTCGGAAGGTGTGTGTCTCAAGCAGCCACGGAAATCGAAGCAAGCTGATTTGTGAAGTGTTCTCAGTAACTTTCATACTTGGTTTGTTTAGTATGAATGTTTAAATAAAAGACCCGATCCTGCCTTTACTACAACGGAGTGTGTGCGTGTAATTCGATATTAAAAGCAATGAAGCGAAAAGAGCAAGACAGCTGTTTACAACATTTAGGTGACCCCGACGTGATTTTCAAAAGTTCGTTAGCTTATTCGTAGTCCCCGACATGAAGCAGAAAGTTGGCTGAGTTGTTGGAAGAAGTGTTTCCCACACATCAGTTCGAGGGGTGAGCATTCTCTTAGTTGTCGTGATGAAAGGGATCTTCAGTTAGTAATGGGAGGCTCAGGGGATATTCCAGTTGAAGTCCAGTCATTTCTTAATGAGTGGATTGAGTCGAAAGGGGGAACTTATGGTATAAGACAGGAAACAATGACAGGAGGATGGAGAGAGACACGGCAGTCCTTAGTGGAGGGTGTCCAGTTGAAAAAGATTCAAGTGCTTGGGTTAAAAAGTGATAAAAAGAGAAAAGCGTTCATGTTGCAGTGTCTCATGCTGGGGATTCAAACGTTAGGAGAAGAGGCTGAGGCTCGAGATAGGGAAGTCTCAGAACTCAGAGAGCAGCTAACAGCAGTGAGTAAAGAAGTAGAGAATTGGTGATTTCAGGCACTCGGGGCAGCCAGGACTGTTCTGAAACTGGATCAGCATCTTGCTGATGAACAGAAGCGTAAACAAGATCTAGAGAAAGGAATATCTAAGCTGCAGCAGATGGTGGTATTAGGTTAGCCAGCGGAGACAGCAATTGATAAAGCCGGGTGGTATTCGGAGGATTCCCCGGGTCTGAGAGTTGAAAAGGGGATTAAGGGACAGGGAGAATGCCCACCGTTCCCATCCGCAGCTCCTTTGTCTTCTCTTACTTCGGAGCCTCGAACCCGTGTGGTTCATGTGGCAACGTTAGGTACGGAGGCGGAGCAGTTAAATGCCTCTTCGGTTACTCAGACGCTTAACACCCCACAACATTACACACGACCTTCCGGTAATGTGGAGAGTGGGGGAAGCACGCTCGAGCGGACAAGGCCAGAGCAGGATCATGATTCCTCTACTCCCTGTGGAGCTCGTGAAGGGAACACGACCGAAAGTGGTTTTAGGGTTTCCTGGTATGAGCGAGGAGGGGTACAGTTACAGGACATGAGAGCTGTCCTTAGAGAAGCCAGGATTTCAGAGCAGACTGTAACCTGAACACAACACCTTAGACCGCTCGGCCATCCTGACTATTTAGTGCGATGTGTGGCCACCTGCAGGTTGATTTTGAACTTTTGTGTCCTGTCACATGAAATAGATGAGTGCAGCAGGCGTATCTCTGCCTGACACCGGGGAAACAGTGAGACAGACCTTGGAGCAAGGGTCTCGTATTTGCCAAACAGCAAACAATATATTTATTCTCGAAGAACAATATCCAAGAATACAGTGACACCAACATGATTTGAACACACAACCTTCTGATCTGGAGTCAGACGCACGATTGCACCACGAGCTCGACGCAGCGAGTCTGAGATGTTCGTCTATTTGAAGGTTTCAAAATACAAGGGGCTTTAAAATCCCCACCCATTCCCACCAGGTGTCAGAAGCAGCGCTCGCCTGCCAGACACTGTGTGTTTTTTTCTTAAACTTTTGTGTTGCTTTCACGGGAAAGCATCATTAATTAACCCCTCACCTTCTTTTGCACAATGAAAGAAATGCTAACTGAGGGACAGTCGATACTTCAATCATTTGTCCTGTGCTTTGGGGAGTGGGCAGGGAAGTGGACCTGAGTCTATGATCGCATCGACCATGATCGTATTAAATGGCGGAGCAGGCTCGAGGGGCATATGGCCTACTCCTGCTCCTATTTCTTATGTTCTTATGTTCTTCTGCATGTTAACCCATTTTACACATTGTATTTTAGGAGTCTGGTTCAAAATCTTCATTGCCGATGACACCAGGAATCTGGGGCAACTTTTTTCAACTTTAACAGCACCGGTTATTCCTACCGTGCACAGAAAATAGAATCAGTAGTGAAGGTAAAATACCATGCTGCTCATTTTCAGATTCAACGCAGTCGGATTTCAAATAAAGTGAAAGAATTTTACAATGAAAATATTTGGAAGTATTACTTGTATTTGTGTCTTTAATTAAACTTTGTGGCGTCTGACTCCCGTTCATGCCTCTGCTGAATAAGAAAGGAGGGTTTGACGTTGACCAGACTGCACTGCCCCTGATATTTGTGAGCTCATCCATTATATTCAGTGGTTTCTCGCCCTTTGATGGGCTGCAGTGTAGCGGATATCACGTTGGCGTCACACGCGAAAGGTCCCCGGTGGATCCGTTTTCTCTCACTGAAAGTTATCTATTTATTGAAGCGAAAAGGAGCAATGAAGGAATAAGGGAGCCCTTTTGCCAGGAGAATAAATAGCAAATAAAAACAGCAAATCTCAGCAGGTCAGGAAGCATTTGCCAGGAGGCTAAACTCGCTTCTGATTGTTCCTCCACAGCAAGTTTAAACATAATGTTCCTGCCCGGGATTGAACTGGCCACTTTTTGCATGTAAAACAAACATGAAAACCACAACACGACAGAAACCTCTGGCAAAGCTGGCACAACAAAGGGGAGCTGACCAGTGAGCTCCCTCTGTGCTGATCAGGAATTTAACCAGGGACCTGTCACATGTAAAGCAAACATGATAACCACTGCATTACACAAACCTCTGGCACAGCAGCCCCAACAAAGGGGAGCTGACCAGTGAGCTCCCTCTGTGTTGTCTCACCTTAAACAACTTCTGTCCCACACTGAACGTTCTCAATCCTTCTCCTCCGCTGCCCTTTACAGAAAAGTTACGGTTCACCCAGCCACCGTGTTCACTTCCACATCCTCACAGTGGGCTCACAGAGGCTCCTACCGTCTCCCCGCGATCAGTGAACTCACCCAGTTTACAAAATTAAACCCGGAACACGTGTCTGGCCAAGTGCAGGAGAAGCCAGATAGTCTGTAAGCTCGGTCTATCACAGAAAGTATTGGTATTCATGGTGATTACAGCAATTATTAATCGTCTCACAGACCTCAATTATTTTTATGCGATGAATTGATCGAGAATTGAAAGCAGGTTAGTGCCCGGATCTTAACCCCTCGACCACCAGGGAACAGTTATGATACATGTAGATATATTTATACATATTTAAATATAAACCTTAATATCAATGGCTAGCTACCTACACCTTATGACGAACAGCAGTGCATCTAACTTTGAGTGAGAGAAATTGTTCCACAGTGACACACATTTCATCTTTTGTTCCCTTTTAAACACTAGAAACTGAGACAGGGGGAATAAATAGAGAAATAAAACCACAGGGATATAGACAAGAGGAAGAGAGAAGGGGAAAGATACTGTCCCCACCCAGAACTAATGCAGAAACCCCTCTGCTGCGCTCGGGGTGGCCACCCGCAGCCTGGATACACTAACGGGAGAACACCAGCGGCAGGTCGGGGCCATAAAAGGAACGGCGAGCGGCACTGGGATCAGCTTGGAGGTCCCGGGAGACTGCTCCAGGGAGCAGCGCGAGCTGGTGCAGGAGGACGGCGGCAGCGAAGTGTGATGTCTTCAAGGTCCAGGTCAGTGATTGGAGCGTGGGCAGATACAGCAGGAGCGGTGAGATCGGGGCGAAGGAGCGGCGAGAGACTGTAGAGGGATGTGATCGGGGCCCAGGAGAGGCATGAGTTCGGGGCCAGGGGCCCTGGGGCAGCCCGGACCAGCCCACACTGCGATATGTGTGTGCACTAGGTCCGTGCAACAGAGTTGGTCTCCAGTTGTCTTGGATAACCCTTGCCACTGGACCAAGACCTCGCACTATCAAGCCCGTGTGATGGCTGGGGTGCAACGGCCATCACACGTTAAAAAAATCCACGCACAGGCATCTTCCACCCTTTGGGATGTAGTTCGGGTCCTTCATTGAAACACCTGTGAACTCATCCTTTTTCGGCGTGGAAGCAAGTCATCCTCGTTTCGAGGGACCGCCTATGATGATGATGATGATGGATACATTAACGTCCCAACAGCTCATTGACTGCAGGAGTGGGACCGTGCGGCGCTTGAGAAGACATGTCGAAAAGGCAAAGTCATTGATTCCGTCACATGTGCTCCTCCGATCAAGAATTGCAACAAACACTGAAAATGCTTAAATACTGATTAAATCTTACATTCACATTTGCTAAGCGCATTGGTCTCGGGGTATGATTGTTGCTTTGAGTTTGTTCCTTGAAATTTGCGAGAGATCCTGCTTGCAAATCCCAGACCAACTTTGAATTTGCATCAAACTTTTGCAAAGAAGGACTTGTATTTCTGCAGCGTCTGTGAGGAACTTATGACACCCCAAAGCACTTTACAGCCGTTGAGTTGCCTTTGAAGTGTTGTCATGTGAGGAAAGATTGGCCCAAATCACCTCACACGCACCTCAACTCTTTCCAAAGGAGTTCATAGAATCATAGAAGTTTACAGCACAGAAGGAGGCCATTACGGTCCATCGTGTCCGCGCCGGCTAACAAGAGGCTATCCAGCCTAATCCCATTTCCAGTTCGAGGTCCATAACCCTGCATGTTACGGCACTTCAGGTGCACATCCAAGCACTTTTTAAATGTGGTGAGGGTTTCTGCCTCTACCACCCTTTCAGGCAGTGAGTTCCAGACCCCCACAACCATCTGCGTGAAGAAATTTCCCTTCTAAACTTTCTACCAATTACTTTAACTTTATGCCTCCTTGTTGTTGACCCCTCTGCTAAGGGAAATAGGCCCTTTCTATCCACTATATCTCGACCCCTCATAATTTTATACACCTCAATGAGATCTCCCCTCAGGCTCTGTTCCATGGAAAACAAATCCAGCCAATCTAATCTGTCTCATGGCTAAGATTCTCCACTCACGGCAACATCCTCGTAAATCTCCTCTGTACCCTCTTCAGTGCAATCATGTCCTTCCTGTAATATGGCGACCAGAAGTGCACGCAGTACTCCAGCTGTGACCTAACCTGCCCCACCGACCCCATCTCTTGTATTCTATGCCTCCGCTAATAAAGGCAAGCATTCCATATTCCTTCTTAACCACCTTAGCCACCTGGCCTGCTACTTTCAGGGATCTGTCGACATGAACTCGCTGGATTCTGGGGAGGACCCAGCAGATTGGAAAACTGCAAATGTAATGCCCCTATTTTAAAAAGGAGGCAACAAAAAGCAGGAAACTACTGACCAGTTAGCCTTACATCTGTGGTTGAGAAAATGTTGGAATCCATTATTAAAGAAGCAGCAGCAGGACATAGAACCATAGAAAATAGGTGCAGGAGGAGGCCATTCGGCCCTTCGAGCCACACCACCATTCAATAAGAGCATGGCTGATCATTCAGCTCAGTACACCTTTCCTGCTTTCTCTCCATACCCCTTGATCCCTTGAGCCATAAGGGCCACATCTAACTCCCTCTTGAATATATCTAACGAACTGGCATCAACAACTCCCTGCGGTAGAGAATTCCACAGGTTAACAACTCTCTGATTGAAGAAGTTTCTCCTCATCTCAGTCCTAAATGGCCTACCCCTTATCCCTTAGATTCTGACCCCTGGTTCTGGACTTCCCCAACATCGGGACCTGTCCAGTCCCGTCAGAATTTTATATGTTTCCATGAGATCCCCTCTCATTCTTCTAAACTCCAGTGATCTCTCGATCCCTTGATTCCCCGAGACTCCAAAAATCTATCTAACGCAGCCTTGAATATATTCAGAAACTCAGCATCCACAGGCCTGTGGGGCAGAAAATTCCACAGATTCATAACCCTCTGAGTGAAGAAATTCCTCCTCATCTCTGTCTTAAATGGCCGACCCCTTAACCTGAGATTGTGCCCCCTGGTTCTATACACTCCAGCCCAGGGGAAACAACCTCTCAGCATCGACCCCATCAATCCCCTTCAGAATATTGTGTCTTTCAATGAGATCACTTCTCATTCTTCTGAACTCCGGAGAGTATCGGCCCATTCTACACAATCTCTCAACTTAAGACAGTCCTCTCATCCCAGGAATCAATCTGGTGAACCTCTGTTGTACCACCTCCAAGGCAAGTATATCCTTCCTTAAATAAGGAGACCAAAACTGTGCGCAGTACTCCAGGTGCGGTCTCACGAGGGCCCTGCACAATTGTAGCAAGACTTCCTTACTCTTGTACTGTGGGCTATATATTAGGTACTATGGGGCGAGTGCCCTGTTTTTTTGCTGATTCGATGGTTGTATAAAAAGTTATTAAAATTGACAGTTGCTCGGCAAACATATTTGTATTTCCTTCAGTGTACTCCTTACTCTTCAAGGGCTAGATTTTCCCCAAGCAGTTTTGTCGGCGCACTGACCTCAAGCGCACCGACTTTGCGCGGTGGAAACGGCGCAGGGAAAAAGTCGCCCCATCCTGGCCGCTGTGTACAGTCCCCGGAGTCCTGGCGTGGTGTCGATGGTGAAGTGGGGGGCGGAGCCAAATGCCTGCGCCGAAAACACTGCCGGCACCTTCGCGCATGGGCAGTAGGGAGAGAAAACTTGGCACTCTGCCATTTTTAAACAGTGTCAAACCCGATGAAAAGCACAGCAGCTTCTCAGCTTCTCCGATCGCTCGGCGGGCTCTCCCCCAGTCCCTCCCCGATAAAACGCACAGCTCCAGCAGCTGCAACTTCTCCGGTCCACAAGCTCACACTTCTCCGGTGTGTCTTCCCACCCCTATCCCAGGGATATAGGGACCGAGTGTAATGGAGCCAAGTTTGCTGATGATACAAAGATGGGTGGGAAAGCAAATTGTGACACAGCAAAGAAAATCTCAATTCCGGAAGAACAATATGGAAAAGTACAGTGACCCCGAGGTGATATAAACACGCAGCCTTCTGATCTGGAGTCAGACACACGACCGTTGTACCACGAGGTCTACAGTGCAGAGTGCCCATGTTTGTATACATGAAGGTTCCTGAAACACAGTTTCATTTACCCTGCATTGGTGCAATGAAAGGGCTTTAAAATCCCCGGCCACTCCCACCGTGGGTCAGACAGCATCAGAAGCAGTGCCCACCTGTCACTCACCCTCTCACGCCCGCTTTCATCACCTGCTGCCCGCGGACTGCAGCAAATCCAGTTCATCATCATCATAGGCAGTCCCTCGAAGCGAGGATAACTTGCTTTCACGCCAAAAAAGGATGAGTTCACAGGTGTTTCAATGATGGACCTAATACTCCAGGTCCCGAACTGCATGTTGAAGGGTGGAAGATACCTGTGCGTGGAAGTTTTTAACGTGTGGTGACCGTTGCACCCCAGCCATCACACGGGCTTGACAGAGTGAGGTCTTGTTCCAGTGACAAGGGTTAGCCAAGAGGACTGGAGACCAGCTCTGCTGCACGGACCCAGTGCCCACACATATCGCAGTGTGGGCTGGCCCGTGCTGCCCCTGGACCCCTGGCCCTGAACTCACACCACCCCTGGGCATTGATCACATCCCTCCACAGTCTCTCGCTGCTCCTGCTGTACCTGCCCACGCTCCAATCACCGACCTGGACTTTGATGACATCACTCTTCGCTGCCGTCGCCCTCCTGCACCAGCTCGCGCTGTACCTTGCCGTGGTACACCACTACGCTGCTCCCAGGCCGCCGCTCACCGCTCCTTTTATGGCCCCGACCTGCCGCTGGTGTTCTCACGCAGGTCGGGGCCTCCACGCTGCTCCCAGAAAATCCAGTTACACGCCGTGTCACCGCACAATTCTCAGCTGTGATTGTAAGCTGACTATATTTAAAGCTATCGCAGAGGCTGCAAGCAGTGTTCCCTGGTAGTCTAGTGGTTAGAATTCGGTGCTCTCACTACCGTGGTCTGGGTTTGATTCCCGGTTAAGGAAAGCATTTTTACAGAGCAAGCTGACAAAAATAATTCAAGTCTGTGAGATACTGAATAATTGTTTCAATCATCATTAATCCACCCACATGTGTTGCACACTGAAGGAAATACAAAAATGTTTGGTGAGCAACTATCGAATTTCAATAACTTTTTATACAACCGGAGAATCAGAGGAAAAACAGGATATTCGGCCCATAGTACCTAATATATAGCCCATAGTACAAGAGCAAGGAAGTCTTGCTACAATTGTACAGGGCCCTGGTGAGACCACACCTGGAGTACTGCGCACAGTTTTGGTCTCCTTTTCTGAGGAAGGATACACTTGCCTTGGAGGTGGTACAACAGAGGTTCACCAGATCGATTCCTGGGATGAGAGGACTCTCCTATGGTGAGAGATTGTGTAGAATATGCCGATACTCTCTGGAGTTTAGAAGAATGAGAGGTGATCTCATTGAAATGGACAATATTCTGAAGGGGATTGACAGGGTAGATGTTGAGAAGGCTGGCTAGCCCAGTCGGTAGAGCATGAGACTGTTACTTGCAGGGTCGTGGGATAGAGCCCCAACATTGGCCGATTACTTTTCCTTAAACTTTTATGTTGCTTTCAGAGGAAAACATCATTAATGAACCCATGATCTTCTTTTGCACAATGAAAAAAATGCAAACTGAGCGACAGTTGATAATTTAATCAAATAATGAAAGCAGCGCCTGAGATCGCTTGGCCATCCTGACTGTTCGATGTTGAAGTTACAAGTTATTACTCTGGATCGTTTCAGACCGGGCGCTTATTCACTGCTGCTGGAAGGCCCAGTGACCGTGATACCCTCTCCCCCGGGGTTTTCCTGAGCCTGTGCTCGGTACACGGGAAGCTTTGGCCCGGGTCTGAGGTTGCTTGTATCCCAGGGATGGACAATAACCCTCTGAGCTCTGGAACTGGAGAAGAGCGAATAATTAATGAGTTGTTTGCGGGTTTCAAATGCAGCTTAGAGCTGCTGGTATAAACCGATCGTGTTGTTTCATAGAATGAAAGAAATGCGAATAGAGACAGTTGAAACATCAATAACTGAATTTCAATAATTCATGAAACTTTAATCCTTGAAGAAGTTTTATTCCTTTTCTGATTTTACACACTCTGTATTTGAGGAGACTGGTTTTAAATGTTCATTGCTCATGCAACAAGGTATTCAAAACAAGTTTTCTTCAATTTTATTGCACACAAGTTTTTGTTTGAGAAATAATGTTTCTGCCCAGGCTTGAACCAGGAACTTTTCACGTGTGAGGCAAATGTGATAACCACGACACGACAGAAACTGCTGCTGAACTCAGTGCCCAGAGAGAAGTGTTCACCAAAAAGTTCCTTTCACAAACATTTCAAACCCACGTCTTTCAGAAGAGACTGCGATCTGAACACAGCATTTTAGACCGCTCGGCCATCCTGACTGTTGGCTGCGACAGATACAAGTTGTTACTCTGGAAAGTTTCAGACCGGGCACTTGTTCAGTGTTACTGGAAGGCCCAGTGACCGGGATATCCTCTCCCCCGGGGTTTTCCTGAGCCTGTGCTCGGTGTACGGGGAACTTTGGCCCGGGGCTGAGGTAGCTTCCATCCCAGGGATCGAAAATAACCCTCTGAGCTCTGGAACTGGGGAAGAAATAATAATTAATGAGTTGTTTGCGGGTTTCAAATGCAGCTTAGACCTGCTGGTATCAACCGAAAGCGTTGTTTAGCAGAATGAATGAAATGCTAACAGGCACAGTAAAAACTTCAATAACTGAACTTTTATAATTCGTGAAACTTTAATTATTGATGAAGTTTTATCCCCTATCTGATTGTACTCACTGTGCATTTGAGGAGACTGGTTTTAAATGTTCATTGCTCAAGCAACAATGTACCCGGACTGCTTTTGTTCAATTATATTGCAGACAAGTTTTTGCTTCCACAATAATGTTTCTGCGCGGGCTCGAAACAGAGACCTTTCGTTCGTGAAGCAAACCTGATAACTGCGACTCTACGGAAACTGCTGCTTAGCTCAGTGCCCAGAGAGAAGTGTTCAGCAACAAGCTGAAATGCTCAATCCCTCTCTCTGCAAAAAGTTCCTTTCACAAACATTTCTCGGCCCGGAACTGCACCAAACAACAATGTTCTCCTTTCAAAGTCATTAAACTCCCCAATTTCCGCATCTGCAATTTTAAGGGCAAGGACTGAAAACGCTTTGCGATCAGAAAATTGCAGGAAACCCCTGTGGTTAATGACAGAGCTTTTGATGCTTGATTTCTGTACACACCTTGTGTTATGTATTTAAACCTTGGCAACCTGTATCACACCACCACCAGAGGGCCTACCTGTTGGAGTCCCAAGGGACCCCAGCATCCCTTGGGAGCACGGTATATAAGCAGGCCACCCATGAGGTACCTGTACTCTGGAGTCTTATTAAAGGAGCTAGTATCACACTTACTCATTGTTCACAGTACTCAGTTTCATCCTTCATTATGAGCGTATCAATTGGCGACGAGACAATGAGCAACCACGTGAAAATGCAAAGATCAGTTGGTGTCCTGGAGAAGTTCTCAGAAGTGGACGATTGCGAAGCCTTTGTGGAGAGACTTGACCAATACTTCGTGGCCAACGTGCTGGAAGGGCACGTGAACGCTGCCAAATGAAGGGCGATCCTCCTTACCGTCTGTGGGGCAACAATCTATGGCCCCATGAAGAATCTTCTAGCTCTGCTGAGACCAACAACTAAATCCTATGAAGAATTGTGTACGCTGATCCAGGAACATCTAAATCCTAAAGAAAGCGTTCTGATGGCGAGGTATCGGTTCTACATGTGCCAACGGTCGGAGGGCCAGGAAGTGGCAAGCTATGTCGCCGAATTAAGGCGCCTCGCAGGACATTGCGAATTTGACAGATTCCAAAACGAATGCTGAGAGACTTTTTGTGCTTGGCATTTGCCATGAGGTAATACTTCGCAAACTGTTGACTGTTGAAACTCAGAATCTGAGCAAAGCCATAACGATAGGTCAGACAATTTCCACCAGTTTCTTAAACACAATAACGTAATTTATTTCTAGTGGACTGGATGGAGGACCATGGTGCATGTAAAAAATTGTTATCATTTTACTTGAACTGAATGTTCATAAAAGTATTAGATTGGGAACTCACTGGATAACAGCAGAGCTGGCAATGTTTGCGGAATATATTCGTGCAGCCAAAACGCACAATGGCAACCTGGAACTGTGCGGCACCGAATCCTCGGCGAAAAACAGTTGAAGGCTTCGCCCCTGGGTGGGCACAAACCACCAATGTTTAGGTTAAAAGCAGAACGCGCTAACCCATTGCGCCACTAACTTAAATATACATTGCAAGACACCCCAAAACAGGGTGTCAGTCAGTTAAAGCTTCAGATTGCTCCGACCGGGATGGAACTTGTCCACTCTCAGTTGTACTTTTCCCAAATAAATGGAGGGACATTCATTGTGGATGTGTGGAAGCAGTCTGGTCCCGCACACTGCAGACACTTCCATGTCACCACCAACCAGCTCTCCCGCAACCGGTGTGATCTACCTTCCAGCCTTCCGGTGCCTTGTCTGTGACAAAGTATTCTGATTGTCCCGAAGTCGGTCGTAGGTTTTAATTCCTTTTCAGCTCCTGACTGCAGATATTCCTGTAATTAAACCCGAACAAAATGCTTACAGGAACAGTTGGACTCAACATATCTTCGCTTGGTAAAATTTCAAAGATTGAAAGCGACTCACATCAACCCCAAACCTCGTCACCTACTCGCTAACCGCGACATGCTGCTCCCGTGAGATGGAAGCCCAGTTGCTGTTTCAAGCTTGAATGCAGGTACAAGCAGAACTCATTCAAAGAAAGTCCAAGTCCCTGAGGCACCTGATTATTTGCACCAAACTCCGTCGCAAAGAGTTGAGGTTCGTGTGGGGTGATTTGGGCACATCTTTCCTCACACTACAACACTTCAAACATAACTCAACGGCTGTAAAGTGCTTTGGGGCGTCATGAGAAGGCAAAAAAGAAGTAGAAAGGAACAGAAAGGTGACGTCACAGCCGAGGGGGTAAGTGCTTGGCTGGTGATTGGTGAGAAGTTTTTCTTTTTCTTTTTTATATTAGTCAGTAACTTTTAACATTGTTTTGCCAATTTAAGTGTATCGAAGGTTAAGTCATGACAGGAGAGCTCGGTCGGGTGTTATGCTCCTCCTGTACCATGTGGGAACTCAGGGACACTTCCGGTGTCCCTGACGACGACGTGTGCGGGAAGTGCATCCGCTTCGAGCTCCTGACAGTCCATGTTGCGAAATTGGAGCTGAGGGTGGATTCACTCTGGAGCATCCACAATGCTGAGAATGACATGAGTATCACGTGTAGCGAGTTGGTCTTACCGCAGGAGAAGGGTCCACAGCCAGATAGGGAATGGAAGACCAGCAGGAAGAGTAGTGCAAGGAAGGTAGTTCAGGGGTCCCCTGTGGTCATCCCCCTGCAAAACAGATACACAGCTTTGAGTACTGTTGTGGGGGATGACTCATCAGGGGAGGGCAGCAGCAGCCAAGTTCATGGCACCGTGGCTGGCTCTGCTGCACAGGAGGGCAGGAAAAAGAGTGGGAGCACGATAGTGATAGGGGATTCAATGGTGACGGGAATAAATAGGCGTTTCTGCTGCCGCAACCGAGACTCCAGGATAGTATGTTGCCTCCCTGGTGCAAGGGTCAAGGATGTCTCGGAGCGGTTGCAGGACATTCTGAAAGGGAGGGAGAACAGTCAGTTGTTGTGGTGCACATTGGTACCAACGACATAGGGAAAAAAAGGGATGAGGTCCTACGAAACGAATTTAAGGAGCTAGGAGCTAAATTAAAAAGTAGGACCTCAAAAGTAATAATCTCGGGATTGCTACCAGGGTCACGTGCTAGTCAGAGTAGGAATCGCAGGATAGCGCAGATGAATACGTGGCTTGAGCAGTGGTGCAGCAGGGAGAGATTCAAATTCCTGGGGCATTGGAACCGGTTCTGGGGGAAGTGGGACCAGTACAAACCAGACGGTCTGCACCTGGGCAGGACCGGAACCAATGTCGTAGGGGGAGTGTTTGCTAGTGCTGTTGGGGAGGAGTTAAACTAATATGGCAGGGGGATGGGAACCAATGCAGGGAGACAGAGGGAGACAAAAAGGAGACAAAAGCAAAAGACAGAAAGGAGATGAGGAAAGGTGGAGGGCAGAGAAATCCAAGGCAAAGAACAAAAAGGGCCACTGTACAGCAAAATTCTAAAAGGACAAAGGGTGTTAAAAAAACAAGCCTGAAGGCTTTGTGTCTTAATGCAAGGAGTATCCGTAATAAGGTGGATGAATTGACTGTGCAAATAGATGTTAACAAATATGATGTGATTGGGATTCCAGGATGATCAGGGCTGGGAACTCAACATCCAGGGGTATTCAACATTCAGGAAGGATAGGAAAAGGAGGTGTGGTAGCATTGCTGTTTAAAGAGGAGATTAATGCAATAGTTAGGAAAGACATTAGCTTGGATGATGTGGAATCTATATGGGTAGAGCTGCAGAACACCAAAGGGCAAAAAACGTTCGTAGGAGTTGTGTACAGACCTCCAAACAGTAGTAGTGATGTTGGGGAGGGCATCAAACAGGAAATTAGGGGTGCATGCAATAAGGGTGCAGCAGTTATAATGGCTGACTTTAATATGCACATAGATTGGGCTAACCAAACTGGAAGCAATACGGTGGAGGGGGATTTCCTGGAGTGCATAAGGGATGGTTTTCTCGACCAATATTTCGAGGAACCAATAAGGGGGTAGGCCATCTTCGACTGGGTGTTGTGTAATGAGAGAGGATTAATTAGCAATCTCGTTGTGCGAGGCCCCTTGGGGAAGAGTGACCATAATATGGTGGAATTCTGCATTAGGATGGAGAATGAAACAGTTAATTCAGAGACCATGATCCAGAACTTAAAGAAAGGTAACTTTGAAGGTATGAGGCGTGAATTGCCGAGGATAGATTGGCGAATAATACTTAACGGGTTGACTGTGGATGGGCAATGGCAGACATTTAGAGACAGCATGGATGAACTACAACAATTGTACATTCCTGTCTGGGGTAAAAATAAAAAAGGGAAGGTGGCTCAACCATGGCTATCAAGGGAAATCAGGGATAGTATTAAAGCCAAGGAAGTGGCATACAAATTGGCCAGAAATAGCAGCGAACCCGGAGACTGGGAGAAATTTAGAACTCAGCAGAGGAGGATAAAGGGTTTGATTCGGGCAGGGAAAATGGAGTACGAGAAGAAGCTTGCAGGGAATATTAAGACGGATTGCAAAAGTTTCTATAGATATGTAAAGAGAAAAAGGTGAGTAAAGACAAACGTAGGTCCCCTGCAGTCAGAATCAGGGGAAGTCATGATGGGGAACAAAGAAATGGTGCACCAATTGAACAAGTACTTTGGTTCGGTATTCACTAAGGAGGACACTAACAACCTTCCGGATATAAAAGGGGTCAGAGGGTCGAGTAAGGAGGAGGAACTGAGGGAAATCCTTATTAGTCGGGAAATTGTGTTGGGGAAATTGATGGGATTGAAGGCCGATAAATCCCCAGGGCCTGATGGATTGCATCCCAGAGTACTTAAGGAGGTGGCCTTGGAAATAGCGGATGCATTGACAGTCATTTTCCAACATTCCATTGACTCTGGATCAGTTCCTATCGAGTGGAGGGTAGCCATTGTAACCCCACTTTTTAAAAAAGGAGGGAGAGAGAAAACAGAAAATTATACACCGGTCAGCCTGACATCGGTAGTGGGTAAGATGATGGAATCAATTATTAAGGATGTCATAGCAGCCCACTTGGAAAGAGGTGACATGATAGGTCCAAGTCAGCATGGATTTGTGAAAGGGAAATCATGCTTGACAAATCTTCTGGAATTTTTTGAGGATGTTTCCAGCAGAGTGGACAAGGGAGAACCAGTTGATGTGGTATATTTGGACTTTCAGAAGGCTTTCGACAAGGTCCCACACAACAGATTAATGTGCAAAGTTAAAGCACATGGGATTGGGGGTAGTGTGCTGACATGGATTGAGAACTCGTTGTCAGATAGGAAGCAAAGAGTATGAGTAAATGGGTACTTTTCAAAATGGCAGGCGGTGACTAGTGAGGTACCGCAAGGTTCTGTGCTGGGGCCCCAGCTGTTTACACTGTACATTAATGATTTAGACGAGGGGATTAAATGTAGTATCTCCAAATTTGCGGATGACACTAAGTTGGGTGGCAGTGTGAGCTGCAAGGAGGATGCTATGAGGCTGCAGAGCGACTTGGATAGGTTAGGTGAGTGGGCAAATGCATGGCAGATGTAGTATAATGTGGATGAATGCGAGGTTATCCACTTTGGTGGTAAAAACAGAGAGACAGACTATTATCTGAATGGTGACAGATTAGGAAAAGGGGAGGTGCAACGAGACCTGAGTGTCATGGTACATCAGTCATTGAAGGTTGGCATGCAGGTAGAGCAGGCGGTTAAGAAAGCAAATGGCATGTTGGCCTTCATAGCGAGGGGATTTGAGTACAGGGGCAGGGAGGTGTTGCTACAGTTGTACAGGGTCTTGGTGAGGCCACACCTGGAGTATTGTGTACAGGTTTGGTCTCCTAACCTGAGGAAGGACATTCTTGCTATTGAGGGAGTGCAGCGAAGGTTCACCAGACTGATTCCCGGGATGGCGGGACTGACCTATCAAGAAAGACTGGATCAACTGGGCTTGTATTCGCTGGAGTTCAGAAGAATGAGAGGGGACTCATAGAAACGTTTAAAATTCTGACGGGTTTAGACAGGTTAGATGCAGGAAGAATGTTCCCAATGTTGGGAAAGTCCAGAACCAGGGGTCACAGTCTAAGGATAAGGGATAAGCCATTTAGGACCGAGATGAGGAGAAACTTCTTCACCCAGAGATTGGTGAACCTGTGGAATTCTCTACCACAGAAAGTAGTTGGGACCAATTCACTAAATATATTCAAAAAGGAGTTAGATGAAGTCCTTACTACGAAGGGGATCAAGGGGTATGGCGAGAAAGCAGGAATGAGGTACTGAAGTTGCATGTTCAGCCATGAACTCATTGAATGGCGGTGCAGGCTAGAAAGGCCGAATGGCCTACTCCTGCACCTATTTGCTATGTTTCTAAGTTTCTAAAATCTCCCAGGACAGGTACAGCATGTGTTAGATACAGAGTAATGCTCCCTCTGCACTGACCCATGAACACTTCCAGGGCTTGTGCAGAACGAGTTAGATACTTAGTAAAGCTTCCTCAACACTGTCCCATGAAACTCTCCAAGGTCAGGTACAGTCCGCGTTAGTTACAGAGTAATGCTCCCTCTGTACTGACCCATCAACACTTCCAGGGTTGGTACAGAACGAGTTAGATACAACATAAATCTCCTGCTACACAGTCCCATCAAACTCTTCCAGTTTGCAATAACTCAGTCGGCTTACTACCGTGAACTCAATCAGGTGCATCCTGACCATACTTTTCGAGCTCTCGAACAAAGGATTAAACATGGAGGCTTTCTTTATATACAAGAGTTGCATGTGTGTCTCTGTGGCCCAATGACCTTCGACGGTCGGTCCCCCTGGTGGCAGGTAAACCCGGGCATATATACATTACAGTGCAGCACGTGTTTAAATCTCCCTCTACACTGTCCCATCAAACCCTGCCAGGACAGGCACAGCACAGGATAGATACAGAGCAAAGCTCCCACTATACTGTCCCATCAAACCCGCCAGGGCAGGTACAGTACGGATTAGATACAGATCAAAGCCCCCTTTACATTGTCTCATCAAAGACTCAGAGGGCAGGTACAGACTAAAGCTTCCTCGACACTGTCAAATCAAACCCTCCCAGGGCAGGTACAGTTTGTGTTAAATACAGATTAAAGCTCCCCTATATTGTCCCATCAAAGACTCACAGAGCAGGTACAGCCCATCGAAGATATACAGTAAAGCTTCCTCTCACCTGTCCCATCAATCTTTCCCAGGGCAAGTACAGCATGAGTTAGATACAAAATAAATCTCCCTCTACACTGTACCATCAAATCCTCCCAAGACAGATCCAGCACGGGGTTCGATACAGAGTAAAGCTCCCTCTACACTGTCCCATCAATCTCTCCCAGGGCAGGTGCAGCACGGGGTTAGATACAGAGTAAAGCTCCCTCTACACTGTCCCATCAATCTCTCGCAGGACAGGTACAACACGGGGTTAGATACAGAGTAAAGCTCCCTCGACACTGTCCCATCAATCTCTCCCAGGACAGGTCCAGCACGGGGTTAAATACAGAGTAAAGCTCCCTCTGCACTATCCCATCAATCTCTCCCAGGACAGATCCAGCACGGGGTTAGATACAGAGTAAAGCTCCCTCTACACTGTCCCATCAATCTCTCCCAGGGCTGGTACAGCACGGGTTATGTTAGCACAAATGTTTTCCTGGAAGAATCGCTCGACACTCGGGGTCGGTTCCAATGCCAAAATGCCTTTATTGCACCGGCAGGGAGAGAGCCTCTGGTCCAACTCCAGGCATTCCACTCCACCGAACAAAGAAATTCATCGATATTTAAATGTTTTACAACAGTTCATTACAATTACTTAGCCCATGTCGGCTGGACACAATCCAATCATAACGACTATAAATTACAAATCGATTCCACTGGGCCAATGGAATTGGCCCCCAGGCACCAGGGGACTGTGTGATCACCTCATGTTTGAGCTGGGGCTTATTCATGGCCTCGTGATATTCTCCAGATCCCCTTATCTCTACTGTCCTTGGGTTCTGTCTGCACCTAACCACCTTATCCTGACACAGTCACAGGAATTTCTTTGTTCAGTATTCTGCTGGGACATCTTGTCTGTGGTTTGTTGATTAGGACGTTCTGCTGATCTCGCTCTTTCCAGTGTTCCTGTACATGGAACTGCAGTGTCATCAGCTACCCAAAAATGTATTCAAGCTAACTGTGAGCTGAATTCCCCTAGTGCTTTGCAGAATCCCTGGCAGCCATTTTATATCTGGTTACCATTTTACACATACATGTATGCAGACATATATTCAGCAGGTGCCTTTGCCCCACAACAATCCCCCCTTTCGGTAATGGACTAATCCTAGTTTCCTTTAACCGACAACATAATTTGTTACGCTACTTATATTTTTATGTACCACCCGGTACTTCCTGTACAACGTGCTGGCCAGTCACGTGGTGTCAGAAGTCCCAGTTGCTCAGATCAAATTGATGTAGTTCAGATTCCCCTGTTACTCTGCTGGACAAGTCACTTTATTTAATTGAGCCCTTGTTCTGATACTCCTTTGTCGTGCATAATGCCTGCAGGATCGACAGGCCATGACTCTCCATGTTAGTGCTAAGACCAGCTGTATCCCTACCAGTATGTGTGATATTATTCCAATCCAGAGGTGGATGTTTACGTTCATGCCCCAGTTCCAGACCCTCCTCCAACAACTCTGATTTTGTAACTCTTGGTCAGTATCCTTCTCCAGTATTTCAATCTTTGTCTGTAGTTGGTGGTAGAGTCTGACACACTGGCCTACTCTGAATCTTAGTTCCCTTAATACTGCAACTAAATGTGGGATAGGGGCCTGCTCTGGCTCGTCATAATCCTGCAGGTGATCGTGGAGCTGATCGATGGCGTTAATGATTTTGGGCCTCGGTGTCTAACCTGGATAATGCGGGCTTGTCCTATTGTGAGGTCGTAGGGCTGTGAAGCAAAAGTTTGATTGCGAGATCTGGCATTGTAAGCCATTGTACCGATATGAATGTGCCGTGGTAGAGACACAGTATTTCCCTTTGCCCCCATAACCTGTTCTGGCAAAATGTGTGGGGGCAGGTAGTATTTCCAATACACATCCATCAGTTGGATTAAATCCACATTCGACTAGTTCTCCCTGTCCCACCGGGTGAGGGCACACCGTAATGTCACCCGTCTGCTTGCATCCCGTCAGGGAGATCCCATAGAGTGTGTTGTCTCTGCGGACAGCAGGGGCTGCGGTCAGATAGTAATGGAGGGAGGTGTTTTCCCGTATGATCCCGATATTCTACAGTTGATAAAAGGGAAACGGTCCTGAGTCTTGTGTGACTATAGGTATCATCAGGGCTATTCCCACTCCGGCAGCTTTGCCCATTCGGCAGTTTGGGATCACTGGGCATACTCTGGTTAGTCCCTTCAGATTGCAATTACCCAGTGTCCCCTTCAGTTTGGCCAACTGAGCCAGATGTGGGCTGTCTATCCAGTCTGGCAACTCCCCCCTTTGGATATGATCGAGGTTGTGCCGTATCTGTCCCACCATCCATCGGCCATAAGCGTGACAGAGTTGTCCCTGTCTCAGTTTTGCGGTATCTTCTCTCTCTCTGTCGATAAGGTGATTGATTGTTTTTGCCTGAGCTTCCAGGACCGAGAGGCCATCCAATTGGATTTCGGCACCCTCTCTTCCAAGTTCGGATTGACCTTCCTGAGTCTGCTCTGCCAGTTCTAATAATCCCTTCATCACCCCTTTAAGCTGCTCCACCCTTTCATTTAGCCTTTGTATGTCCAGTGAGTTTACTATGGAGTTTCCGGCATTAAAACCGGTCGTAACATCATTAACTATTTCCCTCTTAGTCCTATGAACTGGCTCCTGTCCTCGGAATCGACTGGCACCCATGTTATCGGCAGCCTGCTGCATTACAACTTTACTTAATACATTATACATATTTCTTGCCTGCTCTGTACAATATTCCGGCATCTGTATACATGAGATATTGATCAGGACAGGCACAATTTCATGCTTAACATTATCATACAATAGTTCACCCTCGTTGGACAGCACAATCCCATTTTCCAGTCCCCTTGTAATTGTTGGACATGACAATTCCATGGGCAGTGTGGTGGTTCTTATGGGGCGTGGTGTCGGAGGGGGTGAGAAGCATACATACAACGATATTGCGGCAGCCTCAACCTCCTCATAATATCCACACAGCCCCACCCCCTTTTTGTGGGTGACAAACGGTTGTGGCTGGGCAGGAGGCGCACAAATTATTCCAAAGGGACATTCATCGGGCCCCCCCGGCCTCCCTTCGTCTAATGCAACTGCTTCGTGTACCCGTGGAGCATCGCACACATACTCTATTCTTATCCGGATTCATTTGCAGCCACGCGTTAAAATAAGTTCTGTCCTTGCTCCAGTCCTTGGCTGCTGGAATGCATATTTCGTCAGTCAAAGTAAACAAAACCCCATAGTTGATGCAGTTGTGTCTTTCTTGCGTGTGCTGCATCTCTCGTAGTCCGTCTGTATTATCCAGTGCTTGTGTGGGCCTCAAGGTTCCCAGTATCATGAGTCCCCAGAGTCGAAGTCACCACTGCGGTCCCATCTCGGTGATGGTTTTATCTGCAAATTTTAAACAGATAGCCTGGGCGTCACCAGGTGTTAGGTTCTGGTCTACTTGTGTCGCGGTCACTCTGTGGAATCGGAGGTAAGGGTTAGGTTATCCATATTCTTTATATTCGTACCATCTCGATCACTTCATGTCCCTGTCTGGGCTGCCGTCGGTTTTGTATTTGAGCCTGCTGTGCTCGAGCCTGCACGATGACCCATCTAAATATTATCCAAACTCTAATCAACACCAATGCCACCACTATTCCTCCAAACATCGCAGTCTGCTTTACTGTTAGGTTGGGTTTGTGGACTACACCTACCCACCGTGGGATACATTGGCTCGATTGCCACAGGTGATGGTGCTTTGGCTGCACACTGCACTATCCATCTGGTCCTGTTTTTTAAAATCTCTTCCAGCTTATTTATCTTAGCTTTTAACTCTTGACCAGCTAGTTCTGTTTTATTTTTATTCTGACTATCCCACCATTTCCACAGTCTGTCAGGTGCGTCTTCTTTATTTTAGTAAGAAATTCAAATTAGTAAGGTCCAGTGTAAAACAGCTGTCAATGGAAAGGATTAACTCCTTTACAGGTTTGTAAGAAGGCCTGATGTCATTACATGACTTCGCGTAATCAACCAAATCTTTGTGCCTTCAAAACTTGCTTAGAAATTAGGAATCCGTTAAAACAGCAGAAATCATAAGTAAAGTGGTCAGAATAAAAATCTTCTCATCGGGAAAGACAGCATTTTAGATTAAACTCCAATTTTTTTCTTTAACATCTAATTCAAGTACTTGCCAAAGATTTCTTTTTAAATGAGAGCACACATTTTTAATAGCTATTTTGTTTACTGAAATCCAATTTTCCCACAAGCTGTATACATGCCAACATTTTTTTTTTTTTTAACGGTCCCGCTCAATGGGCAAATCTTGTGTTTTATTTCTCTCTCTGCTGAGTTTGCATAGCTTAGATCTTTTCTCCTTGTTATTTTCAAAACCCTCCTGCTTGTTGAGACTGTTCGGGACTTTTCTTGATTAACAACGTCTGTTCTGGAAATCTTTTCAAACTGCAGTGAAACTTTCTCGTAATTTAAAATCATTATCAATGGAGAGTGACTTTTACCTGCTCCAATTTTTTTTTCCTTTTCTCAATTGAACCAATATCTTTTTCACAGCCAATATCAACGAGTATTTAGTAAGTTTTTGTCTTTTTCCATCGCAAACATTTTTTTTTCAGCACTTATTTATTCGTACGTTACGTCTTTTTTTCCAAACCTTTTGGTTTTATTTTTTCGAAGAGATCAGATTTAACTTTTTGTTTTAAATGTATTGCATTTTGTTGCACCTTTTCTTAACCAGTGGTACTTGAAACCTTCACAACAAAATTAACTCTTCACTGTTCCCATCCTAATTTCTGCTCCTCTTTTGTAGAATTTGTATTTATTGTTGAATTACAAAATGTCAAATATGGTGTTACTGGATTTTTTTTTGCCTAACTTCTGTTTTAGAAGCTGATCAAAAACTCTTTTTGCTCTGTAACTTCAAATTTGTGGTACTATATCTCGTAAATTACATCTTTTTTAAGCTTCAGTTCCTGATGCAGTATGTGTACTTTTATTAAAAAGGCTTCCAAACCCAAGATTTTCCTATACAACCAAAATGTTTATCAATGAGAATCACCTGAAATATCTCAAAATCCCAATTCAAATATTGTACTGCCAATCTGTAATTTAAAAATCTCTTTCCTGACTGACATGAAAAGAAAGATTGGATCAACTAGACTTATATTCACTGGAATTTAGAAGAATGAGAGGGGATTACATGGAAGCATAAAATTCTGACGGGATTAGACAGGTTAGATGCAGGAAGTATGTTCCCAATGTTGGGGAAGTCCAGAACCAGGGGTCACAGTCTGAGGAAAAGGGGTAAGCCATTTAGGACCGAGATGAGGAGAAACTTCTTCACTCAGAGAATTCTGAACTTGTGGAAATCTATACCACAGAAAGTTGTTGAGGCCAGTTCGTTAGATATATTCAAAAGGGAGTTAAATGTGGCCATTACGGCTAAAGGTATCAAAGGTATGGAGAGAAAGCAGGAAAGGTGTACTGAGGTGAATGATCAGCCATGATCATATTGAATGGGGGTGCAGGCTCGAAGGGCCGAATGTCCTACTCCTGCACCTGTTTTCTATGTTTATATGTTTCTATATTTGTATGTTTCTATGCAAAGCACATGAACAAATGGTTGAAGTATCGACTCTGCCTCAGTTAGCATTTCTTTCATTGTGCAAAAGAAGGTGACGGGTTAATTAATGATGCAATCCCGTGAAAGCAACACAAAAGTTGAACAAAAAAACATACGGTGACTGGCAGGTGAGCGCTGCTTCTGATACCCAGTGGGAATGGGCGGGGATTTTAAAGCCCCTTGTATTGTGAAACCTTCATATAGTCAAACATTTCCGATGTGCTGTATCGACCTCGTGGCGCAACGGTAGCGTGTCTGACCCCAGATCACGTCGAGGTCACTGTTCTTCAGGGTAATTCGGGAATTAATATTTTCTTTGCTGTTTGGCAATATCCAGACCCTTGCTCCAAGGTCTGTCTCACTGTTTCCCAGGTGTCAGGCAGAGATACACCTGCTGCCCTCATTTATTTCATGTGACAGGACACAAAAGGTCAAAATAAACCTGCAGTTGGCCACATATAGCCCTAAATAGTCAGGATGGCCAAGCGGTCCAAGGTACTGTGTTTAGGTCGCAGTCTCCTCTGGAGGTGTGGGTTCACATCACACTTCTGACACTTCCTGTTTTTAATCATTAAGCGAAACTCATTGTTTGACACCATGACCAACGCCTTAAAAGTGGGATTCAGCAGTCCACCTGCTCGCTTAACACTTCCGTCTGACGGGGTGCTGAAAGTGGAGATGTTTCCGCAGTGTAGCGGTTAACACGTTCGCCTCACACGCAAAAGCTCACCAGGCGGGAATATTTTCTGGAGATTTTTCCTCATGCATGCTCAGGGGCGAGTTTGTTCTCCTGTGAAAGGTCATAAGATCATAAACATGTAAGCATTAGGGGCTGGAGTCGGCCATTCGGCCCCTCAAGCCTGGTCCACCATTCAAGAAGATCCTGGCAGTTCCTCGACAGCAAGTTTAAACATCTGGGGCGGAGCCAACAGGCGCCTGACTGCAATGAACGACAAAAAGGTGTATTTTGCAGAAGCCCAGCTAACTCATTCAGGAGATTATTAGATTCTAAATCTCAGGGTCAGAGTTGCGAGCCCACATTGGGTGATTATTTTTTCATAGAATTATACAATCAGAAGTATACAGCACCCAAGGAGGCCATTTCGGCCCATCGTGACCGTGCCGGCCAATAACAGGCTCTCCAGCCTAATCCCACTTTCCAGCTCTCGGTCCATAACCCTGCAGGTTACAGCACTTCAGGTGCACATCCAAGCACTATTTAAATGTGGTTAGGGTTTCTGCATCTACCACCCTTTCAAGCAGTGAGTTCCAGACCCACACCATCCACTGCGTGACGAAATCCCCCCTCAAATACTCCCTACACCTTCTACCAAGACTTTAAATTTATGCCCCATGGTTGCTGACCCCTCTGCTAAGGGAAATGGGCCCATTCAATCCAATATATCAAGGCCCCTCATAATTGTATACACCTCAATGATGCCACCCCTCAGCCCACTTTGTTCCAAGAAAAACAAACCCAGCCTATCCAATCTGTCCTCACAGCTAAGATTCTCCACTCCCGATAACATCCTCGAAACCTCCTCTTTACGTCTCCAGTGCAATCACAGTCTTCTTCCTGTACAGCGGTGACAAGAACTGCACGCAGTACTCCAGCTGTGGCCAAACCAGTGTTTTATATTCAAGCATAATCCACCTGCGATCTTATTCTATGCCTCGGCTAATAAAGGCCAGCATTCTGTATGTCTTCTTAACCAGCTTATCCACCTTGCCTGCTACCTTAAGGGATCTGTGGACATGCACTCCCAGGTCGCTTTGTTCCTCTACAATTCTCAATGTCCTACCATTTAATGTTTAATCTCTTTCTATTGTGTCTGTGAGCACTCAAGTAATGACTCCATGAGGCAAGGTATTGTACTTGAACTGTGGTGACCTGAGTCCATTTATTGTAGCTCCTGAGTGAGGGGACATTATGGTGAGCTCCGTTTTATACCTAGTTACCTGTCGTGTACCGGCGACCCCAAGATCTCCACCAGTTGCACCCTCTGGTGGTACAGGCATAGTGTATACAGTGTGAAGGTACATCCAGTAGTCTTATGTAACTGTACATTGAGTGTACAGGGAGTATACTTATATTATACAGACACAACATCACTCTCCCCTAAGTCTTGTGCCACTGGCCTTTTCATTGTGTGCTCTGGCCCGAGACTTGAGTGCCCAAAGCCCTTGCACCTTGTCAATGCTTTGGCTTGGCTCTCTCCCTGTAAACTCCCAAGTCCTTATTACCACGACATTGGGAAATGGTCAGTAATGGATGGTTGGAGGTTGCAGTGGGGGTTGTGTGGGTTCTGGGTGTGATCCATGTGTGTCCATGGCTACATACATCCATTCCCCCGCCCCCCATACATAAACCATGTGTGTGGCTCAACACCTGCATGTGCAGACCTGTAGAGACAGAAAGAACAAAAAAACATCGGATTAGTTACATCACTGTTTGGGTTCTGCAGTAGTGGAACAAGTACATTTTACAGGTAAGGTACATACGTGGTATCACAGTCTTGCCCCTGGGTTGTGTAGGTGCAGGTGGGTGAGGACACTAGTTCCAGAGTAACCAGACTGTGCCCAGGTTGTCTGATGGCGCCGCTGTGTCCCCTGCCAGTTGGTTGTGCTCAGATCGCTCACCTGGCTGAGTCTCAGAGCCTTTGCCGTTGCCTCGTGGTCAGCAGAGCCACAGGAGTGTGTGGCCTCCCTGTCCTCCTTTGAGGGCTGCGGTGTCTCCCTGCTGCTCTTCAGCGATAGTGGGAACCTGGTCATCCCAGGTCCTGTTGGGAGGGCAGGAGGGTGCTATCCGCCCGCTCCCAGTACTGGCCCTGGTGGCCAGAGAGTTAGAGCCGATCGGGGGCAGGGTACCGGTCGTGGTGCCTTTGCCGTCCGCTGATCACTGGCCCTGCAGCTGGTATGCTCCCTCTGTGTGTGGCCCCACTCCCTGGGGTATCACATTGGTCCCGGAGGGGCAGGCTACATGATCGCTGGACCTGGGTGCTGACGGGAGGTTGCCCTTGGTTTTGTTGGCTTGCTTGTAAATCCCAGCATCGCACGTCATCACTTCGTTTACTCTCACAATACATTGGTTCTGACCGCAAGTGCCCGACTTATCATGATTAGTTACATTTACAAACTTAAAATTGTCAGTTACATCTTTTGCATATGTATCACCATCATCGCTGTATAAACATAGAAACATAGAAACATATAAAATAGGTGCAGGTGTAGACCATTCGGCCCTTCTAGCCTGCACCGCCATTCAATGAGTTCATGGCTGAACATGCAAATTCAGTACCCCCTTGCTGCTTTCTCGCGATACCCCTTGATCCCCCGAGTAGTAAGGACTTCATCTGACTCCCTTTTGAATATATTTAGTGAATTGGCCTCAACTACTTTCTGTGGTAGAGAATTTCACAGGTTCACCACTCTCTGGCTGAAGAAGTTTCTCCCCATCTCGGTCCTAAATGGCTTACCCCTTATCCTCAGACTGTGACCCCTGGTTCTGGACTTCGCCAACATTGGGAACATTCTTCCTGCATCCAACCTGTCTAAACCCGTCAGAATTCTAAACGTTTCTATGAGGTCCCATCTCATTCTTCTGAACTCCAGTGAATACAAGCCCAGTTGATCCAGTCTTTCTTTATATGTCAGTCCCGCCATCCCGGGAATCAGTCTAGTGAACCTTCGCTGCACTCCCTCAATAGCAAAAATGTCCTTCCTCAAGTTAGGGGAACAAAACTGTGCACAATACTGCAGGTGTGGCCTCACCAAGGCTCTGTACAACTGTCGTAACACCTCTCTGCCTCTGTACTCAAATCCCCTCGCTATGAAGGCCAACATGCCATTTGCTTTCTTAACCGCCTGCTGTACCTGCATGCCAACCTTCAATGACTGATGTACCATGACACCTAGGTCTCGTTGCACCTCCCTTTTTTCCTAATCTGTCGCCATTGAGATAATAGTCTGTCTCTCTGTTTTTACCACCCAAGTGGATAACATCACATTTATCCACATTATACTTCATCTGCCATGCATTTGCCCACTCACCTTACCCATCCAAGTCATTCTGCAGCCTCATAGCATCCTCCTCGCAGCTCACACTGCCACCCAACTTAGTGTCATCTGTAAATTTGGAGATACTACGTTTAGTCCCCTTGCCTAATTCATTAATGTACAATGTAAACAGCTGGGGCCCCAGCACAGAACCTTGCGGTACCCCACTAGTCACTGCCTGCCATTCTGAAAAGTACCCATTTATTCCTACTCTTTGCTTCCTGTCTGCCAACTAGTTCTCAATCAACGTCAGCACACTACCCCCAATCCATGTGCTTTAACTTTGCACATTAATCTCTTGTGTGGGACCTTGTCGAAAGCCTTCTGAAAGTCCAAATACACCACAACAACTGGTTCTCCCTTGTCCACTCTACTGGAAACATCTTCAAAAAATTCCAGAAGATTTGTCAAGCATGATTTTCCTTTCACAAATCCATGCTGACTTGGACCTATCATGTCACCTCTTTCCAAATGCGCTGCTATGACATCCTTAATAATTGATTCCATCATTTTATCCACTACCGATGTCAGGTTGACCGGTCGATAATTCCCTGTTTTCTTTCTCCCTCATTTTTTAAAAAGTGGGGTTACATTGGCTACCCTCCACTCCATAGGAACTGATCCAGAGTCGATGGAATGTTGGAAAATGACTGTCAATGCATCAGCTATTTCCAAGGCCACCTCCTTAAGTACTCTGGGATGCAGTCCATCAGGCCCTGGGAATTTATCGGCCTTCAATCCCATCAATTTCCCCAACACAATTTCCCGACGAATAAGGATTTCCCTCAGTTCCTCCTTATTACTAGACCATCTGACCCATTTTATATCCAGAAGATTGTTTGTGTCCTCCTTAGTGAATATCGAATCAATGTACTTGTTCAATTGGTCTGCCATTTCTTTGTTCCCCGTTATGACTACCCCTGATTCTGACTGCAGAGGACCTATGTTTGTCTTTACTAACCTTTTTCTCTTTACATATCTATAGAAACTTTTGCAATCCGTCTTAATGTTCCCTGCAAGCTTCCTCTCGTACTCTATTTGCCCTGCCACAATCAAACCCTTTGTCCTCATTTGCTAAGTTCTAAATTTCTCCCAGTCCCCGGGTTCACTGCTATTTCTGGCCAATTTGTTTGCCACTTCCTTGGCTTTAATACTATACCTGATTTCCCTTGATAGCCACGGTTGAGCCACCTTCCCTTTTTTATTTTTACGTCAGACAGGGATGTACAATTCTTGTCATTCATCCATGCGGTCTCGAAATGTCTGCCATTGCCCATCCACAGTCAACCCCTAAAGTATAATTCGCCAGTCTATCCCAGTCAATTCACGCCTCATACCTTCAAAGTTACCCTTCTTTAAGTTCGGGACCATGGTCTCTGAATTAACTGTTTCATTCTCCATCCTAATGTAGAATTCCACCATATTATGGTCACATTCTCCATCCTAATGTAGAATTCCACCATATTATGGTCACTCTTTCCCAAGGGGCCTCGCACAATGAGATTGCTAATTAATCCTCTCTCATTACACAACACCCAGTCTAAGATGGCCTCCCCCCTACTTGGTTCCTCGACATATTGGTCTCGAAAACCATCCCTTATGCCTCCAGGAAATTCTCCTCCACCGTATTGCTTCCAGTTTGGTTAGCCCAATCTATATACATATTAAAGTCATCCATTATAACTGCTGCACCTTTATTGCATGCACCCCTAATTTCCTGTTTGATGCCCTCCCCAACATCACTACTACTGTTTGGAGGTCTGTACACAACTCCCACTAATGTTTTTTGTCCTTTGGTGTTCTGCAGCTCTACCCATATAGATTCCACATCATCCAAGTGAATGTCCTTCCTAACTATTGCATTAATCTCCTCTTTAAGCAGCAATGCTACCCCACCTCCTTTTCCTTTTATTCTATCCTTCCTGAATGTTGAATACCCATGAATGTTGAGTTCCCAGCCCTGATCATTTTGGAGCCTCATCTCTGTAATCCCAATCACATCATATGTGTTAACATCTATTTGCACAGTTAATTCATCCACTTTATTACGGATACTCCTTGCATTAAGACACAGAGCCTTGAGGCTTGTTTTTTTAAAACCCTTTGTCCTTTTAGAATTATGATGTAGTGTGGCCCTTTTTATTGCTTGCCTTTGTTTACTCGGCCTTCCACTATTGCTTTTGACCTTTCTACCATCTGTTTCTGACTCCATGTTACTTCGTCCTGTCTCGCTGCACAGGTTCCCATCCTCCTGTCATATTAGATTAAACACTCCCGAACTGCATTAGCAAATGTTACCCCCTGGACATCAGTTCCAGTCCTGCCCTAGTGCAGACCATCCCTTTTGTACAGGTCCCACTTCCCCCAGAACTGGTTCCAATTTCGCAGGAATTTGAATCCCTCCCTCTTGCACCAGTGCTCAAGCCACGTATTTATTCCAACTATCCTGCTCCCTCTACTCTGATTAGCACGTGGCACTGGTAGCAATCCAGAGATTACTACCTTTAAGGTCCGACTTTTTAATTTAACTCCTAGCTCACTAAATTCAGCTTGTAGGACCTCTTCCCGCTTCTTACCGATACCGTTGGTACCTACATGTACCACAACAACTGGCTGTTCACCCTCTCTCTCCACAATGCTCTGCAGCCGCTCCGAGATATCCTTGACCTTTGCACCAGGGAGGCAACATACTATCCTAAAGTCTCGGTTGCGGCCGCAGAAACTCCTATCTATTCCCCTTACAAAGAGTCCCCTATCACTATAGCTCTCCCACTCTTTTTCCTGCCTTTCTGTGCAGCACAGCCACCCACGGTGCCATGAACCTGGCTGCTGGTGCCTTCCCCTGGTAAGTCATGTCCCCCAACAGTATCCAAAACGGTATATCTGTTTTGGAGGGAGATGATCGCCGGGGACTCCTGCACTACCTTTCCGCTCTTGCCTTGTCTCTTGGTCACCTATTCACTATCTATCCTAACCCTTACCTGCGGTTTGACCAACTCACTAAATGTGCTATCCACAACATTCTCAGCATCGTGCATGCTCCAGAGTGAGTCCATCCGCAGCTCCAGTGCCGCCTTGCGGTCTGTCAGGAGCTGCAACTGGACACACTTCCCGCACACATAGTAGTCAGGGACACTGGAACCGTGGTTCTAGACACTCCAGCCGGGGGGAAACAACCTCTCAGCATCTACCCTGTCAATCCCCTTCAGAATATTGTGTGTTTCAATGGGATCACCTCTCATTCTTCTAAACTCCAGAGAGTATCGGCCCACTCTACACAATCTCTCAACTTAAGACAGTCCTCTCATCCCAGGAATCAATCTGTTGAAACTCTGTTGCACCTCCTCCCAGACAAATATTTCCTTCCTAAAATAAGGAGACCAAAACTGTGTGCAGTACTCCAGGTGTGGTCTCACCACAGCCCTGTACAATTGTAGCAAGACTTCCTTACTCTTGTACTGTGGGCTATATATTTGGTACTATGGGGAGAGTGCCCTGTTTTTTTGCTGATTCGATGGTTGTATAAAAAGTTATTAAAATTGACAGTTGCTCGGCAAACATATTTGTATTTCCTTCAGTGTGCTCCTTACTCTTCAAGGGCTAGATTTTCCCCAAGCAGTTTTGTCGGCGCACTGACCTCAAGCGCACCGACTTTGCGCGCTGGAAACGGCTCGGGGAAAAACTCGCCCCATCCTGGCCGCTGTGTACAGTCCCCGGAGTCCTGGCGTGGTTTCGATGGTGAAGTGGGGGGCGGAGCCAAATGCCTGCGCCGAAAACACTGCCGACACCTTCGCGCATGGGCAGTAGGGAGAGAAAACTTGGCACTCAGCCATTTTTAAACAGTGTCAAAACCGATGAAAAGCACAGCAGCTTCTCAGCTTCTCCGGTCGCTCGGCGGGCTCTCCCCCCGTCCCTCCCCGACAAAACGCACAGCTCCAGCAGCTGCAACTTCTCCGGTCCACAAGCTCACACTTCTCCGGTGTGGCTTCCCTCCCCAACCCAGGGATATCGGGACCGAGTGCAATGGAGCCAAGTTTGCTGATGATACAAAGATGGGTGGGAAAGTAAATTGTGACACAGCAAAGAAAATCTCAAAGACAGAAGAACAATATGGAAAAGTACAGTGACCCCGATGTGATATAAACATGCAGCCTTCTGATCTGGAGTCAGACACACTACCGTTGCACCACGAGGTCTACAGTGCAGAGTGCCCATGCTTGTATACATGAAGGTTCCTGAAACACAGTTTCATTTACCCTGAATTGGGGCAATCAAAGGGCTTTAAAATCCCCGGCCACTCCCACCGTGGGTCAGACAGCATCAGAAGCAGTGCCCACCTGTCACTCACACTCTCACGCCCGCTTTCATCACCTGATGCCCGCGGACTGCAGCAAATCCAGTTCATCATCATCATAGGCAGTCCCTCGAAGCGAGGATGACTTGCTTCCACGCCAAAACAGGATGAGTTCACAGGTGTTTCAATGCTGGACCAAAATTCCAGGTCCCGAACTGTATGTTGAAGGGTGGAAGATGCCTGTGCGTGGATTTTTTTAACGTGTGGTGACCGTTGCACCCCAGCCATCACACGGGCTTGACAGAGCGAGGTCTTGGTCCAGTGGCAAGGGTTATCCAAGACGACTGGAGACCAGCTCTGCTGCACGGATCTGGTGTACACACATATCGCAGTGTGTGTTGGCCCATGCTGCCCCTGGGCCCCTGACCCTGAACTCACGCCGCCCATTTGGCCCTGATCACATCACTCCACAGTCTCTCGCTGCTCCTGCTGTACCTGCCCACGCTCCAATCACCGACCTGGACTTTGATGACGTCACTCTTCGCTGCCGTCGCCCTCCTGCACCAGCTCGCGCTGCACCTTGCCGTGGTACACCACCACGCTGCTCCCAGGCCGCCGCTCACCGCTCCTTTTATGGCCCCGACCTGCCGCTGGTGTTCACACGCAGGGCGGGGCCTCCACGCTGCTCCCAGCAAATCCAGTTACACCCCGTGTCACCGCACAATTCTCAGCTGTGATTGTAAGCTGACTATATTTAAAGCTATCGCAGAGGCTGCAAGCAGTGTTCCCTGGTAGTCTCGTGGTTAGCATTTGGTGCTCTCACTGCCGTGACCTGGGTTTGATTCCTGGTCAGGGAAAGCATTTTTACAGAGTAAGTTGACAAAAATAATTCAAGTCTGTGAGATACTGAATAATTGTTTTAATCATCATTAATCCATCCACATGTGTCGCACACTGAAGAATATACAAATATGTTTGCCGAGCGACTGTTGAATTTTAATAACTTTTTATACAACTGTTAAATCAGCAGAAAATCAGGATATTCGCCCCACAGTACCTAATTTATATCCCATAGTACAAGAGTAAAGAAGTCTTGCTACAATTGTACACAGTAAATTTCTCTCCACACCGTCCCTTCAAACACTCCCAGTGCAGGTACAGCACGAGTTAGACACACAATAAATTTCTCTCTACACTGGCCCATCAAACACGCCCAGGGCAGGTAAAGCACGGGATTAGATACAGAGCAAAGCTCATTCTACACCGTCCCATCAAACACTCCCAGGGCAGGTACAGCGGGTTAGATACAAAGGTAAGCTCCTGCACAATATCCAGTCAAACAATCCGAGGACAGGTACAGCACGGGTAAGATGCAGAGTAAAGCTCCATCTAGACTGTCCCATCAAACATACTCAGGGCAGGTCCATCACCGGTTGGATACAGAGAAACGCACGCTCCCTCTTAACTGTCCCATTAAACTTTCCCAGAGCTGGTGCACACGGGTTAGACACAGATAAATCCCTCTATACAATGTCCCATTCGGTGTGTGTTGGGTTCAGACCCTCACTGGGTGTGAGAAGAGCCGAACTCAGAACCAGCCTGGATTCAGTAACAGACTTTCGCAATGATCACTGCCTCCCCTCCCACAGTGATTCCCCTCGCTGGGCTGCTTTGCTACAGTCTTCCCATGCGATCCATGACGAGATTTGAATTCCTCCTTCTGTCGCCCACTCTATATAAATTAATCCACTTTCATCCTGGGACGACTCTATTGACCATCTGCAAGGGCGTGGTTGATTAGCAAAGATGTTATCTGGCTATTGTGAAGGCCCTGAGCTATCTCAACAAGAGCTATGCTAAAAACCACACCTCCGCATAAAACACACCAGATGACCACGCGTTGACCTCGGACTCAAAGGAACAATAAAGAAAATCCAAAGATAAACTTGCACAACAATAAAAGGCAAGTGACACCTGGAAGAAGCGACCAATTGGGTTTTCGATCATGCTTTGGAAAAACCAATCACGTCACTGTTAAGGTCTGTCCACGAGGTCACTCATGTGCCAAAACCTGTACAATTAACGTCTAATGTGTACATTTCGTTTGAGGTCCTCTCAGGCGGATGGGAAGTGAAATGCTCCCACTGTCCGTGCTGAAATAAAAAATCGTTGAACATGATTGAAGGTATCAGTCTGTTGATTCCGGGTTTGTTAATTGAGTAGAAGGGCGATCCTCCCCATCAATTGGCGTAGTTTGCAGGATTCTGAAATGCAAACCCGAAACGATGTGGCAGCTGTTGGGGTGAATATCTTTTATTAAATACCACCTCCAAGTTGGAGCTGTTAAACTGTTTACGGGAAAGCAGGAGATCTACAGAGAGAACAAATAAACGCGACAAGGTGAGGTCGGAGCTCAAGGAATAAGGAAACTTTGGGGTGTGAGTAGGCTAAAATGAGTTTAACCAGCGTGCGGTACTAACGACCAAGAATCGGTCAAAGACACGATGGAGGTTCAAGAGTAGCCCACTGAGGGAATGGTAGTCTCTTAGCAATCTTAGAAATGGCGGGGAATTCGACTGCTTACTCTCAGGATCTATAAGGAAAATGCTAGCAGGTAAAAACATAACACTAAATGAGGGAATGAAGAAATAGGAATGGCAACCAGACGACACAATGGAGATGCAGGCAAAGTGATTGAGGTGCAAGCCAAGGAATAAAGGAGACCGGGCTCACACGGTAGTATTAGCCTGCTATCGGGTACAAAATAAAGTGATGGAAAGAAAGGATCAGATAATACAGGAGCTAAAAGCTAAAATAAAATAGATGGAAGAGGCAGAAGTAAGCAGTAGGAATGTAACAATATGTGCAGCAGTAACTGGACGACCGACAGCGCAACCTGCACTGCCTGCACCGATACCAATATAACCACCACTGGAACATTTGAGTGAAGAAATAGAGAATCGTAGGGGACCACAGATGGTGAAGGGCAAACATGGGGAGTAGCTTAATCGGAATCGAGCCTCGCAGCCCAAGTGGCTAAATTAGTCTCCCTAACGGAAGCCCTCAAAGAGGCAAAAGGTAAAAGGGTAAATATATGTGCAGACAACCGATACGCATTTGGGGTGGTCCACAATTACATGATAGCCTGGAGTCCGCGAGGTGACATGACATCGGGGCGAGGAACAATTCGACACGAGAACATATTTACCGAACAGGTAGAGACTTCCCTCCAGTCCCAGGAATATGCAATAATAAAAATCAAAGCCCATAAGAAAATAACAGACCGGCATCAGCAAGGCAATGCATAGGCAGATGAGGCAGGTTGGAAATTGCCAGAAGCAGGGGGCCTATGGGCTAAAATAAGCACCTGTGCACTTGTGCCGCAAGAAATAAATATGTATAACGTACAGGAGGCAAACCTACAGCAGGGAAATGTTGAATGGAAAAGGCAGGAAGCTAAACAAGGAATGGAAGGAATCTGGAGAAAAGATTGTAATGTGATAGCCCAGGGTGCATCCGACAACACCTACTGAGTGTATAGCACGGGTATGCACACACAGGTAAGATATGCATGACGAGTTCAATGTCCCGATGTTGGTGGTGGAAGGGAATGGGAAGAGATAAAGAAAATTACTGTAGGAAGTGCTTAACATGCGCAAAGCATTACCTTGGTGGAAAAACAAAGTTGAGAATAAGAGAGCAACCCCGACCAAAGGGAGCATGGTAAAACATGCTGACAGGCTTCATGGGCCCAATGTCAAATCACCAGGGGAAAATGTAGTGCTTGGTTATAATAGATCAATTCAGAAAATGGGGAGAAGCAATCACAACAAAAATTGCTCCATGAGACGGTGGCTAAAATATTAGCAGAAGAAATTATACCTAGTTGAGGATTGCCCTTACTGATAGACTCAGATCAGGTTACAAACCTCACTGGTCAAGTAATGAAACAAACATGCTGCCATATGGGAACCGGGCAAAAATTCCATATCCCCTATCTTCCGGAATCATCCGGATAAGTAGAATGAATGAATAGGACACTGAAGAATGCACTGTCCAAGTTAATCAACGAAAGAAGAAAACGATGAGTCGATATAGTGACCCTCATTTTAACGAAGTTCAGGGCGAGCCGAAACCGGACCACTAGCCGCACGCCTTTCGAACAAATGACAGGAAGAGCAATGAGATCACCTGCGTTTCATGTGATGGGGAGTGATGATATCGGACCTTAGTCAGATCCTACCGGGACCGAGTAGGGAGATTAGTGACGCAATTATGTTAACAATTACAAGATCTGCGGCATACACCAGGGATCAGCAAGTGACCAAGGACTGGGAAGCTGGCACCAAGGAACAAAAGGCTCGGAAACCACAGATTGGGAGCAAGGTAACGGTAGAAATATACGCCAAAAAGCAAGGATTCTCAGCAAAATGGACAGGCACTCACCAGGCAATAATGGCAAGCGACAGCTGCATGTTTGTGGCGATAAGGGGAGCCGGACGGTGGACACATTGGATACAGTTAAAACATTATGCATAACATGAAACCCTAATCGACTGGTGATGCCGGAAAACATGTTGTGTTTTACAGGACCTGAGTCCTAGTCGGAGGAATACTGCGTAACTCCTTCTTATACCACGACCCAGTGATAAGTTGTCCAGAGGGCTATCAATAAAATATTTCCAATACAAACTCAATTTTTCACGGAAAATGCAAAAGGGGGCGAATTGAAGTGGAACGGACAAACCTGAAAAAGGGTCCGTCATGGCTGAACCAATCATGGACATGCACGAATAGCTCGAACCAAGGAAATCCACACAAGTGTGTGTGGGTAAGATTCAACATCACCAGGGAACTGGAGGGGACTACACCCAAGCGCATTCGTGAATCACAATGCGGTAATGGTTACTTTAGGGGAATGTTCTTGTGTAAGATAGAGATCCCAAACTTCACAAGAGCCCAAAGCAAAACGACCCCAGAAACACAAGGATGCCCAATCATTGACCCCGGAGTTGAAGCAGAGGATGAGAAAGGAAAATAACGACAGAAAAAATCCACATCATGGTATGCCAAATATAATTACAAAATAGAGGCAGAGCGGTTGTTCCACTGGTCAGGGAAACTAGAACTCGGGAGCACAGCATCAAAATATGGGGAATCCAATTTAAAACCGAGTTGAGAAGGTATTTCTTCTCCCAGAGGGTTGTGAATCTGTGGAATTCTCTGCCCAAGGAAGTCGTTGAGACTAGCTCATTGAGTGTATTCAAATCACAGATGGATAGATTTTTAACTAATAAGGGAATTGAGGGTTACGGAGAGCGGGCGGGTAAGTGGAGCTGAGTCCACGGCCAGATCAGCCACAATATATTTGAAAGGCGGAGCAGGCTCGAGGGGCAAGATGGCTTACTCCTGTTCCTAATTCTTATATTATATAGAGTATAAACACAAGGAAGTTATTCGAAATCTTTGTAAATTAGAGATGAGGTCTAATCTAGAGTAATGTGTCCAATTCCTGGCTCCACGTTATATGAAGTATATCTGCCTTGAAGATGATGCTGAGGGATTTAACACAAAGATCCCAGGGATGAGAAAGTCCCGTTACATGGAGAGAATAGAGAGGCTGCAATAATTCTTCTTCGAGCAAAGTGGAATACGACGAGATTTAATAGAGGAGTTCAACATTATTGGATTTATTTACAGGATAGATAGGGTAGACTGCTTCCACTGGGAAGAGGGGCTGTACCATCGGACACATATTTACATAAGAACATAGGAACATAACAAATAGGAGCAGGAGTGGACCATATGGCCCCCCGCGACTGCTCCGCCATTTAATATCATCATGGCTGATCCGATCATGGACTCAGGTCAACATTCCTGTCCGCCACCAATGTCCCCGTATTCCCTTATCGGTTTAGAAACTGTTTCTCTCTATCTTAAAGTTATTCAATGACCCAGCTTCCTCAGCTCTCTGAGGCAGCGAATTCTACAGAATTACAACCCTCTGAGAGAAGAAATGCCTTCTCACCTCAGTGTTAAATTATCGGCCCCTTATTCTAAGATTATGCTTCGTAATTCTAGTCTCCCCCATCAGTGGAAACATCCCATTTGCATCCACTTTGTCGAGCCTCTCCTAATCTTATACGTTTCGATAAGATCACCTCTCATTCGTATTTAAGTTATATACCAAATCAATAGCCACTGGGCTGATGAGGAGAGTTTTTTATGCACCACGTTATCATGATCTGGAATGCACTGCTCGAAAAGGTTTTTGAGGCCGCTTCAACGGTAACTTTCGAAATGTAATTGGATATATCGTTTAAAGGGAAACATTCACAGGGTAATGGAGAAAGAGCACTGTAGTGGGACTAATGGGTAGCACTTTCATAGAGCCTACACAATCATGATGGTTCGAATGGCCTCATTCTGTGCTGTGTCATTCTGTGATTGCTTTTAAATGTAATTAGTTAAGTAATATATGACTTGGTTTAGTATTAACTGTTATGGGTTACCATCCTTACTTTTACTGACTTGTTATAAGGGATAGATTAATGAATCGGGTTTTGGTTTGGGGAATAATGTGAACGTTGTTGGTAATAAAATCATTGATATCAGGCATGTGGCAAAAGCGACTAAAGAAAGGTTTACTGTTTGTGTACATAATGGCATGGAATCTGAGCAAGTAGATGGGGCCTTGGTTTCATATCTCACACAAAAGACAGCACTATGGATGTTGGCCCACTCCCTCAGTAGTGCACTGGAGTGCCAGCCTCGAGCATATGCTGAAGTCTGTGGTGTGGAGCTGGAACCTCTGACATTCCGCCACTGAAGTGAGTGCTCCCATTGAGTCAAAGCTGACACTTTGGTGCCAGATCTCGATGTCGAGTGCTTACAGTCGGAATTATCCTCCATGCCCTTCCTGTTTGGAGAAATCGGCCTGCTTTCTTTGGTTATTCTATGCAGATCTTGCAGAAAAGGTCAATGGTATTGAGGAGCTATTGTTTTTGAAGCCTGGGAAATATTTTCTTTGTTAACCATACCTTTGTTGGTAGCAGCTTATAGTGTTGCTGGAAGAGTACAAGAAAGTTCCATTGGTACAGGGTTCCTTTTATTTATCAGTTTATGGGATGTGGCCGTCGCTGGCAAGGCCGGGATTTATTGCCCATCCCGAACCGTCCTTGAGAAGGTATGGTGAACCACCTTCTGCATCCGTTGTTCTCGGTACAACTGAATGGCTCGGTAGACCGTTTCAGAGATCAGTTAGACCTAAACTAAATCTGGATCCGCGCTCTTGGTCTGGAGTCACAAATATATGCCAGACTGGGTAAGTACGGTAGATTTCCCTGTAAGGAAGGAGTTTAATAGATGGGTTTTTATGACAATCCGGAAATGTTGTTTTCACCATTACGATAGATTTCTGGTCACAATTACTGCCTTTACTAGCATGCCCCGGCTGCCATAGTAGGCTTTTATATCTCCAGGTTATTATTGGATTATTAGTCCAGTAACATAACCACTATGCGACCGATCTCGGTTATGTGAATCGAAATGACTAACTGGCAAGGAACAGGTTAAAGATACCTGGGAACAGGAGGAGGTAACTCGTCTGTTTATATTTCACGGGATGCCAATAGCGTTGAGAATAAAGCAATGATATCCTTTTCATTCCTCCGCGCCCTGTAGGATGGTGAACAGCGGTTGACGCTGCTCTTGACGCAATCTGCTACAACCCCTCATTTCCCCTTCCCCAACAACCCTGAAAACATCAGTGCACTCCCCGACCGTCTCTCACTCAAATACGTGGTAGTTTATCATTAGGTACCAACCCACTGTATCCAACTGGTAATATTGTTGTCAAGATAGGATTATCTTTTCTCCGTAGAAAACAATGTCCTTCAAATTAAAACTTCTTGAATTATATAATTTTTACACAAATATATCTAACTATAATCTCCAGGCTCTAGGTCAGCACGATCATTGCATCATAGAAATTCACAGCACGGATGGAGGCCATTTTTGACCTATCCTGTATCCACAGGCCGACCAAGAGCTATCCAGTCTAACCCAACCTTCCAGCTCTGGGTCCGTATCCCTGTGGGTTACAGCAGTTTAAGTGCACATCCAATGCTCTTTTTAGATGTGGTGAGCAATTCTACCTCAACCTTCCTTTCAGGCAGTGCGTTCCAGACCACAACCACTCTTGGCATGAATACATTTCCCTTCAAATCCCCTCTAAACCGTCTACCAATTACTTTAGGTCTGTGACCCTGGTTGTTGGCCACTCTGCTAAGGGAAATATCCACTCTATCTAGTCCCTTCATAATTTTATACACCTCAACAATGTCTCCCTTCTCTGTTCGAAAGCAACCAACCGCAGCCTATCCAACCTTGCCTCATAGCCAACATTCTCCAGTCCAGGCAACATCCTCTTAAATATCCTCTGTACCCTCTCTTGTGCAATCACATCTTTCCTGTAGTAGATGTGCAGGAATTGCACTCTAACTGTGGCTGAACCAGTGTTTTATGCAGTTGAAGCATAACCGGTCTGCTCTTATATTCATCGTTGATACTCTCAGTGAGACTGAATTAAATGTTCAGTTTGTATATAGTGGTTGAAGAAGAAGTAAAGCAAATCATTTTGTTTCTGTATGTTCCGATTGAGGAACTGGTACCCGTATCACTGAGGTTGTCACGTGTTCACTACGAGGTGGCCTATTGATACGATTATATATTTATCTATCTCTTCAATGAAGTATATGTGAGAAATAACCGGTTATTCTGCATCGGCAGAGGGGAGAAATCTCTAACCTTCTCCCATGGGACCTTGTATGTCCATCATTTCCTGGGCCATGATCTGACGTCTCATTCGAAAGCACTGGGCCAATGAGTTCTCTGTCAGTACTGCGACAGAATACGATTAAATGTCCAAATTCAGAAAGCGGCGTGAATTATAGAGATATTTAAATATTTACAGACAGGTAAAGACACTCTTTTCCACAGTGCTTGCATAACACAATTCCAACACCTTGTGTACTACAATATATACACGCCTACCAAACCATACTAGTGTGATCTCATGGGACAGGCAAACAAGCAGAAAGAAACATTCCAATTTGGGGGGAAAAATCGATGAAATTCCTCTGCGTCCAATCTCGGTTATAGAAACGATGTCCAGAAGATCACTCTAACCGAGAATTCCCTGATATCCAGCTCTCGGTTGAAGGAACTTAGCGAAATTGCATTCACCACATGAAATGACACCTTGTTCCAGATGTCCATTCATTACCCGGTAATTAACCAGCTCCTTACTTCTACACTAGTGCTAGCCTTATACAACTTAAATGTGCGACCGCTGGGTCTGGTTCAGTCTGGGACAGCGGCTGATTAGGGAGGGTCTGGTTCAGACTGTGACGGGGGCTGATTAGAGATGGTCTGGTTCATACTGGGGTAGGAGAATGATTAGCGAGTTTCTGATTCAGACTGGGACAGCGCCTGATTAGGGAGTTTATGGTTCAGACTGGGACAGGCGTGATTAGGGTATTTCTGATTCCGACTTGAACAGGGACAGATTAGCCAGTTTCTTGTTCAGTCTGAGACAAGGACTGATTAGATAAGGGTCTGCTTTATTCTGGGAAAAGGACGAATAAGGGAGATTCTGTTTAAGACTGGGACAGGCACTGATTAGGAAGGGTCAGGTTCATTCTGGGAAAGGGAACGATAAGGGAGTTTCGGGTTCAGACTGGGACAGGGAAAAATAGGGAGGCTTTGGTCCAGACAGGGATAGGGACTGATTGTTGAGCTTCGGGTTCAGACTGGGAGCCGGGCTTATTATGGAGTTGATGGATAAGTCTGGGACAGGGACTGTTTAGGGAGGGTCTGGTTCGGACTGGGACAGATACTGATTAGGGATGGTCTAGTTCAGTCTGGGACAGGGACTGATTAGGGCGTTTCTGGTTCAGCCTGGTGAAGTGTCTGATTTGGAAGGGTCTGGTTCAGATTGAGACAGCGCCGACTTAGGTAGTTTCTTGTTCAGACTGGGACAGGGTCTTATTAATGAGCGTTTGATTCAGATTGGGAGTTGGACTGAAAAGGCAGTTCCTGTTTCAGTCTGGGACAGGGACTGATTAGGGACTTTCGGGTTCAGTCTGGGCCAGCGTCTGATGAGGGAGTTTCTAGTTCAGACTGGGACAGGGATTCATTACGGAGTGTCTGGGTCAGTTTGGGACAGTGACTGATTCGGGAGTTTCTGGTTGAGACTGAGACAGGGACTGATTAGTGACTTTCGGGTTCAGTCTGGGACAGGGACTGATGAGGGACTTTTTGGTTCAGACTGCGACAAGTGCAGATTAGGGAGTTCCTCGTTCAGTCTGGGGCAGGGAATGAATAGGGAGTTTTGTATTCAGTCTGGGAGAGGAACAGATTAGGGAGGGTCTGTTTCAGACTAAGACGGGGAATGATTAGGGAGTTTCTGGTTCAGACATGGACTGGGAGTGATTACGGAGTTTCTGGTTCGTTCGGAGATAGGTACAGATTTGGACGTTTCTGGATCAGCCTGGGACAGGAACTGATTAGTGAGTTTATGATTCATACTGGGACAGGGACTGGTTCGGGAGTTTCTGTTTCAGTCCAGGACAGGACTGATTAGGCAGCTTCTGGTTCAGACTAGGGCAGGATCTGATGAGGCAGGGTCTGGTTCACTTTCGGAAAGGGACTGATAAGGCAGTTTCTGGTTCAGTTTGGGAAAGGGATTGATTATGGAGTTTCTGGTTCACCGTGGGACAGGGACAGATCAGGGAGTTTCTGGTTCAGCCTGTGACAGGAACTGATTTGTGAATTTCTGATTCAGTCTAGAACAGGGACTGATTAGGGGGTTTTTGGTTCGATCTGTGTCAGGAACTGATTCTGGAGTTCCTGATTCAGTCTGGGACAGGGACTGATTATGGAGGTTATGGTTCAGACAACGAGTGGAACTGAATAGGGAGTATCTGGTTCAGTCTGGGATAGAGAATGATTCGGCAGTTTCTGGTTCAGTCTGGAATAGGGACTGAATCGGGAGTTTCTGGATCAGTCTGGGATAGGGTCTGATTCGGGAATTTCTGTTTCATTCTGTGACAGGGACTGATTGAGATATTTCTGGTTCAGACTGTGACAGGATCTGATGAGCGAGGGTCTGGTTCACTCTGGGATAGAGACTAATTATGGAGTTTCTGGTTCAGATTTGGAGATGAACTGATTAGGACGTTTCTGGCTGAGACTAGGACAGGGACCGATTGGGGAGTTTCTGGTTCAGTCTGGGACATCAACTGATTGGGGAGTTTCTTGTTCAAACTGGGAGAGGGACTGATTCGGGAGATTCTGCTTCAGCCTGGTTTAGACCGAGTCGGTGGCTGGTGCAGTAAGTTTGGTTCAGTCTATTTCTGTCTGGTACAGGGGCTGGCGGGGACCGGTCTGGGTCAGTCTGATTCAGACTGGGACAGTGAATTGTGAAGGAGGTCTGGGTCAGTCTGGTTCTGACTAGGACAGTGAATTGTGAAAGAGGTCTGGGTCAGTCTGGTACTGACTGGGTCAGTGGACGATGAGGATGAGTCTGATTCAGACTGGTTCAGGATGGGACAGAGGCTGGTGATAGAGGGTTTGGCTCAGTGTGGTTCACACTGCGACAGGAGATGGTAAGGCATGGTTTGGGTCAGTCTTTTTCATACTGGGACAGAGGATGGTGATGGAGGTCCACTTCCGTCTGGTGCATACTGTGACAGTGCCTGGTGAGGGGTTCGATTTCACTCTGTTGAAGACTGGAACAGTGGATCGTGGGAGCATCTGGTTCAGTCTGATTCAGTCTGGGACAGGCGCTCGTGAGGCAGTGTCTGTTTCAGTCTGCTACAGAATGGGACAGGAGCTAGTGGGGACGATTGTGTTTCAGCATTGGACAGGGACTGGTGGGCGGATCTGGTTCCGTCTTGTTCACCCTGAAACAGAGACTGGTGAGAGTATCTGAATCAATCTGCGACAGGACTGGTGAAGGAGAGTCTGTGTCAGTCTGGTTCAGACTGGGACAGGGGATGATGAGTGAAGGTGTGGATCAGTCTGCACAGGGACTGGTGAGGGGGCGGGGGGGCGCCGGACAGGAGACCGTGAGAGAGGTTCTGGTTGAGACTCGGACAGTGGCCGATGAGAGGTTTCAATTGTATGACTTGTGGTATCAATCGAAGATGATCAGCGATTAATTCTCACCCGAGCCCGAGTTAGCATCTTCAAGGGAGTATAGCTGCTGTGGAGAAATGACAGAGCTGTTCACCTGTGGGGTCTAGAATGGGGGAGAGATGTCTTCTTCCGTTTCGTGACCCAATCGCCCAGGTCTGTTAGCCAATGCTTTGGGTTCTGGGAGAGGATGGAGCAAACAATCCTTTGGAGAGACAATGTTCTCACTGTCCCAGGTCGATTGCCCTAAGCTGTGGGGTCTGCGGTGGGAGCGAGTATAATTTTCTGTAGTGTTTGTGTGATTCCCGTGGTGTCTGTGGCTTCACAGACTGCAGCCAGGAATGGCTGGATTCGGTACGGGTCAGATTCTGGATTCATGGCAAGAAGGTGTGGAGTAGATTCACTTTTAGCTGCAATTCCTCCAACACTGACTTCCCCAGGGTGGGGGCAGTGTGCACATCACCGCAAGGGTGCAGGCTTTTCACTTTATGACGCCGAGCTACCTTCGGGAGGGGGATGTTTTTATGTCAATGTGGGTTGATGTATGTGCAGTTCATAACAGTGAGCTTCCCCAGGGATTGACATCCTGTGATTACCCAGTAGGGGCAGAGAGTGACCGTGAGCTGCCCCATGGAGGGGGCAGTGTGTGATGTCCCTGTGTGGGCGGGGGGGGGGAATTATGTGCAGTGAGTAACCGTGATCTGCCCCGGGGTGGTAGCAGTGTGTGGTGTCCCCGTGGGGAGTGGGGGGCAGGGCATATTGTTCAGTGAGTGAAACTGACCTGCCCCGGGGAGGGGGCCGTGTGTGATGTCCCTGTGTAAGATTAAATTCGAAGTCTCTTTGGATTGTCTGCTCAATGTACTGAAGGTGAAACTACATTATTTATTATTTTCAACAGTTTGCAAATTTTCTGTGTGAATCTACCTTGAAAGAAGCTAGATGCGCAACAAACTAAGAAAGTTCTGAGCTCACCGATGTTATTTCCGAGTGACAATACGTGTGTTTCCCATTGATAATGTGTGATTCAAACACCATCGTCACTGCTGACAGAGCTAGATCCTTGCGTCAGCAGATACTCCAAAGCCATGTGTTAGTCATTGCAGAAGCAAGTTTTTCAAATAAAGTCTTTGGTTCATGTTACACTTGCCATGCCTCATCCTGAAAAATACTCTCCAAAGCCAGTGTTCTTACAGGTGGATGCAATTTGTGATCTCCATGTGAGGTACAGTTTCTTCAGGTGATGTCCCTGAGCAGCTCCATGGATTGGGCAGTGTGTGATGTCCCTGTGGGGTTCAGTATGTTCAGTATCTTAGCTGAACTGCCCCAGGGAGCGGGCAGTATGTGATACCCCTGTGGTGTGCAGTTTGTTCAGAGTCTGATCCTGAGCTGCCCCAGGGAGGGGGCAGTGTTTGATGTCCCTGTGGGTGCAGTGTCTGAACCTGAGCTGCTCCAGGGAGGCAGCAGTGTATGATGTCCCTGTAGTGTGCAGTACGTTCTGAGTCTGACCCTTAGCTGCCACAGGGAGGTGGCAATGTGCGATGTCCCTGTGGGATGCAGTGTCTCACCCTGAGGTGCCCCAGGGAGGGAGCAGTGTGTGATGTCCCTGTGGGGTGTAGTAGGTTCTGAGTCTGACCCTTAGCTGCCACAGGGATGGGACAGTGTGTGATGTCCCTGTAGGGTGCAGCACGTTCTGAGTCTGACCCTTAGCTGCCACAGGGATGGGGCAGTGTGTGATGTCCCTGTGGGTTGCAGTGTCTGACCTGAGCTGCCCCAGGGAGGGGGCAGTGTGTGATGTCCATGTGGTGTGCAGTGTCTGACCCTCAGCTGCCTTAGGGAAATGGCGTTGCGTGATGTTCCTGTGGGGTGCAGTGTCTGATCCTGAGCTGCCCCAGGGAGCAGGCAGTGTGTGACGTCAATGTGTGGTCGGGGGCGTGGGGAACACTTTGAGCAGTGAGTGACTGTGAGCTGCCCAAGGGAGGGGGCAGTGTGTGATGTCCCTGTTTGGTGCAGTGTCTGAACCTCAGATGCGCCAATGAGGGGGCAGTGTGTGATGTCTCAGTGGGGTGGTTGGCATTTTATGCAGCGAATGAACCTGAGCCGGCTGTGTCGAATGTCCCTGTGGAGAGCAGTGTGTTCAGTGTCTGACTCTGAGCTGCCTCAGGGAGGGGATAATGTGTGATGTTCCTGTTGGGTGCAGTATGTTCAGTGTCTGACCCTGAGCTGCCCCAGGGAAGGGGTAATGTGTCATGTCCCTGTGGGGTGCAGTGTGTTCAGTGTCTGACACTGAGCTCCCCCAGGGAGGGGGTAATGTGTGATGTCTCTGTGGGGTGCAGTGTGTTCAGTGTCTGATCGTGAGCTGCCCCAGGGAGGGCATAATGTGTGATGTTCCTGTGGGGTGCAATGTGTTCAGTGTCTGACCGTGAGCTGCCCCAAGGAGGAAGCAGTGTGTGATGTCCCTGTGGGGGGTGGGGTTGGGGTCAGGCGGTGGCACTTTGAGCAGTGAGTGACTGTGAGCTGCCCCGACGAGGGGGCAGTGTGTGATGTGCCTGCGTAAGATTAAATTGGAACTCTCTTTGGACTGTCCGCTCAAAAGACTGAAGCTGACACCACAGTGCGAATAGTTCAGATTTTATTTAAGAATAAGCGAGAATTAATAACGGATTTGAGCAGAATTTTCGAATTAAAAATGAGAATGATATTACTCGTGATGGTGATTTGGGAAGGAGGAAGGATTATTCCTCATTCCTGCTACTGGTATACCGTCTGCCCCTCTCTGGATCGGTGCCTTTCCTGACACGATCACGATGAGAATAATCCAAATTCACGAAGATACACCCCAGGAACGGAGCCACCGAAAAATCTGTCCCAGCGTGTATCTCCTGTTGTGGATTATTAAAAATATAACACTCACACGAAAGGTCATTTATAGAGAAAAATGTTGTTTATTAAAACCAGATTAAACAACGGAGATCCAGCCTCATTAGTACCGTTACTGACTGCTCTCAACGCCGATCTCATGGGACAAGCTACGCAGTTACATTCTTATACAGTTCAAATACAGTCAAAATGGTGGAACTACGTGAGGAAGTGTTCCATTGGTTAATACAGGTTACAGCAATTTCATTTGGTGGTACAGTTACATTAATTTTATTGGATACAGTTTTTTCTAATGATTCCATTGGAACATTCAGTTCTGGCGACTGTTGCTGGGGAAAAGCCTCTGCAGGTTTTGTGTTACTTTTCTGCGAAGGTCTACCCAGGATAATTGTCAGGCTAATGTTCTTGGCAGGCATATGACTACCCTCTGCTTAAAAGAGGCCTTGTCCCTGTTATCTCCTGTGGCTGGAACATCGTGGCCTCCTCTCATTATATTTGTGAGGTGTCTACATAAATCGTATGGGTGCACTTATCTCCTTAGAGAATTTCGCTGACTGTAGTGTTTCTGCCAAATACAGCTATTCCACCATGAACGCACTTTAAATCTTGCTCTCAGATTTTTTTACTTTACTTAAATTATAACTATTTACTTTACCCCTAATTCAGGTATTTCACTCTTACACTCTTATAGATCCACATCTTCCCAGTCTGGAGCCTGTGACCCGCTGTCTGCAGGCATTGGTTTTGGCAGATCTTATCTTCAACCTCAGTACAAGCTTTTTCTGTTATGTTTTTCAGCTTCCATGCTGACGACGCAACACAAGGTTTTGATAGTAATGAGTACTAACTAAGTGCATTACAGTTTGATTTGTAAGAACGATTTATCATTTATTATTTTCAACAGTTTGCAAATGTTCTTTGTGATTCTACGTTCAGAGAAGCGAGATAAGCGATAAACTAAGACAGATCTGAGCTCCTCGTTGCTATTTCCCAGTGATAATATGTTTGTTTCCGAAAATAATGTGAGATGTAACACCATAGTAACTGGTGGCAGAGCCAGAACTTTACATCAGCAGAAAATCCAAAGCAGTGTCTTTGTCTTTGCAGAAGCAAGCTTTTCAATGAACGTCTTTGGTTCATTTTACACTTGCAATACCTCATCCCTCAAAATATTCTACGACGCCGGTATTCTTACAGGTGCATGCAGGTTGTGATCAACCTGTGAGGTGCATTTTGTTGAGGTCATGTCCCTGAGCTGCCCCAGGGAGCGGCCAATGTGTGATGTCCCTGTGGGGTGCAGTTTATGATTCTTAGCTGCCCCAAGGAGGGTGCAGTGTGTGATTTCCTTGTGTTGTGCAGTGAGTTAAGTGTCTGGCCCTGAGCTGCCACAGAGATGGCGCCGTGTGTGATGTCCCTGTGGGGTGCAGTAAAACGTGAGCCTGACCCTGGGCTGCCCCAGGGACGGGGCAGTGTGTGATGTCCTTGTTTGCTGCAGTGTCAGACCCTGAGCTGCTCTAGGGAGCGGGCAGTGTATGATGTCCCTCTGCGGTGTAGTATGTTCAGTATCTGACCCTGAGCTGCCCCGGGATGCAGGCAGTGCGTGATGTCCTGTGGGGTGAAGCAAGGCGTGAGTCTTACCCTGAGCTGCCCCAGGGAGGGGGTAGTGTGTGTTCAACTGTGGGGTGCAGTTTCTGACCTGAGATGCCCCAGGGAGGGGCGGTGTTTGATGTCCTTTTGGGGTGCAGTGTCTGACCATGAGCTGCCCCAGGGAGGGGGCAGTGTGAAATGTCACTGTGGGATGCAGTAAGTGGTGAGTCTGACGCTGAGCAGCCCCACGGAGGGGCAGTGTGTGATGTCCCTGTAGGGTGCAGTATGTACAGTGTCTGACCCAGAACTGCCCCAGGGAGGGTGCAGTGTGTGATGTCCCTGTGGGGAGCTGTATGGTCAGAATCTGAACCTGAGCTCTCCTCACACATACTTTTCTCGGGGACATTTCTGCGCCTCTCAGTTGGAATTAAATTGTGGGACATCCCCATCTGCTGGACGCAGGTGGCACTACTGAACAGATCGTGATGGCTCAGATCATTCACAGAGTAATCCAATTGCAACGTCCGGCCAGAAGAATTAATCTTATCTTCGGTTGTATTGACGACGTACTTGTTAATTTACAGTATTGGAAGTAAGCCTTTAAAAAGCCCATCACTCTTTCCTTTATTTGAAAAATATATCCAGAATATTAACCACAGCTCAGGTACAGTTCAGACCTTGATGTGATTAAAACTAGCACTAACATCAGAAGTGAACAGGGGGAATCTTTTGTGAACTGCACGGTGTGCGTTTCAGCAGATAACTCTAATAAGTACCTCCTTCCCTCACTGGGAGCAGGTGAACATAGACAGAGAGAAACAGTGAAAATAGGTGCAGGAGTAGGCCAATCTGCACTTCGGGAGTGCACCTTCATTCAATAAGATCATGGCTTGAACATTCGCTCAATACACCTTTCCTGCTTTCTCTCCATACCCCTTGATCCCCTTAGCCGTAAGGGCCATATCTAACTCCCTCTTGAATATATCCAATGAAGTGGCATCAACAACTCTCTGCGGCAAGGAATTCCATAGGTTAAGAACTCTCTCAATGAAGAAGTTTCTGCTCATCTCAGTCCTAAATGGCAAACCTCATGTCCAAAGACAAAGTTCCTGGCTCTGGACTTCCCTAACATCGGGAACATTCTTCCCACATCTAACCTCTCCAGTTGCCTCAGAATCCTATACGTTTCTGTGAGATCCCATCTCATCCTTCTAAACTCCAGTGAATCAAGGCGCAGTTGATCCAGTCTCTCCTCACATGACAGTCCTGCCATCCCGGGAATCAGTCTGGTGAACCTTCGCTGCACTCCCTCAATAGCAAGAACGTCCTTCCTCAAATTAGGAGAAGAAACTGAACACAATACCCCAGGTAGGGCCTCACCAATTGCACATACCTGGAGTACTGCACACAGTTTTAGTCTCCTTATCTGAGGAAGGATATACTTGCCTGTGAGGTGGTACAACGGAGGTTCACCAGATTGATTCCTGGGATGAGAGGACTGTCCTATGGTGAGAGATTGTGTTGAATATGCCGATACTCTCTGAAGTTGAGAAGAATGAGACGTGAACTCATTGAAACGGACAATATTTTGAAGGGCATTGACAGGAAAGCTGTTGAGAAGCCTGGCTGGCCCAGTCGGTAGAGCATGTGACTCTTAATTTCAGGGTCGTGAGTTCGAGCCCCAGATTGGGCGATTACTTTTCCTTAAACTTTTATGTTGCTTTCGTGGGTAAATATCATTAATGAACCCATGATCTTCTTTTGCACAATGATAAAAATGCGAACTGAGTGAGAGTTGATAATTTAATCAAATAATTAAAGCAGTGCCTCAGACCGCTCGGCCGTCCTTACTGTTAGATGCTCCAGTTACAAGTTATTACTCTGGAAAGTTTTAGACTGGGCGCTTGTTCAGAGCTGCTCCAGTTACAAGTTATTATTCTGGAAAGTTTCAGACCGGGCGCTTGTTCAGGGCTGCTGGAAGGCAAAGTGACCGGGATAACCTCTCCCCCGGGGTTTTCCTGAGCCTGTGCTCGGTGTACGGGGAGCTTTGGCCCGGGTCCGAGGTAGCTTGCATCCCAGAGATAGACAATAACCCTCTGAGCTCTGGAACTGGGGAAAAGCGAATAATTAATGAGTTGTTTGTGGGTTTCAAATGCAGCTTAGATCTGCTGGTGTAAACCAACAGTGTTGCTTCACAGAATGAATGAAATGCTGACAGGGACAGTCAAAACTTCAAGAACTGAACTTTAATAATTCATGAAACTTTAATCCTTGATGAAGTTTTATCCCCGATCATATTTTACACACTCTGTATTTGAGGAGACTGGTTTTAAATGTTCATTGCTCATGCAACAATGTATCCAAAACAGCTTTTATTTAATTTTATTGCAGAAAGGTTTTTGCTTGAGAAATAATGTTTCTGCCCAGGCTTGAAACAGGAACTTTTCACGTGTGAGGGAAATGTGATAACCACAACACGACAGAAACTGTTGCTTAGCTCAGTGCCCAGAGAGAAGTGTTCAGCAACAAGCTGCAATGCTCAATCCCTCTCTCTGCAAAAAGTTCCTTTCACAAACATTTCTCTGACCAGAACTGCACCAAACAACAATGTCCTCCTTTCAAAGTCATTAAACTCCCCAATTTCCGCGTCTGCAATTTTAAGGACAAGGACTGAAAGCGCTTTGCGATCAGAAAATTGTCGGAAACCCCTGTGGTTAATTTCTGCACACTTTGTGTAATGTATTTAACCCTTGGCAACCTGTATCACACCACCACCAGAGGGCCTACCTGTTGGAGTACCAAGGGATCCCAGTATCCTTTGGGAACACGTTATATAAGCAGGCCACCCACGAGGTACCTGCACTCTGGAGTCTTATTAAAGGAGCTAAGGTCACACTTACTCATTGTTCACAGTACTCAGTCTCATTCTTTATTATGAGCGAATCAATTGGCGACGAGACAATGAACAACCACGCAAAAATGCAAGCAACAGTTGGTATCCTGGAGAAGTTCTCAGAAGTGTACGATTGCGAAGCCTTCATGGAGAGACTCGACCAATACTTCATGGCCAATGAGCTGGAAGGGGATGAGAACACTGCCAAATGAAGGGCGACCCTCCTTACCGTCTGTGGGGCAACAACCAATGGCCTCATGACGAATCTTCTAGCTCTGGTGACACCAACAACTAAATCCCATGAAGAATTGTGTACGATGGTCCGCGAGCATCTAAATCCGAAAGAAAGTGTTCTGATGGCGAGGTATCGGTTCTACACGTGCCAACGGTCGGAGGGCCAGGAAGTGGCGAGCTATGTCGCCGAATTAAGGCGCCTCGCAGGACATTGCGAATTTGAGGGATTCCTAGAACAAATGCTGAGAGACTTTTTGTGCTTGACATTGGCCATGAGGGAATCCTTCGCAAACTTTTGACTGTTGAAACTCAGAATCTGAGCAAATCCACAACGATAGGTCAGACAATTTCCACCAGTTCCTTTAAACCCAATAACGTAATTTATTTCTAGTGGACTGGATGGAGGAACATGGTACATGTAAAAAATTGTTTTACATGAACTTAATTTTCATAAAAGTATTGGAGTGGGAACTCACTGGATAACAGCACAGCTGGCAATGTTTGCAGAATATATTCGTGCAGCCAAAACACACAATGACAACCTGGAACTGTGCGGCACCGAATCCTTTGGGAAAATAGCTAGTGGCTTTGTTTCTGGGTGGGCTCGAGCCACCAACCTTTAGATTAACAGCCGAACATGCTAACCATTGCGCCACAGAGACTAACTCCAATGTATATTGCAAGACATCTCAAACCAGGGTGTCAGTCAGTTAAAGCTTCAGATTGCTCCAACCGGGATGGAACTTTTCCACTCTCAGTTGTACTTTTCCCAAATAAATGGAGGGACATTCATTGTGGATGTGTGGAAGCAGTCTGGTCCCGCACACTGCGGACACTTCCATGTCACCACCAACCAGCTCTCCCACAACCGGTGTGATCGACCTTCCAGCCTTCCGGTGCCTTGTCTGTGACAAAGTATTCTGATTGACAAAAGTATTCTGATTGTCCCAAAGTCGGTCGTAGGTTTTAATTCCTTTTCAGCTCCTGACTGCGGAAGTTCCTGTGATTAAACCCGAACAAAATTGTACGGGGACAGTTGGATTCATCATATCTTTGCTTGCACATCAACCCCAAACCTCGTCACCTACTCGCTAACCTGCACACGCTGCTCCCGTGAGATGGAAGCCCAGTTGCTGTTTCAAGCTTGAATGCAGGTACAAGCAGAACTCATTCAAAGAAAGTCTAAGTCCCTGAGGCACCTGATTATTTGCACCGAACTCCTTCGCAAAGTGTTGAGGTTCGTGTGGGGTGATTTGGGCACATCTTTCCCCACACTACAACACTTCAAACATAACTCAACGGCTGTAAAGCGCTTTGAGGTGACATGAGTTCCTGAAAGGCACTGCAGAAATGCAAGTCCTTCTTTGCAAAAGTTCGATGTCATTTCAAAATTCGCGGCAGAATAATGGGCTCGGCCGGGATCTCTCGCAAATTTCAAGTAACAACCCCGAAGCGAGAATCAAACCCCTTGCCAAACGAGCTAACTTTTTGACAAGGTGACAAGAGATAAGGTGTAATTTTTATAAAAGCATTTTTTGTGTGTAGCTATTCTTGGCAGAAGGAGCACATGAGATCGAATCAGTGACTTTGCTTTTTCGACCTGTCTTCTGAAGCACCGCACGGTCCCACTCCGACAGTCAATGAGCTGTTGGGACGTTAGTGTATTCAGGCTGTGGGTGGCCACCCCGAGCGCAGCAGAGGGGTTTCTGCATTAGTTCTGGGGGGGGACAGTATTTCCCGTACTCTCTCCCTCCTGTCTGTATCCCTCATCTTTGTTTTCTGTATTTATTCCCCTGGCATCATTTTATGTGTTTAAAGGGAACAAAAGATGAAATGGGCGATATTCTGGAACAATTTCTCTCACTCAAATATATCTATTGAGTGAAGTGAAATAAAGAGCAATTAAAGAATAAGGGAGAAGCCACTGTCGCCCTTTTGACAGGAGAATAAACTCGCCCATGACTGTTCATCCACAGCAAGTTTAAACATAATCTTCCTGCACGGGATCCTTTCACGTGGAAAGCAAACGTGATAACGGCTCCACTGCGGAAATCGCTCTGACCAGAAGTACAGCAGAGGGCAGCTGACCAGTGAATGCCTTCTGTGCTGATCGGGAATGTGTTGGCTCACCTTAAACAACTTCTGTCCCTCACTGACAGCTGTCAATCCTTCTCCTCCGCTGCCCTTTACACAAACATGTCACTGATCCCCACCCACCACCCCACATCCCCATCATGTTATCTTCCATGTTAGCACAGTGGGGCCGCGGAGGCACCTACTCTCTCCCCGCGGTTAGTGAACTCAGTTAGTCTGTAAAAATAAAGGGGAACAAGTGTCCCGCAAAGGGCAGGGGAAGGGAGAGAGTCTGTAACCTGGGTTTAATTGTTTGTCAAAGACTACCCGTCCTGTTATGTATTTCCAGCAGTTTCCTACTTTCACAGGTGGAGATACCGGGGCTGGACCATGTTCCTAAAATACAATGAGGTCGGGATAAAAGTTCCTGACGTACTCAGGGCAAAATAAATGTTTGAAGTTCTACAATGGATTAAATAATGGTGTATAAATCAATTAATCATTTATTTCCACATGAGATGCATGTAACTCTTTCTTATAAGGTTTTAATTTTGAACCATTCCCTGGCCGGAAATCGACCCAGGGCCGCGGTGGTGAGAGCGCCGAATCCTAATCACTGGACCACCAGGGAACGCTGCATTGCTGCATCGCTGCATCGTAATGCTTGGTGTCATTATTGTCCTTTTCAATCCACTTGTTTCACACCGAAACACATTGTAACCATGATCTGAATTTAATGCCACATGATTCTTTGAAATCACCTTTAAATGATTGGGTAAAACCACTCCTTATACCACCGAAAAACAGCTTCGATTCCAGGTCAGGGCGGTAACTTTTGTAACACCGTTTTTAAATTCAAAACCATATAAAATTGACGACATGCAACTAATGTGAAAAAATAAGAATTCATTTAATCACCATTAAGTAACCGATAACCTTTTTCAGAATGAAAGAAATAATAATATAGTTACTGAGGGACAGTGGTGTCTTCAATCATTCATTTTCTTTTTACATGTGATGAACTTTTATCCCTATCTCATTTGCACGCTGTATTTTATGAGAAAAGTTTAAAATTGCAAGTGTTTATGACCCAGTTGTAAAACCATTGATTGTGTGTGTGTCTATTCTTGATAGGAGGAGCACTTGAGACCGAAGTTCCAGTTCTATACATGTATCAACAGAATCAATTTCCACCAGTTTCTTTAAACCCAACAATTTCATTTATTTCTGGGGGACTGGATGGAGGAACTTCATCCATGTAAAAAATTGTTATCGCTTTTCATGAACTTAAAGCTCAGAAATGTATTGGAGTGGGAACTCACTGGATAACAGCATAGCTGGAAATGTTTGTGGAATTATTTCGTGCAGCCAAAACACACAATGACAACCTGGAACCTTGGGGAAAAACAGTTAAAGGCTTTGTCGCTGGGTGGGCTCAAACCACCAACCTTTCGGTTAATAGCTAAATGCACTAACCCATTGCACCACAGACACTGACACATGTATTTGTTGCAAGATATCCCAAACCAGGGTGTCAGTCAGCTAAAGCTTCAGATTGCTCCAACCGGGATGGAACTTGTCCAGTCTCAGTTGTACTTTTCCCAAATAAAGGATGGGACATTCATTGTGGATGTGTGGAAGCAGTCTGATCCCGCACACTGCAGACACTTCCATGTCACCGCCAACCAGCTCTCCCACAACCGGTGTGATCTACCTTACAGCCTTGTCTGTGACGAAGTGTTCTGATTGTCCTGAAGCCGGTATTAGGTTTGAATTCCTTTTCAGCTCCTGACTGCGAATATTCCTATGATTAAACGGGAACTAAATGCTTACAGGGACAGTTGGATTCAGCGATTCTTTGCTTGGTGAAATTTCAAAGATTGAAAGTGACGCACATCAACCCCAAACCTCGTCACCTACTCGCTAAACGCTACATGCTGCTTCCGTGAGATGGAAGCTCAGTTGCTGTTTCAAGCTTGAATGCAGGAACAAGCAGAACTTATTCAAAGAAGGTCCAAGTCCCTGAGGCACCTGATTATTTGCACTGAACTCGTTCGCAAAGAGTTGAGGTTCGTGTGGGGTGATTTGGGCACATCTTTCCCCACACTACAACACTTCAAACATAACTCAACGGCTGTGAAGTGCTTTCTCTCTTCCTCTTGTCTTTTTCCCTGTGCTTTGGTTTCTCTATTTATTCCCCCTGTCTCAGTTTCTAGTGTTTAAAAGGGAACAAAAGATGAAATGGATGTCACTGTGGAACATTTCTCTTGCTCAATGTTAGACCCACTACCGTTCCGCCATGAGGTCTAGGCAGCGAGCCGTTGATATTCAGGTCCATAAATAAATATATTTTTTTATATTTATACAAATTATCGAAGCTGTTCTCTGGTCGAATGGTTAAGATCCCGAGCATTAAACCTCTTTCCATTCTCAATCAGTTCATCGCAGAAACATAATTGAGGTGTGTGAGAGGATTAATGATTGCTGTAATCGCCGTTAATAACCCCACTACTATCTGTTACAGAACGAGCTTACACACTCTCCCGCTTCTCCTGCCCTTTGCCGGACAGGTGTTCGGGGTTTAAATTTACAAACTGGGTGAGTTCGCTGATCGCGGGGAGACGGTAGGAGCCTCTTTGGCCCTACTGTGAGGGTGTGGAAGTGAGCACGGTGGCTGGGTGATCCGTGACATTTCTGTAAAGGGCAGTGGAGGAGAAGGATTGAGAACTTTCAGTGTGGGACAGAAGTTGTTTCAGGTGAGCCAACACATTCCTGATCAGCACAGAGGGAGCTCACTGGTCAGCTCCCCTCTGTTGGGGCTATTGCGCTAGAGGTTTCCGTAGTGTAGTGGTTGTCACGTTTGCTTTGTATATAGATGATCACTGGTTCGATCCCAAGTGCGAACATTATGTTTAAACTTGCTGTGGATGAACAATTGGAGCCGAGTTTCGTCTCCTGGCAAATACTGCCTGACATGCTGAGATTTCCAGCATTTGCTGTATTTATTGATTAAAGTATCAACTCTCCCTCAGTTAGCATTTCTTTCATTGTGCAAAAGAAGGTGATGGGTTAATTAATGATGCTTTCCCGTGAAAGCAACACAAAAGTTTAACGAATAAACATACGGTGACTGGCAGGTGAGCGCTGCCTCTGACACCCGGTGGGAATGGGCGGGGATTTTAAAGCCCCTGTTATTGCAGAACCTTCATATAGACGAACATCTCAGACTCACTATTTCGGCCTCGTGGTGCAGCGGTGGTGTGTCTGCCTCTTGATCAGAAAGTTGAATGTTTAAATCATGTTGAGGTCCCTGTTCTTTTGGGCAATTCCAGAATTAATATTTTCTTTGCTGTTTGGCAATAACCAGACCCTTGCTCCAAGGTCTGTCTCACTGTTTCCCCGGTGTCAGGCAGAGATACGCCTGCTGTCCTCATTTACTTCATGTGACAGGACACAAAAGTTCAAAATCAAACTGCAGGTGACCACACATAATATTGAGCAGTCAGGATGGCCGAGCGGTATAAGTTGCTGCATTCAGGTTGCAGTCTGCTTTGAAAGCGTGGGTTCCGTAGTGTAGTGGTCATCACATTCGCTTAACACGCAAAAGGTTCCTGTTTCAAAACCAGCTGAAAACGTGTTCAATTAAATATGAGAAGCATCGAATAATGTGCATTTCTTGTTCAGTATTAACAAAGCACAATGTCTCTCAGTCCTGCTATATTTGTTGAATATTCTGTACAGTTCGGTACACATTCAAACTCTGCAGTTTCCAGCCCTGACGGTGCAGAAAGCCCCTCTCAAAGCTGCACATTCCAGCTGCTTTCAGTTGAGTTGTGAGAGATTATTGATGGATCCTGCAGCTGTGAAAAGGAATGATGTGTGAGAGGGGTCATCAAACAAGGCCATGTGGGTTGAATTAAAGAACAAAAAAGGGGCGATCACACTACTGGGAGAGCACTGTAGACCCCCGGGCAGTTCGAGGGAGATAGAAGAACAAATATATGGGCAGATTGTTGAGAAGTGCAAAACCTAAAGAGCTGCAATAGTGGAGGATTTCAATGACCCGAATATTAACTGGGAAAATGATAGTGTGAATGGTATAGATGGTGGAGAATTCCTAAAATGCATCCAGGAGAACTTCTTTATCCAGTATGTAACAAGCCCATCAAGGGAGGGGCGGTTCTGGACTGGGTCTTGTGATCGAAGAGGGGCATGTAGAAGGGGTATCAGTGGGAGAGCATTTTGGTGCGAGTGATCACACTCAGTAAGGTTTAGGGTAGTTATGGAAAAGGACAAAGGGGACCAGGAATAAAAGTTCTCAATTGGGGTAAAGCCAATTTTGCTGAGCTGCGAAGGAATTTCGCCAAAGTGGACTGAGAACGGCTACTTGCTGGTAAATCAGTGTCAGAGCAGTGGGAGGCATTCAAGGAGGAGATCCTGAGGGTACAGAGCAAGTATGTTCCCTTGAAACAAAGGTGGGACTAACAAATCTAGAGCTCCTGGGTTGTCAGGGGACATACAGGGAAAGTTAACGAAAAAAAGGGAAGCTTATGACAGATACCGATAACTCAATACTGCAGAAACTCTCGAGGTGCAGAGGTGCAATTAAAAAATATATCTTGAAAACAAAGAGAGAGCATGAGAGAATGTTGGCAATTAAATCTGGGAAAACCCAAAGATGTTTTATAAATACATTAAGAGCATGATGATAACAAGATAAAGAGTGGGGCCTATTAGAATCCATAAAGGGAATCTGTACACGGAGGCGGAAGACTTGGGTAGGATTCTTTATGAATACTTTGCATCTGTTTTCACAAAAGAGAGGGGCGATGTGGACTTTGCAATGAGGGTGGAGAAGTGTGAAATATTAGATGAAATAAACATAGTGAGAGAGGTAGTATTGGTGGTTTAGCAGCTTCGAAAGTGGATATATCCCCAGGCCCGGATGAAATGTATCTCAGGCTGATAAGAGCAGCAAAAGAGGAAATAGCAGAGGCTCTGACCACCATTGTCCAATCCTCACTGGCTACAGATGCGGTGCCAGAGGATTGGAGCACTGCTAACATTGTCCCTTTGTTTAAAAGGGGAGAAAGGGATTGAGTAAATACAGGCTGGCCAGCCGAACCTTTTACAATTATTTGTAAAATGCCTGAGGGACAGGATAAATCTTCATTTGGAAAGACATGGATTAATCAAGAATAGTCAACATGAATTTGTCAAGGGAAGGTCGTATCTGACTAAGTTAATTGCATTTTTCGAGGAGGTAACCAGGAGGGTTGATAAGGGCAGTGGTATGATGTAATGTATATGCACTCTAGCAAAGCTTTTGATAAGGTCGCACTTGGCAGACTGGTTACGAATGTAAAAGCCCATGGGATTCAAGGGCAAAGTGGCAAGTTAGGTCCAAAATTTGTTCAGAGGCAGGAATCAAAGCGTAATGGTTGATGGGTGATTTTGTGATCCAGTGGGATTCCACAGGGCTCAGTGCTGGTTCCCTTGCTTTTTGTGGTATGCATCAATGACTTGGACTTAAATGTTGAGGGTATGAGTAAGAAGATTGCAGATGACACTAAAACAGGCTGAGTGGTTGATAATGAAGAAGAAAGTGGCAGACTACAGGAAGATATCAATGGATGTCTCAAAGCGCTTTGCAGCCAATGAAGTACTTTTTGAAGTGCGGTCACTCTTGTAGTGTGGGAGACACAGCCGCCAATTTGCACACGGCAGGCTCCTATAGGCAGCAGTGTGATGATGACCAGATCATCTGTCTCTGTGATGTTGACTGAGGGATAAATATTGACCAGGACATGAATCCTGGCCACATTGATCCGCCCACCACTTCACACTGTTCTCCGAGGGACCAGCGCGATGATACTAAAACAACAAGCGAAGTTGGTAAGCTATCCATGCAGTCCATCGGAATCCAGCCACACCACCTTATACCACGGGTAACATCTCTCCATGGATTCTGGAATCTGGATCAACAAACCATAATCACATCTTAGAAGGAATTCCGGGAGGTGCTTCAAGCTTTATTACATATATGTGAACAGTTTTCAGGTATTTAAACAAATACCGACGTTTTTGAGATGGGCGTCTGGGTGACGTCATCAAAACCCTGGCCGTCATTTTGGAGCGTGAGCAGGAACATCGGCAGGGCCCAGGTACAGAGGAGTGGGAAGGTCGGGGCGGATGAGCGGTGAGTGTTTGTGGCGCGATGCGGTGAATGTTTATGGTGGAGGAGCGGCGACAGATCGTGGAGGAGGTGCGACAGATGAGGGAACGGGGCCCAGAAGAGCCGAGGGCCCAGGGACAGCACGGGCCCAGCCCACACTGTGATATGTGTGGGCACTGGGTCCATGCAGCAGAGCTGGTCTCCTGTCTACTTGGTTAACCCTTGCCACTGGACCAAGACCTCGCTCTGTCAAGCCCGTGTGGTGGCTGGTGTGCAACGGTCACCCCACGTTAAATAAATCCACACAAACGCATCTTCCACCCCCTCAATTGGATTCAGGACTGGAACATCGTGTCCTTCATCGAAACACCTGTGGACTCATGGAAGCAAATCGTCCTCGATCGAGGGACCGCCTATGATGATGATGATCAATGTACTGGTCAGGTGGGCAGAACTGTGGCAAATGGAATTCAATCCAGATAAATCTGAGGTCATACATCTGTGGAGGTTTAACAAGGCAAGGGAATATACATTAAATGGTACGACACTGAAAAGTTTAGAGGAACAAAGGGACCATGGAGTGCAGGTCCACAGATCCCTGAAGGTAGCAGGCCAGGTAGTTACTGTGGTTAAGAAGTCATATGGAAGACTTGCCTTTATTAGTCATGGCATGGAGTAAAGGAAATAGGAGGTGGGTGGGGTGGATTGACCCATCCACCTCCACGGAGGTGTGTGGGGCCCTGACCCATCCTCCTCCATGGCACGAACCTGGTATTGCAGTACTTCCAGGAACGGTGCAGTGGCTCTAGGCCTTTTGGCTAAGAGCATTGGCGCAGAGTGATCCTTGATGTGTGCAAGGTGACCTCTGGCGTTTGTGATTTGACAAAGAATTGGAAAGATTGGCTACGAATTTTAAAAAAAGGAGGTTATGCTTGAACTGTACAAAACACTGGCTACACCACAGCTGGAGTACTGCGTACAGTTCTGGTCACCACATTACAGGAAATATGTGATTTCACTGGAAAGTGTGCAGAGGAGATTTACTGGAATGTTGCCTGGACTGGAGAATTTTGGCGATGAGGATAGGTTGGAGATGCTGAATCTGTTTTCTTTGCAACAGAGGCGTCTGAGCGGAGACCTAATTGAGGTGAATAAAATTGAGGGGCCTGGATAGAATGGATCGGAAGGTCCTGTTTCCCTTGGCAGATGTGTCAACAACCAAGGGGCGCAGAATTAAAGTAATTGGGGGAGATTTAGAGGAGATATGAGGGGACATTTCATCACCCAGAGGGTGGTGGGGGTCTGGAACTCAATGCCTGAAAGGGTGGTAGAGGGAGGGACCCTCACCACATTTAAAAGATACGTGGATGTGCACTTAAAGTGCTACAACCTACAGAGCTCTGGACCGAGAGCTGGAAAGTGGGATTAGGCTGGATAGCTCTTGGTCGGCCGGCGCGGACACTATGTGCTGAAATGGCCTCACTCTGTGCTGAAACTTTCTGATTCTATCATTCTATTAATGTAGATATATATACATATATATAATATATACAATTATCGTAATTTTTCCTTGGTGGTCGAGTGGTTAAGATCCCGAGCACTAACCCTCTTTCTATTCTCAATCAGTTTATCGCATGACAGTAATTGAGGTCTGTGAGAGGATGAATAATTGCATACCTCGGGAGCCTATTATCAGCGATCGCAGGCATCGACGACGAGGTTCAACACTGCCTCCAGTGCGCCAGTGCAGCCTTCGGCCACCTGAGGAAAAGAGTGTTCGAAGACCAGGCCCTCAAATCTGCCACTAAGCTCATGGTCTACAGGGCTGTAGTGATACCCGTCCTCCTGTATGGCTCAGAGACATGGACCTAATACAGTGGACACCTCAAGTCACTGGAGAAATACCACCAATGATGTTTCTGCAAAATCCTGCAAATCTCCTTGGAGGACAGATACACCAACGTTAGCGTCCTCAATCAGGCCAACATCCCCAGCATCGAAGCACTGACCACACTCGACCAGCTCCATTGGGGGGGCCACATTGTTCGCATGCCTGACACAAGACTCCAAAAGCAAGCGCTCTACTCGGAACTCCTACACGGCAAGCGGGCCCCAGGTGAGCAGAGGAAACGGTTCAAGGACCCTCAAAGCCACTTCATAAAATACAACATCCCCACCAACACCAGGGAGTCCCTGGATAAAGACCACCCTCAGTGGAGGAAGAGCATCTGGAGGGTGCTGAGCACCTCGAGTCTCATCGTCGAGAGAATGCAGAACACATGCACAGACAGCGGAAGGAGCGTGTGGCAAACCAGTCCCACCCACCCTTTCCTTCAACCACGGTCTGTCCCACCTGTGACAGAGACTGTAATTCCCGTATTGGACGGTTCAGTCACCTGAGAACTCACTTTTAGAGTGGAAGCAAGTCTTCCTCGATTTCGAGGGATTGCCGATGATGATGATGAATTGCTGTAATCACCGTTAATAACCCCATTACTTTCTGTTACACACTGAGTTTACAGACTCTCTGGCTTCTCCTGCCCTTTGCGGGACACTTGTTCCGGTTGTAACTTTACAAATTGGGTGAGTTTGCGGCCCCTTATTCTAAGATTATGCCCCTTAGTTCTAGTCTCCCCTATCAGTGGAAACATTCTCCTTGTCAAGCCCCCTCATAATCTTATACATTTTGATCAGATCACCACCCATTCTTCTGAATTCCAATGAGCAGAGGCCCAATCTACACAACCTTTCCTCATAAGTCAACCCCCTCATCTCCAGAATCAACCGAGTGAACCTTCTCTCAACTGCCTCCAGAGCAAGTATATCCTTTCGTAAATATGGAAAACAAAACTGCACGCAGTATTCCAGGTGTGACCTCACCAATACCCTGTATAACTGTAGCAAGATTTCCCTGCTTTTATACTCCATCCCTTTTGCAATAAAGGCCAAGATTACATTTGCCTTCCTGATCACTTGCTGGTGATCTAGTTCGCTAGATATGAAGGCCAGCTTAACATTCGTCTTATTTGATTATTTTCTGTACCTGCCCATGACATTTACATAAAACCATGTTGACTCTGTCAAATCATGTTATAATTTTCGAAGTGCCCTGACACCACTTCTTTAACAATGGATTACAGCATTTTCCCGATGACTGATGTCAGGCTAACTGTCCTGTAGTTCCTGGTTTTCTCTATCCCTCCTTTCTTGAATCGCGATGTTACATTTTCTACCTTCCGATCCGCTGGGACTGTTGTAGAATCTGGACATCGTGGTGCAACGGTTACGGGTCTAACTCCCGATCAGGAGGCTGCATGTTCAAATGAGTTATTTTAGCTGTTGTTCTTTCGGAATTGATATTGTGTTTGCTGTTTCACAATATCCAGACCCTTGCTCTAAAACCTGTCTCACTGTTTCCCCAGGGGCACGTTCATGTTACAATAAACATTCTGAATCAGATGCCTGAAGTACAGTGTGTAAAATGAGATATGGTTTAACAGTTAAAATGCAAAACACAGAACCAATTATTCAATTATCGACTTTCCCTCAGTTAACATTACTTTCACTGTGCAAAACAATCTGATTGGTTAATTAATAAAGTTTGCCATAGAAAGCGACATAAAATTTAACGATAATGATTCGCCCAACAAGGGGCTCAAACCCACAATGCTGAAATTAAGAGCCTCATGCTGTATCTACTGAGCTAGCCAGATTATGTAAATCCCTGTCGGTGATTGCAGCCAGCCGCCTGTTGGTTTCGCCCCATTTCCCAGTGTTTCCCGATCCTGTCTGTCTCTCTGGCTCTGTTCAATCTGTGTGTGGCCACCTCCAGTTTGATTTTGAACAAATACCTGTGTTTGTGTATTCAGTAAAAACAGGAAATGCCGGAAACACTCAGCAGGTCGGGCAGTATCTGTGGAGATGGGGAAGTGGGAATAATCGATGGGTTTGTTTGCGGCTTTGATCTGTTGCTGGGAAGTGAGGCAGCGCTGCAGGATGCTTTTTTTCGAGGTGTAAGCAGAGGTTTCCGTCGTGTAACGGTTATCACCTTCGCTGCACATGTGAAATATCCCCGGTTTGAGCACGGACAGAAACATTGTTTTGGAGAATATTTTTCTGTGGAATACATTTTTAAAAAGTAGTCCCAGATTCCTTGTATCATGAGCGATGGGCATTTTAACTTCCTCTCCTAAAATACAGTGCGTGTAAAATCAGATAGGGGATAAAACTTCGTCAATGATTAAAATTCAGAGTGGTTAAAATCCGGAATGCGCTGCCTGAAAGGGTGGCGGAGGCAGAATTAATCTTATCTTTCAAAATGGATTTGGATAAGTATCTGAAGGAAAAATATCTCAGGGGTACGGGTAAAGGCCGGAGGAGTGGGACTAGCTGAGAGTCGGCACGGGCTCGACAGGCCGAACGGACTACTTCCGTGCTGTAACCGTTCCATGATTCTATATTATGTTTAAACTTGCTGTGGATGAACAATCGGAGGCGAGCTTAGTCTCCTGGGAAAAACGCTGATGCTGTCTGACCAGCTGAGATTTCCAGCATTTTCTGCTTTTATTTGCTATTTATTCTCCTGGCAAAAGGGTTCCCTTATTCCTTCATTGCTCTTTATTTCACTTCAATAAATAGATAACTTTCAGTGAGAGAAAATGGATCCAACGGGTCCTTTCGTGTGTGAGGCCAACGTGATATCCGCTACACTGCAGCCCATCAAAGGGCGAGAAACCACTGAATATAAAGGATGAGCTCACAAATATCAGGGGCAGTGCAGTCTGGTCAACGTCAAACCCTCCTTTCTTATTCAGCAGAGGCATGAACGGGAGTCAGACGCCACAAAGTTTAATTAAAGACACAAATACAAGTAACACTTCCAAATCTTTTCACTGTAAAATTCTTTCACTTTATTTCAAATCGTACTGTTGTAAGGGGTGGTTTGCAGGGGGTCAGCTTTCCCTTCTGATCTTATATGAGTGGTTCCGAATCACTCCTACACCCTTGGTTCTAGACCCTGGAATTATGAAGGGACTGTGACAGACTTAGACAGACAATCGGTTTCAAGGTAGGAAGCAGGTATGGCTTTATTGTGTTTAAAAAGAAGTAAAAGGTACACCTTTAATAACACACACAGACCAGTACACAATGAAGGGTACAACACATTGAATAAATTGTCAAATTACAGCCTGTGGGGAACAGAATACAGCTTAAACTCTAAATGGGGCAAAAAGGAGAATGCAGATACATTTACACAAGTTATCCCAGCCTCCCTCCTCCCAATTCCCCTAATTGACGAAGTTATAGCTCTGGGGGGTTCAGGGGCTATGCTCACCAATCCCCTTTTTGACAGTTCCAACTCCAGGGTTCGCCTCAGTTGTCCCTGGGGTTCGCCTTAGTTGTCCACGTTCTGTAGTCTGTACCCCTTGGTAGCGTAGGACCAGCTTGTAGAGTGGAAAAATCTTCGGTTTTGTCGGGTTGGTTCCTGTTGACTGTTGGGTTAGTCTCAATGGCCCGCAACTTTCCAATAGTTGTTTTGACAGCCTGTTTGCTATTGTGGTGTGTCCTTCTGGGTTTTAGAGATTCCTTTCGCCCATGTTTCAGGATCCCACTGTTCGAGGCTGGTGTAGAACTTATGCAACGAGACTGCTGACTTAATAGTGTCTCTTGAAGCACACCTAACTGCCAGAACAGACTTCAATTATACTAAAAAAGGCTTCTTTATCTTCCATCAAATCTAGCTCAGTTCTTAGTTTCGATTTTTCAGCCAGCTAACTGAAACTTGATTAAGTGGTTTTAATCTGGCGTTAATAGGCTTTTTGAAGTTGGTGAGCTCTCCATTGTGCTAGTCTGGCCTGAGCCAGATATTTCTATGCCTGTTGAAAAGGTGTTGGAATGTGTATGTGACATTTGGGTCCTCCGGGTGCAGTGATAAATGTTTCTTCCATCGTCGATTGTTTATTTGCGAATGTTTTCAAGGGGCAAGTTTCGAGGGTATACAGTTCCCAGACGATTTGATTAGTTCCAATGTCCAAACTGGCCCTTTAGATATTGACCCCACCCCTTTACTTGCAGACCCAACATACACCTTTTAAAAATCCCAAATTCGATTACAGGTCGTAGTTTCTTCCATGTGCACTTTTGGATTTCAAACTTTCTGGTAGATAGTTCCAAATTAAATTCCCTTTCCTATGAGTCCACTGGGGTGGGGGGGGTCTCCATGAATGCACCCCCTTTTATCCCCTGCAGGCCTCGTCTGCCCCTTTAAAATTCATTTGTGTCCCAAAGTTTTCTTACCATTTTAAAAGTCCAGAAAGGGATTCTTCTCCTCTGCAGGGGAAAGGTACCTGGAATCTTTGTGAGATATTGGTAAATTCTACACTGTGTTGAATCTGAAAATGAGCAACGTGGGATTTTATCTTCACCACTGATTTCCTGCATTGTTTCACAATGCAACATGAAGTTGTGAAAATACTGGCAAAACTGAACCCCTGATTATTTCACGTCGGGGTCACATTGCTTTTGGATCATTCCAGAATTAATATTTTCTTTGCTGTTTAGCAATAACCAGATCCTTGCTCCAAGGTCTGTCTCATTGTTTCACCGGGGTCAGGTGGAGAAATGCCTGCTGCCCTCATTTATTTCATGTGACAGGACACAAAAGTTCAAAATCAACCTGTAGATGGCCACATATAGCATTAAATTGTCAGGATGGCTGAGCGGTCTCAGGTGCTGTGTTTAGTTTGCAGTTTTTCTGGAAGCGTGGGTTCAAATCCCACTTCTTCATTATAGTCATTAAGCAAAACCCATTTGCTTGGCACCACGACCAGCTCCTGAAAAGTAGGATTCAGCAGTTCACCTGCTCGCTTCACATTTCCGTCTGACCTGGTGCTGAAAGTGGAGATGTTTCCGCAGTGTAGCGGTTAACACGTTCGCCTCACACGCGAAAGCTCACCGGGTGGGAAATTTTCTGGAGCTTTCTCCTCATACATGCTCAGGGCCGAGATTGTTCTCCTGTGGAAGGTCATAAGATCATCAACATGTAAGGATTAGGAGCAGGTAAAAATACATCTCCTCACCCCACATCCCCCGCCCCGGATTTTTCCTTTTACCAATTATCTTATGTCTGTATCCTCTGGTTACCGACACTCCTGCCCATGGAAACAGTTTCCCCATAATTCTGAAAACCTCTATTAAATCTCCCCTTGACTGTGATTACTGGGGTTCAATGTGGGGAAGGGTCAGTTCATCCACTTTGCACCGAAGAATGATCGACCAGTGCATGATCTAAAAACATTATGTTCGAGAAAATTTTTTCTGTGAAATAGCCGGTCCTGTTAATTTTAACAAAAGTTGCACCGGGTTCCTGGAGTCATAAGTGATACGTCCTTACTGTACAGTATAAATGCACACGAGGCCCATGCTTGAGAGAAGGTCAGTCTGTGACCTGTCCTTTATTCCTCAGGACTCAAGTGATGGAAGTAGGTGGAGCTTCCCCTTTTATACCTGAAGGTCCAGGTTAGGAGTGTCTCCCACAAGTTCACCAACTAGTGGTCATTGTTCTCACAGTGCACAACTTGTCAGATTTTTCATGGGTTACACCTTTTAAAAATTCCAAATTCTATTAAAGTTCGTAGTTTCTTCCATGTACACTTTAGGATTTCAAACTTTCTGGTAGATAGTTCCAAATTAAATTCCCTTTCCTATGAGTCCAAACACTGGGGGTAGGGGGGAGTGGGGTCTCCATGAATGCACCTCCTTTTATCCCCTGCAGGCCTCGTCTGCCTCTTTAAAATTCATTTGTGTCCCAAAGTTTTCCTTCCATTTTAAAAGTCCAGAAAGGGATTCTTCTCTGCAGGGGAAAGGTACCTGGAATCTTTGCGAGATATTGGTAAATTCTACATTCCCCCCTGTGATACCATATCACTTATGGTATCATTCTTCGAGCTGAGCAAAGTTCCTGACTCCCAAGAGATAATCTTCCCCGAAAATTAGCTAAACTAATACCCAAAATGCATTACACTTATGCAACATCGCCATAGATGCACATTTTTCCCTTTACAGGTACAAACTTTTTACATTTATACCCTCCCAGCTTGGAGGGGTTTCAATCACTACAATTGCATTTCAGCACAGTTACATTTCATTGCAGTTACATTATATTCACCAGCATATAGGCAACGTACAACCACATTACAGAAGGGAAACAAACAGAGATTAAAAGTAAACAACATCAATTGGTCTCCTGAGGTTTGTCCATCACACGGTAATGTCCAGATCCTGCCCTTGAGAAATGCTCTCAGGCTGGCTGACACACACGACAAACTAAACCTTAAAATGTAAAATGGCGCAGTCAGCTGCCTTAAACTAAAATTAGAGCTATGTACAACCGCCACCCGTCTGCGGGTGGCCTGGTTAGTCCCTGTCAGGCCCATGCCTTGTGCGGCCTGATAGCCGCCTGGATGCTAGGGTTTCCCCGCAGCCGGTGAGCTGGAGACACTTGTCTCTGGGACAGCTCGATGCCACTGCTCCTGTGAGTCCCTCAACGCTGGAGGCGGCTGGCTGGTGGTCCCTACTCTGAGCAGCTTCTGTACTTCTGACCTGCGGCCTTTCCCGTCGGGCTGCCCTTCTCCTCGGGTAGAATTGCTGAGGTTCAGCTGCCGGTGACCACGGTATCTTTGGCCGTGGTTTACGGAGGGTCCTTATCAGGGCTTGGGTTACTGGGGGTGCGTCCGAATCCCAAACGATGGGTGAGATAGCCCCTCCAGTACTGCAATTCACCGTCCTATAGTCACGGTTTCTGAGCCTGCCACATTCCCTGTGGGCCCTCCACCGTCGGGGCAGCAAACGGAGGGTCCCTGTCCTGGGGACGGTTCACCTCTCCCGGCTGCCCTCTATGGTTGGCTGACCCTGGGTTGTACAGATTGCACTGGTTGATGTGGAACCACTTAGTACGGCGGGGTAGCTTTATGGCATAGACCATCGGGCTTGCCTTGTCCACAATGCTGTATGGCCCCATATATAATATTTCAAAAACCCCGACCCGAGTATAGTTCCTCACCATGACCTGGTCCCCTATCGTGGTGTTTGCTGGGTTCTAGCAGCAATCGGTGATTCTGATGCTGGCTGCCCATGTTTCTCGCAGCCTGCCAGTGAATCTGTTTGAGGTGTTCAAACAGGTTCCTGACAAACCGGTCCCGGTTCGCCTCTCTGAGCTGACCTTCTGTGAGCACCGGGGCTAGGACATGGGTGGGGGTCCACATGATCCGGCCAGTCATGAGCTCGTATGGGGAATACCCCGTGCTCTTTGACTGGCTGGCTCGGATCCCCATTCGGACCAATGGTAAGACCTCTACCCACTTTTGGGGTGAGTCTCCCGTTTCCTTCCGCAGCCTTTCTTTAATGGTGTAGTTTAAACGCTCCACATTACCCGACGACTGTGGATTGTGGGCAACGTGCCATTTCCCCTCAATGCCGAGCACCTTAAGGGTTGCCTGCATTACCTGCCCGGTGAAATGGCTCCCCTGGTCCGACTCCACATACTGTGGGAGTCCCCACCGGGAGAACACTTCCCTCACTAGAATCTTAGCTGTCCCTAGTGCGGTCGCTGTTCGGCAGGGGAAGGCTTCAACCCATTTGAGAACATGTCCACCAGGACTAGGCAGTATTTGTAGCCTCCCTGGGCGGTGGGTAGGGGCCCGATGTAGTCAATTTGGATTGACTGCCATGGTCCTTCTACCCTCCTGACGTGTCCTAGGGACACCTTCCTTTTCTGGGGGTCAGGGTTGTTCGCAGCACACACCAGGCAGTTCGCACAGAACTCGCGGACGTCCTCCCTGAGTCCCGGCCACCATCCTGCCTGTTCCACCCGTTGCCAGGTGGTCTCAGGCCCGGGGTGTCCCGCTCCTGGACCCTCATGGGCCAGTTTTAGGAATTCCCTCTGGTGCTGCTGTGGCACGACCCATTGTCCCTCTTCAAACAGCATGCCTTCCTTAACGGTAATGGCTGCTGTGCCGTACGGACCTTCTACTCTCTCTCGTCCAGCTAGCGCGTTCAGGACAGCTTTCAGGACTGGGTCCTGTGCCTGAACTGCTTTTAAGTCCGGGGCCAAAGCTATTCCTGTACTCTCTGCTGCCCTGTTCTTATTCTTGACCGCTGCTATGCGGTCGGTGTCATAGGGGTCCCAGAACTTTCCTGTGCGGGCACCTTCTTTGGCCAGTTTGTCAGCCTGTTGGTTTCCCTCTGCACGGGGTTCAGTTTTTGAATGGGCCTTCACCTTATGTATGTAGACCTTTCCTTCTTCCCCCACCGCTGTCATGATTTTCTCCAGCAGGGGCTTGATTGCCAGGGGTCTCCCGTCAGCGGACGTGTATCCCCGACGGGACCATATATCCAGGTACTCCGTACATGAATTGCAGGTGAACATACTGTCCGAGCAAGTCGTGTACGGGGTAGGGAATTCCTCGGGGTGGGTCACCACGTACATTACGGCGGACAGTTCAGCATGCTGGGCGCTCATGGTGCTGGGGAGCTTGATTGCCAGGGCAATACCTGCCCTTGGGTCATAGACTCTGCACCCAGTGAGTCGTTCGCCGTCCACGTAGATGTCCCGGCCTGTAGGGTGTAACCCCGCCCGAAGGCCAATGTTTACCTCCCATACCCCTTCTATGGAGCACCTGTGGGCTTTCCCTGGACAGATTAGTTTGGCTGCGAGCCTTGGCTCGCGGGGGCCTTATAATCTGAGGTCCATCTGGGAGAGGAGCAGGGTCCAACGAGCAATGCGGGCACTGCTCACCATCCCGTCCTTAATCCTCCCATCTAGGAGCATCTGAGTCGGTGTGTGGTGTGTTAGGAGTGTTAGAGGAGACCCTCCCGTGAAGATCAAGGATCTTTTCATTGCCCAATGTGTGGCTTGGAGGTGTCTCTCACAGTTGGAGTACCCTTTCTCTACATCTGTGAGGATCCTGGAGGAGTAAACCACCGGTCTCAACTGGCCATGCCGCTCTTGAAGCAGCACTGAGTTCAAACTGTCTCCGCTGGCTGCCACCTCCAGGAAAAACTCCTTTCCTACATCTATCGCTCCTCAGGCTGGCACGGTCTGCAAGTCCTTCTTGAGCTGATTAAATGCTGCCTCGCAACCCTCATCCCAGTCCCACTCTACACCCTTGTGTAGGAGCCTGAGCAGAGGGGCTGCGGTGGCTGCATAATCCTCAATGAAGTCTCTGCAGTGCCCAGTGAGCCCTAGAAAGGATCTTACCCCTGTCACTGTGTTGTGGGCTGGTAACTCCTGTCCTGCCTCCCTTCTAGCCTTGTCTATGGCCCCTTCCCCAGTGCGCAAAGTCAGCCCCAGGAATTTGACTTCCTTCTGGCCGATCTGTGCCTTATTCGGGTTTACTTTAAACCCTTCTTCTTTTAGCAGCTCCAGCAGCTCAGCCAGCAGTGGGCCATGCTCCTCCCCCTGATCGGTGAACAGGAGCAGGTCATCCTCATACTGCACCAACTGCTGGGGTCTGCTAAAGCCCTTTAAACAGTTCGCCATGCATTAGTGATAAATGCTGGGACTATTGTGGAAGCCTTGGGGAAGACAGTTCCACGTGTATTGTTGGCCCTTAAAGGTAAAGGCAAACTTGACTGGTCCTCCCGTTTTAAAGGAATGGACCAGAACCCATTTGAAATATCCAGCACTGTGAAAGTGGTCGCGGATGCTGGAATACTCCCAATGAGATCCGCTATGGCTGCTACAGTGGGTGCACAGGAAGGGATATTCTTATTTAGTACTCGATATTTCACGGTGGCCCTCCATGAGTTGTCCGGTTTCTTAACCGGCCACAGTGGAGAGTTCACATGTGTAGCTATCGGTCTTAACACCCCTTGCTCTACCAGTGATCCCAGCGACGTTGTCAGGTCTGCCTCTGCCTCCCTGGGGAAGTTATATTGCTTTTGTGATTGGGTCATGGGGTCCCCTACTGTACTAACTTCCACCCCCGTTACCCTGCCACAGTCATGTTTGTGGGTGGCAAATGCTGCAAGATGTGCCCGTACATATGCCTGGTACTCCACTGGGGTGTTACTGACCAGTAATTCCAAGTGGTAACCCTCCTTTGGCTTCACGGTACACAATGTTACCTTGGTCCCTTTTTCTGGGATCACCGCCACCTCACCTTCCCTGTCAGTCACTATGGCTCCCCATAGACAGTGGTTCCTGAGATCCACTAGGATCTAGTGGCCAATGATAAAATCAGCCCCCAGGATCCCTTTTCCCTTCTGCTCCCATTTCATCAGGACACACTTCCATTTGGTTTTGAGTGTCCCCAACTGAATGGTGAGCGGGATGGAAAACGAACCAGTTTGCTCATTGTTTGTGAACCCCACTATACTGTACGGGACCCCGTTCGATAGAGGTGAGGTAGCTGGGTTATCTGCATATACAAGAGTGCTGGAAGCACCAGTATGTAGCAGGTAGTCCCTTTCACTTTCTCCACCTCCTCGTAACGCACGGTCTCTTCCAGGCATCGTACTCGAGGGAACACAGGTACACAGGCTGCGCTGGCTCTAATCATGCACCTGGGTGGGTTGGAGCAGAGGGTTTTACTGAACCGGCTACTGCACCGGTTGTGATAGTTACTGCTCCCTGTCCGTTTATGAGTGTCTGTAGAGCGGCTACGAGTGTCTCATATGAGTCGAGTGTTCCTGCCCTGGCCTTACGGGCTGGGGCTGGAGTGGTCCTTCCCTTAGTCTCTTTCCATGGGTTCCTACAGTCCTTCCTCCAGTGCCCACTTTTCCCACACCCAAATCACTCGCCCCCTTTGTGGGGAGGATAACCACCTTCCTGATGGCACTCTCTCTTGCTTTGGCTGCGTTTAATCTCATGGACCCTCCCTTTAGAGGAGGGTTCCTCTGTCCCTCTACTGTTCCGGTAAGCCACTGTCAACTGTCTGATCACTGTCTCCTCGGTGGTTCTGGGATCTCTTGGATCGAACCAGACCTGGACTTTTGCCTTTGTTCCAGGTAAGCTGTTTGCCACCAGGCTGCGGAGCCAGTGAGCCAGCTCGTTAGGGGTCAGGTGGGCCCGGTCAAGAACCCCACGACAGGCCCTTTCGTAGACCGGCCACAACCTGTCGGCGAAAGCCTGTGGAGTCTCCCCATAGAGCTGTACTGTTTTCTCCACTCGGGAGAAAGGACTCCCATCGTTCATACCCATGGCCTCTAGAACCTCCTCCTTAACCGTAGCGTACGTTTTTCGCCACTTTCTGCTGTCTGCAGAGAGGGAATGGCACAGCTTGATGTCTAGCGAGAAGAGCAACAGCTAAGCCTGCTCTGAATCATCGCACCCGTTAATATCCCCTGTGTGTTCCACTTCCAGGAAGTGTACCGAGAGATACCCCTGTTGGGTGAGCTTACTTAGGTGGCCTATCATAGCCCTCAGTTTTTGGGTGTCATGGGGAACTACGAAGTTGTTTTCTCGGGGTCCTGCTGCCCCATTAGCATCAGGCGGGCCAAACTTCTGCTGCCGGACCGGGTGCATTGGCCCTGGTATTTCGCAATCCTTGGCTGCTCCGCACTCTGGCTGACACCCCTGCTACCCTGGGCCATTCCTGGGAGCTGCAGGCAGTGACTGAGGGGTTTCTCCTTGCTCAACCAGGTGTTCCTGGGCTAAACCCGGGTTTATTAGGCACACCATGCCTTTAGCCCGGGATAGAGCAATGTTCAAGGTTTGGGTCTGCTGCTGGCAGGTGCCATGGTCTCCTGCCTCAAATTCCCTGGTACGGGCTACCTTATAGGCTACCTGAATGTCTCTCATCCTCTCCCCGTACTCTTTAACTTGCTTGGCGAGGCAGGAATTCTCCTCCCGCAACGCCAGTTCGCTATTCTTGGCTTCAATAATCTGACACTGTAAAAGGTCCAGTTGGATTTTGTGCCTTTCTTTAGTGAGCTCTCTACTTTCCTTTAACTGTCCCACCTTAGTCCACAGCCTTTCCCCGACTGTGGACCTTGCGCTGAACCTCTCTTCTGCCTGTCTCAATATTCTCTTTAATTTCTCATTCTCCTCATTTAGACGCCGGATCTGTTGCTGAAGGCAAATTAGCCAAATGGCCTTCTCTATTGACTTTTTATGGTCCTTGCTCTCGGTCCATTGAGCTGCAGCATCTTCTGGATGCTCAGCATACAATAGATCGAATACCTACTCCTTAGCCACATTTACCCTCTTAAACACATACGAGGAAATCCCCTCTTCCATTTTGCTTTGTTTCCTGAAATCAGTCTCTTTCTTATCACGTCCCTTGTACCAGTGTCCCATCTTGGTCGCCATTATGTAAGGGGTGGTTTGCAGGGGGTCAGCTTTCCTTTCTGACCTTATATGAGCGGTTCCGAATCGCTCCCACACCCTTGGTTCTAGACCCTGGAATTATGAAGGGACTATGACAGACTTGGACAGACAATCGGTTTCAAGGTACGAAGCAGGTATGGCTTTATTGTGTTTAAAAAGAAGTAAAAGGCACACCTTTAATAACACACACAGACCAATACACACTGAAGGGTACAACACATTGAATAAAGTGTCAAAGTACAGCCTGTGGGGAAAAGTATACAGCTTAAACTCTAAATGGTGTAAAGAGGAGAATGCAGATACATTTACACAAGTTATCCCAGCCTCCCCGCTCCCAGTTCCACTCACTAACTAAGTGATAGCTCTGAGGGTTCAGGGTCTATACTCACCAATCCCTTTAGACAGTTGCCAGTGAATCGCGGTTTCAGGGTTCGCTGCACTTGGCCTTCTTGTCGAGCCGTACCCTGGATGGAGGAGAGGACTTCGGACTGCGTAGTCTTCGGTTGATGTAGGCGTCCGTTGATGTGGTAAGTTGCATTTTGGATGTATGGGGTAAATACCCACTTTCTTTGGTTAGGAATAGTTTTAGTTGGTCCCTTTTGGTAATTTCTCCCCCCTTTGAGTCGTTCAGAAGTAGATTGTAGGGTGGTTGTCAATTTTGTTGCTGACAACCTTCCGTTTCGTGGGCCTCGTGGTCGGTCAGTTCTTGATGAGTTCTGGTAGTTTCCTTCACTGTTCCATTTCTTCACTCCGGCTGCTCGTGTCTGTGTCTTTGTTCCAGTCTGTGCTCTGCTTCTCTCCTGTCTTCTGCTAGTTTCTGTGTTCTGCTAGTCTGCGTGCTGCTCCTTGCTGGTCTTGCCTTGTAAAACTGGGGGATAGATATATCCCAAAAAAAGGCTCCGTTATCTCCCATCAAATCTCTTGGGCTCTGTTTACACTGTTCTGTCCATTGATTTTCAAATGTCTCCTTTGTCAGCAGTAACTCGATTAGGATGTGAGAATGTGCTACCACTGGTTTTGCATTGTTTTAGGATTGTCCAGTTTCTTGACCATGATTTCCATTGTGCTTGATTGGGTAATTCGATTATCTCTTCGAGGGTGCATAGCCTGGGGTCCTTAATGCATGAATTTGGCCCCACCTCCTGTATTTGGTAACTCTTTTTTGCAGCCAAAATGTTATAGAATCTTAAAATTGATATGCTCCTGATAGAGAATTCAAACAGGCTGTATTTAGACAAGTTGAGAAAACACAGACTCCAATGACTACGTGCAGCTCAGCATGTTGTATTAAGTCATCCATCAACTTGACATTTTAGGACCTTGGGTAGCGAGCCAATTAAAAGGTTAAAAGACTGTTAATTGAGCCAATAATGTCAAAGAAGGCGAGTTCTTTTCTGTAAATTGATACAGGTATAAGTACAGCCATTTTGACCATGTGGTCCCAGAAGAACAAAGACCTGGCTTAAAGCCAAGAACTTTTTACTGCTGTCTGCCAAACATAAAGAAGTTAAAACTTCAATCGGAATTCATATTTCATTGGAAATGAAGAGATCTAACAATTTTGGTGTCACGATCACGATCGCTGAGGAAAGAAATTGAATGTTGGACATCGGACCTCCATATAGAGGTAAGGACAACTCTTTTTAAAAGTCCTCGGTCAAAAGTCTAAATTCGCCTCTCCTTCTACGCGATTCCGAAAGCCTCCGGTTTGCGAACCCTCCGGTTGCTAGTCGGCTCGAGGTCCCATAGGCGTCTAAACTTCGGCGGTGTGTTAGTTAATTAAACACCGACCTATTGATCGGCTGGAAAGCCTACGACTCGAGACCCCAGTGAAGAAATGATGGCAACAGGAGATAAGAGCAAAGAATTGCCTACAACTGTTAAAGGTAGGCAGTCACCACCTGAGGTTTCGGTAGATGAAATCCTCGAACAGTTGAAAGAATACATAGAGCAACAATTCAACTTATCTAAAACCTGTATTAAGATCGCACAAAAGTAAAGAACCTCCAAAGGACAATGGTCCTTGGACGAGATAAAAAGCGTCTGGGGAAAAACGACCCGTATGAAAAATAAAGAGCGAACTAGATGGTTCCTAGTGGTTATGGGCCAGATTCGAAAGCGGAACGAAGTTATAATGCGTTCCCAACATGATCGAGAACTGACCAGTACAAAGGATCAATTGCAAGCAGTTTGTGCACAGCTGCGACAGAAAAAGCTTGAACTTGAAAAGCTGGAAGTGGAAGTTAAAGATCTTAAAGGTGAAATTAAAGAATGGAAAAAATCATTAGGTCAAGAGACAGTAATAGGAAAAGGAAAATGTATTGATCAATTCCCAGGGTACCCATGTTTGGATAAATTAAAAGCACAAACCCGAAGACACGGCCGAGGAATAGATACGAATTCTGAATCTTTCGACGATACAGGGTCGGATGATGAAGAATTAGGGGTGCGCTTTGCCCCGTTTAAAAAAAGACGAGTTGCAGTCAAATCAGAAGAGACTGCGGATGAGAGCGGAACCAAAAAAACAAAGAAAAGGGTGTACGAAGAATACTTCGTTCATGATCCGGCAGACCCAGAGAAAATTGATAAATGGTCCAAGGAATTGCCCAATCCAAAGAAAGTGGGAGTAAAAGCGTGGGACCAATTGGACCGCTTAAGAAATATATATCAACTTCATCCCTGGGACGGAGTGCAAATTTTGACCATAATGGTGCCAAAAACACAGGTAAGAAAATTGCACGACAAGGTAGAAGAAGCTTTGGGGCAGAATGATCAAGAATTAGACGCAGGATGGGAGGCGATTAAACACTGGCTGCAAGCCTTCAGTCCAGCTAAGACAGACCGGGGAAAAATTGCAGCCTGCCAACAGAAAGGAACAGAGGATGTCCTGGAGTATGACGAGCGGTTTAGATGCATGTGGCTCGAACATTCGGGTATGAATAATACGGATGAGGAAATGGATGAACCCTTTTGGACCCCTGAAAGCAACTTTCGTGGCAGGTCTAAAGCCAGAACTGTCAAAAATGCTTAAGATAGTGTGACCGGACTGGGAAGGTAGAGGAACTACCTTTGAAGCATTGGTGGATCAATGTAACCAATTAGATTGGGATATGGGAGCTAAAGTCCGAGCTGTACAGGCTATGGGATGGAAATCCCAGGATTCCGAGAAACAGTTATTAGGAAAATTACCCGGAAAATGTCATTATTGTGGGAAAGAAGGTCACTGGGCCAAGACCTGCAGGGCCAAACAGAAAGATCGTGGCTGGGGAAGAGGACGCAGCCAGGGATACAATTCAGCCAACAAGCCAGGCTTGTCACAAGATAACGATCTCATCGAAGCATTTAAGTGACTGACAATACAACAACAGAAGGAGTTACTTGGGATAGCAAAAAACGATTAGAGCCCACCCTGGCCCCTCTCCTCGCACTAATACAACAAAGGGGAGATGGGCTATATATAACTGTGAGGGTGGGCGATAAGGATGTGGACTGTCTTTTAGACACAGGGGCGGAATAAACATGCTTATCCCTACAATATGGAGACTTTCTGCCGTTGGATGGTAGGGCACGTACAGCCTATGGAGTTGGGGGCCATAAAATGGAAATTAAAATAACAACACCGGTACTTATCGGGCTGGGTCCACATGAACTAACCACGCCGGTCTGGATAGGCCCAGTAGATCAACCCCTTTTGGGAATGGATGTTCTCATCCAAGTAGATTCATCGTTGCATTTCGAGGATGGTCGGGTGACATGGTCAATCAGAACTTTGAAGAAAGAAGAATTGAAGGAACACCCGATATGGGTTAGAGATAAGAATGATTGTGGCCTACTCCAGATGGAGCCTGCGTCATTAACAGGGACCAAGCCTCCATGCACTAAACAGTATCCCATCAGTCCAACTGCCATCGCGGGAATCTTACCGGTTATTCAGCAATTGGAGAAACAAGGGGTGCTTATTAAAACGCATAGCTCCTCCAATAGCCCCGTGTGGCCGATACAGAAATCTAATAAGACTTGGCGTTTGACTGTCGATTATAGGAAAGCTAACCAGTGTATTGATCAAAAAGCTCCTTTGGTCGCAGATCCCTCCACCATTTTTAATGCCCTCAAACCGGAACATAAATGTTTCTCGGTTATAGATATGGCCAACCGATTTTGGTCGGCGCCTCTGCCACCGGAGATTCTACAGTGGTTTGCTTTCACGGTCCAAGGACAACAGTATACTTGGACCCGGTTACCTCAGGGTTTCCACAACAGCCCTACGGTATTCCACATGGCTTTACAAAGCCATTTGCGAGAATTACCTCCCCTGTCATCCACAGTCATCCAATATGTAGACGATATCCTGCTAGCTTCAAACACGGAAGAACAGCATGAACAAGGTTTACGAGCTTTGCTGGATCACCTTCGGCTGAAAGGACATAAAGCCAGCATCGACAAAGCACACATATCCCAAGAAGAGGTTGTATACCTGGGACAAAAGATTTCACAAGGAAAGAGAGAACTTACCCAGGATAGAACTGCAGCCATTCGGGCTGCTAAACAACCCACCACTATTCAGGAACTAAGGTCTTTTTTGGGATTGTGTAATTTAACAGAAATTGGATTGACTCCTTCACACAGCTTGCTCAGCCACTGAATGATATTTTAAAGGGGAAACGTGCCTCTAAAGAAGCCATCACCCTCACAAAAGAACAGCAAGAGGCCTTCCTGAGTTTGAAAAAGTCTTTGTGTTCGGCACCGGCTCTGGGAATCCCCGACAGTGGTAAGCCATTTACCCTGTTTGTCCATGAGAAAGAAGGATATATGACAGCTATACTGACACAAGAACATGGGGCATGGGGATCAGCAAAGACCTGTTGGCTATTATTCGGCAAAACTGGATGCGGTAGCCCTCGGATTGGGAAGTTGCCTTAGGGCCATGGAATCTACATGCCGAGCAGTAATGACCACTGCGGGTCGAGTCCTCGACCAAAAGCTGATTGTCAAGTGTCCCCACACCGGACACGATTTGCTGTCTATGAATAGAATGTCTCAGGTGACAGCAGCAAGATGGACCCGCTGGACAGCAGTTTTGGAAGCTCCTAATCTCCATATCGTCCGGGCCAGCCAGGTTAATCCCGCAACGATGCACCCGATGTCAGAATCGAGGGAGCAAGAGGGGGGAGAATGTGAAGAGCATGACTGCGTGGAGATTTTAAAAGAAACAGAAGAAGCAGCCTTAGCAGCAGAGGAGCCTCTGCACAACCCAGACCTCATCCTGTTTACAGATGGTTCCTCCTTTGTTGACAATGGTACCAGAAAAGCAGGATGGGCAGTTACAATCTTATATGAGGTAGTGGCAAAAGGATGTTTACCCTCAGGAACGTCAGCACAACAGGCCGAGTTACTGGCCCTGTCAGAGGCATGTCGAATAGCAGAAGGACAGACAGCTAATGTCTACACAGATTCGCATTATGCTTTTGGAGTCGCTCACGACTTTGGTATGTTATGGCGGAAAAGAGGATTCATCACTGCTGCTGGTACACCTATCCGAAATGGAAAAGAAGTCCGAGACTTACTGGAGGCCATACAATTACCTCAGGAAGTGTCCATCCTGAAGTGTAAGGCCCATACCAAGGAAAATACCACAGAAGCACAGGGAAATGCCCTAGCCGACCAGGCAGCTAAAGATGCCGCCTCACAGGGCGTTCCTCCAGAAGAACCAACACAGATGTGCAGATTGAAAGCACTCAGGACTCTGACACGAGACCTTCAAACAATGCAAGGCGAGTGCTCCTGAGAGGAAAAATGGACATGGATTGAGGCAGGAATTAAGCTATGCGAAGATGGTGTCTGGAGACAAAGAGTTACGACACGCCAGTCGCGCTACAAGCGCTTATGCCTTTTTTAGCCCAACAGATCCACTCGTGGGGACACTTGGCCTCACAACAGATGACGGCACGGTTCCAGAAAAGCTGGTGGGGTCGGGAATTTAAAAAACATGCCCAGCTGGTAACAGACCACTCTTTGGTCTGCCAGAAAAATAATTCTGGACCCATCACGGTATTGCCCCAACTGAGGCCCCCTGTCCCTGTCAGACCATTCCAGCATCTGCAGGTTGATTATATATCTCTTCCTTCATGCCAAGGATACACAGATTCTCTAGATGGGTAGAAGCTGTCCCAACTAAAAGAGCCACAGCCAATCACACTGCAAAGGTCTTGTGTAAGGATTACATTCCCCGATGGGGAGTCCCGAGTAGCATTGACTCAGATCAGGGAACACACTTCAAGGGTGCTGTCTGCCAAGAAGTCTGTAGGTTACTGAACATTACGTGGGATTTACACTGTCCTTATCATTCACAATCATCAGGACAAGTACAACGAATGAATCGAACTCTGAAACAACGGCTTGCCAAATATCACCAAGAAGGAACACCATGGCCCCAGGCACTATCAATAGTGCTATGTAGCATTAGGGCAACCCCGAACAGAACTACAGGTCTCAGCCCATTTGAAATTATAACAGGAAGACCCATGTTGCTGCCAGGAACTATCGATTTACGGAAAGTTGATGTTCACTTAATGAGTGACACTTTGTTATCATACTGTCAAAACTTAACCAATGCTATTAGTTCTGTTTCCCAACAGGTATTGGCAGCTTGGGGTAATCCACCCGAAGGAGGACACGACATCATCCCGGGAGTCTGGGTGTATGTGAAAAAGTTGCATAAAGAACCTTTGGGTGCCAAGTCGGAGGGACATTATCAAGTGTTATTGACCACCCAGGCAGCTGTTAAAGTCCAAGGAAAGAAAGCCTGGATCCACGCTTCACACGTTCAATGAGCACCCGTAACTGAAGCTGAAATCTAACAAGGACAATTACTTTTTGCGAATATGTATAAATTTACTGTATTATTGATTGTAGGTATTTTAGGCATAGGCCTACTTCTTACAAGCCGACCTTCTGCACCAAAGGGAAATAGTAGGGTAGCAAGGGAATTACATGTAAATACCTATTTATATATGTCATACATTTATGTCAAACAAGGTAACATTTCTAGTTGTTGGGTGTGTGCGCATATCTCTATTCACTCAAAGGGAGGGATTCCCTTGAGGCCAGCTCCATTGAATATCTCGGAAATGGCTGAGTGGATAATTAATCAAAATAAAACAGGCAATGCGTTTCAGCATACGGAAAACTGGGCATGTAAATGGAAGTCAGCAGGTTACAATCTGACTACCTTTGAAGGGGGATACCAACCGTGCTACAATAATTCCAAACGGCCCCCATTTTTTGTTATCACTAATACAACGGGAATAGGAAGACCAGGGGAATCGGTCTGTCTGATTAGAAACATCAAAGGATGCCAAAATATGGGGTATAGTAACTGCTCCCGGAATTATAACATAATCAAGTCACGGAACCGTCCAAACTGGGCTGATGTGGGAATTTTAACATAATGGGGATTCTGAATAAAACAGATGGAAAAGCTTGGACAGACCCCGGAGTGCTGCTGACAAAGAAACAGCTAACATTCATTGCATATAATGGCACCTATTGGGTGTGTGGCCACAAGGCCTTCCCTTGGCTGCCCCAGAATTGGATGGGATCCTGCTATTTAGCCTACATTGTGCCTTATATGTATCATATAAAGTCACTGTCGGAACATTTACACCGTCCTAAGAGAGCTATCACAGAAACAGAGAGGTTCTTTGCATTCTGATCCCTGGGTATGGGACCGCCAAACTGGCAAGGGAATCCCTTAACATGGCATCCGTTGTGGAACGAGTAGCCAATGATACCTCAGAGGCCCTAGTTAAAATCAATGCAGAAATGGTAGCAATCCGCACAGTAGCCCTACAGAATAGACTGACCCTTGATTACATCCTGGCTGAAAAGGGAGGTACTTTCACTCTACTCGGAACTAGTGTTGCACATATATCCCAGATAGCTCCGAAGAAATTACCCACTTAGCGGAGCATATCCAAAAGGAGATAGAAAAACTTAAGCAACCCCCATCATTCACTTTGTGGAGTGGAGCCACTGAATGGCTCGGTTCAATAGGAACTTCATTGGTGGAAGGTTTAATTCTATTCATTGTAATTGTTTTACTTTTATATTATTTGTTTATGTTGATTAAATGTTGTTGCGTCCAGGCGGCTGTAGCTGCTGTCCCACAGGTGAGACACCTTGCAGGTTCCAGCAGACCGTCTGTATGTGGTACAGGGGTAGGTTATGCTTAAGGGAAGGTTGTTTACTGGTTGAACTAAGATATTGATTTGGATTAAATTGGAATAAGGTTAATTAACCTACTAAAATCAGACTTCCATTGTGGCCACGATGGAAATCGGGGTGGTGCAAATTTGTGTGGAAGCTGCTAGTCCGGACATGTGGCGAAACACATCAACAAATTTTAGAAGGAAACTCTATTAGCATGTATGAAATTAGTTTGTAGAATGTTTAACCAGAGATACCTGATGTTTCATGATTCAGTTTGTGAAAGAATCAAAGTGGGGGATTGATAGAGAATTCAAACAGGCTGCATTTAGACAAGTGGAGAAAACACAGACTCCAATGACTACGTGCAGTTCAGCATGTTGCATTAAGTCATCCATCAACTTGACATTTTAGGACCTTGGGTAGCGAGCCAATTAAAAGGTTAAAAGACTATTAATTGAGCCAATAAGGTCAAAGAAGGTGAGTTCTTTTCTGCAAATTGATCCAGGTATAAGTACAGCCATTTTGACCACGTGGTCCCTGAAGAACAAAGACCTGGCTTAAAGCCAAGAACTTGTTACTGCTGTCTGCCAAAAATAAAGAAGTTAAAACGACAATCGGAGTTCATATTTCATTGGAAATTAAGAGATCTAACACTCCTTCCCATAGATGTTTAGGGGATCTCAAGCTTCTGTAATTTAGGTCCATTTTGAATTCCCTTTCCTATGAGTCCAAACACTGGGGGGGGGGGGTCTCCATGAATGCAGCCCCTTTTATCCCCCGCAGGCTTCGTCTGCCCCTTTAAACTCATTTTAAAAGCCCAGAAAGGGATTCTTCTCCTCTGTAGGGAAAAGGTACCTGGAATCTTTGCGAGATATTGGTAAATTCTACAAGTGCGCCGGACTTAACCACTCGACCACCAGGGAACAGCTTCCATACTTGTCGATATATTTAGATATATTTATAGATGAACCTGAATATCAACGGCGAGCTACCGAGACCTCATGGCGCAACGGTAGCACTTTGAGTGAGAGAAATTGTTCCACAGTGATGTCCATTTCATCTTTTGTTCCCTTTTAAACACTAGAAACTGAGAGAGCGGGAATAAACAGAGAAATAAAAGCACAGGGATATAGGCAAGAGCTAGAGAGAACGGGAAAGATACTGTCCCCACCCAGAACTAATGCAGCCTGGATACAGTAACGTCCCAACAGCTCATTGACTGTCGGAGTGGGACCGTGCGGCGCTTCAGAAGACAGGTTGAAAAGTCAAAGTCACTGATTCCGTCTCAACTGCTCCTCCAACCAAGAATAGCAACATACACAAAATATGCTTTTATAATAGTTACACCTTATCGCCTTGCTAATCAAATAGTTGGCTCGTTGGTCTAGGGGTATGATTTTTCGTTGGGGGTTGATATTGTAAATTCGCGAGAGATTCCGGGTTCAAATCCCGGACGAGCCCATTCTTTTGCAAAGAAGGACTTGCACATCTGCAGCGCCTTTCAGGAACTCATGACACCCCAAAGCGCTTTACAGCCGTTGAGTTATGTTTGAAGTGTTGTAGTGTGGGGAAAGATGTGTCCAAATCACCCCACACGAATCTCAACTCTTTGCGAAGGAGTTCGGTGCAAATAATCAGGTGCCTCAGGGACGTGGACTTTCTTTGAATGAGTTCTGCTTGTACCTGTATTCAAGCTTGAAACAGCAACTGGGCTTCCATCTCACGGGAGCAGCGTGTAGCGGTTTGCGAGCAGGTGACGAGGTTCGGGGTTGATGTGCGTCGCTTTCAATCTTTGAAATTTCACCAAGCAAAGAAACGGTGAATCCAACTGTCCCTGTAAGCATTTTGTTTGCATTTAATCACAGCAACATCCGCAGTCAGGAGCTGAAAAGGAATTAAAACCTACTACCGGCTTCGGGACAATCAGAATACTTCGTCACAGACAAGGCACCGGAAGGCTGGAAGGTAGATCACACCGGTTGTGGGAGAGCTGGTTGGTGGTGACATGGAAGTGTCTGCAGTTTGCAGGACCAGACTGCTTCCACACCTCCACAATGAATGTCCCACCCTTTATTTGTGAAAAGTACAACTGAGAGCAGACAAGTTCCATCCCGGTCGGAGCAATCCAAAGCTTTAACTGATTGACACCCTGGTTTTGCATGTCTTGCAACATGTTCTTCCATCAGTCTCTGTGATGTAATGGGTTAGTGCATTCGGTTTTTATCCGAAAGGTTGGTGGTTTGAGCCCAGCCAGGGGTGAAGCCTTTAACTGTTTTTTCCCCGAGGATTCGGTGCCGCACAGATCCAGGTTGTCATTGTGCGTTTTGGCTGCACGAATATATTCTGCAAACATTGACAGTTGTTCTGTTATCCAGTGCGTTCCCACTCCAATACTGTACTGAGCATTCAGCTCAAGTAAAACAATTACATTTTTGGATCATGTTCTGCCATCCAGCCGACTAGAAATAAATTAAGATATTATGTTTAAAGAAAAGGACAATAATGACACCAAGCATTACGATGCAGCGATGCAGCAATGCAGCGTTCCCTGGTGGTCCAGTGATTAGGATTCGGCGCTCTCACCACCGCGGCCCTGGGTCGATTTCCGGCCAGGGAAATTGCACTTCCATCAAAATTAAAACCTTATAAGAAAGAGTTATGTGCATCGCATGTGGAAAAAAAGATTCATTGATTTAAACATCATTCATGAATCCATTGTAGAACTTCAATCATTTATTTTGCCCTGAGTACATGAGGAACTTTTATCCCGACCTCATTGTATTTTAGGAGCATGGTCCAGGACCGGTATCTCCACCTGTGAAAGTAGTAAACTGCTGGAAATAGACAACAGGACAGGTAGCCTTTGACAAACAATTAAACCCAGGTTACAGACTCTCTTCCTTCCCCTGCCCTTTGCGGGACACTTGTTTCCCTTTAATTTTACAGACTGACTGAGTTCACTAACCGCGGGGAGAGAGTAGGTGACTCCGCGGCACCACTGTGCTAACATGGAAGATAACACGATGGGGATGTGGGGATGTGGGGTGGTGGGTGGGGATCAGTGACATGTTTGTGTAAAGGGCAGCGGAGGAGAAGGATTGACAGCTGTCAGTGAGGGACAGAAGTTGTTTAAGGTGAGCCAACACATTCCCGATCAGCACAGAAGGCATTCACTGGTCAGCTGCCCTCTGCTGTACTTCTGGTCAGAGCGGTTTCCGCAGTGGAGCCCTTATCACGTTTGCTTTCTACGCGAAAGGATCCCGGGCAGGAAGATTATGATTAAACTTGCTGTGGATGAACAGCCATGGGCGAGTTTATTCTCCTGTCAAAAGGGCGACAGTGGCTTCTCCCTTATTCTTTAATTGCTCCTTATTTCACTTCACGAAATTGGTCCAGAGTGTCGTCACTTCATCTTTTGTTCCGCTTTAAACACATAAAATAAGTCCGGGAATAACTGCAGAAACCAAAGCACAGGGATACAGACAAGAGGAAGAGAGAAGGGGAAATACTGTCCCAACCCAGAACTAATGCAGAAACCCCTCTGCTGCGCTCGGGGTGGCCACCCACAGCCTGGATACACTAACGTCCCAACAGCTCATTGACTGTCGGAGTGGGACCGTGCGGCGCTTCTGAAGACAGGTCGAAAAAGCAAAGTCACTGATTCGGTCCCATGTGTTTCTCTGACTGACACCGGGAAACAGTGAGATGGGTTTTCGAGCATAGATCTGGTTATTTTGAATCAGAAAAGAAAATATTAAGTCCAGAATTAAACTCTATAACGTGTGTCCTGCTCGTTTAATGGTTAGGCGCTCACAGAGGGAGCCCGAGTTCGGAATGTGACTGAAGGATAGTCGAAACTTCAATAACTGAAATTTAATAATTGCAGGATGAAATGTTATTCCCGATCTGAAATTACACACTCTGTATTTTCGGAGATTTAAAATGTTCATTGCTCATCAGACAGGGAACCTGGGGCTACTTCTGTTCAATTTATTTTACAGCAAATATATTCTAAAATAAAGCACGCGCCGGGGACATTTCATGTGTGAGGCAAACGTGATTACCGCTACACTACAGAAACCTTTGCCTCACCCAGTGCCCTGGTTCATCATTTGCACCAAATTAACCCCAATGAGATAGGGATAAAAACATGCTCAGGGCATAATAAATGGTTGAAGTTTTACAAAAGAATTTCATAGATTATAATAATTTCATAGAACATAATAATGTTTAAATCAATCATTCTTTTTGTAATACATGATTTGCACATAGATTTGTGAAATAGATGAATTCTTGTTTTTGTTAGGTTTTGAATTAAAAGTGCAACTTCCCAGGTGGGAATCAGACCCAGGACAGAGCAGTGGGATCACCAAGCCCTTACCACTAGACCACCAGCAAATTATAAATTGTTTTATTGCTGCATCGTTATAGTTGGTGACATTATTGTCATTTTCAATCCACTTGATTCACACCAAAACAAATTGTAACCGTGATCACAAATTAACGCAACTTTGAGATCATATTCAAATGATTTGCTGAATCCACCCCTTGCACGATTGCAACACAGGTTCGATTCTTTGTCAGGGAGATAATATTTACAACACGATTATCAAACTAAAACCCGAATATAATTGATGACATGCAGCTAATGTGAAAAATAAGAATTAATTTAATCACCATCAATTGACTGATAACTTTCTTTTGCAGAATGAAAAAAATAATAATGTGGTTACTGAGGGACAGTGGTGGCTTCAATCATTTATTTTTTCTTTTCATGTGATGAACTTTTATCCCTATCTCATTTACACACTGTATTTTAGGAGAATGGTTTAAATTTTAAGTGCTTATGACTCCAGGAATCCGGTGCAACTTTTGTTGAAATTAACAGGACCGGCTACATCACAGAAAAAATATTCTCGAACATAATGTTTTTAGATCATGCCCCGGCCGATCATTCTTCGGTGCAAAGTGGATGAACTGACCCTTCCCCACATTGAACCCCAGTAATCACAGTTAAGGGGAGATTTAATAGAGGTTTTCAGAATTATAGGGAAACTGTTTCCACGAGCAGGAGTGTCGGTAACCAGAGGATACAGACATAAGATAATTGGTAAAAGGAAAAATCCGGGGCGGGGGATGCAGCGAGAGGAGGTATATTTTTACTCAGCGAGGTGTTACGATCTGGAATGCACTGTTTGAAACGTTTTGTCCTCAAGTAAGAAGGCAGTGTTCAGGAATAAAGTGAAATGTTGAATCTTCTGCATTGACTCTCTTTAACAAACATTTCACCGTTCCAAATGGCAGAAGTCACACGGAGATAAATATCCACTACAGAGTCTTTAAACTCCCGCTGGAGGTCCCGAGTTCAATTTCAGAACTGGGAAATGTTCGAGTTGCAACATGTTTTAAGTAAGTGCAGAGGCAGGGAAATGGGGGAGGGCAGGGTGGAAGGCAGGAGAGATCAAATGACAAAACGGAGATGGTGCATTTCTCTTCAACAAATATTCATTATTAGATGCAGGTAAAATATCATTCAAATTATCCAGCGTGTTCTGAATTGTTTCTCATAATACCATCTGTGCAATAGCCAGAAATTAAATATCGTGTCACATGGTGCGATGGCATGTTCCAGTTATTTATATGTATCCATAGAATCAATTTCCAACAGTATCTTCAAACCCAATGACGACATTTATTTCCAATGCGTTTGCTGCAGGAACATGATCAGTCTATTTTTTAATCGTTTTACTTGAACTGAATGCTCCCAAATGTATTGGAGTGGGAACTCACTGGATAACAGCGCAGCTGGCAATGTTTGCGGAATATATTCGCGCAGCCAAAATGCACATTGACAAGCTGGAACTGTGGGGCACTGAATCCTCAGAGGGAAAATTAACAGTTAAAGGCTTTGTCCCAGGGTGGGCTCTAACCACCAACCTTTCGGTTAATAGCAGAACACACTAACCCATTGTGCCACAGAGACTGACGCAGGCACATGTTACAAGACATCATTAACCAGGGTGTCAATGAATTAAAGCTTCAGATTGCTCTGACCAGGTTGCAACTTGTCCACTCTCAGTTTTACTTTTCCAAAATAAAGAGTGCTTCATTGTGGATGGCTGGAAGCCGTCTGGTCCCACAGTTGCCCCAAGCTAAGTGAGTGGGCAAAAATGTGGCAGATGGGGTTTAATGTTGGAAAGTGTGAGGTCATGCACTTTGGCTGAAAAATCAAAGAGCAAGTTATTATTTAAATGGAGAAAGGTTGCAAAATGTTGCAATGCAGCGGGACCTGGGGGTACTTGTGCATGAAACACAAAAGAATAGTATGCAAATACAGCAAGTGATCAGGAAGACCAATGGAATCTTGGCCATTATTACAAAGGGAATGGAGTATAAAAGCAGGAAAGTCTTGCTACAATTATACAGGGTATTGGTGAGGCCACACCTGGAATACTGCGTGCAGTTTTGGTTTCCATATTTATGAAAGGATATACTTGCTTTGGAGGCAGTTCGGAGAAGGTTCACTCGGTTGATTCCGGAGAGGAGCGGGTTGATGGGACTGGACAGTTTAAATGCAGGAAGAATGTTCCCAATGTTTGGAAAGTCCAGAACCAGGGGACACAGTCTAAGGATAAGGGGTAAGCCATTTAGGACAGAGATGAAGAGAAATTTCCTCATTCAGAGAGTTGTGAACCTGTGGAATTCCCTACTGCAGATAGTTGTTGATGCCAGTTTATTCGATATATTCAAGTGGGAGTTAGATATGGCCCTCACGGCTAAAGGGATCAAAGGGTTTGGAGAGAAAGCAGGAAAGGGGTACTGAGGTGAATGATCAGCCATGATCATATTGAATGGTGGTGCAAGTTCGAAGGGCCGAATGGCCTACACCTGCATCTATTTTCTATGTTTCTATGTTGACTTATGAGGAAAGGTTGAGTTGGTTGGGCCTTTACTCATTGGAGTTCAGAAGAATGAGAGGTAATCTTATTGAAATGTATAGGATTATGAGGGGACTTGACAAGGTGGATGCAGAGAGGATGTTTCCACTGATGGGGGAGACTAGAACTAGAGGGCATGATCTTAGAATAAGGGGCCGCCCATCTAAAACAGAGCTGAGGAAACATTTCTTCTCTCAGAGGGTTGTAAATCTGTGGAATTCGCTGACTCAGAGAGCTGTGGAAGCTGGGGCGTTGAATACATTTAAGACAGAAATAGTTTCTTAAACGATAAGGGGATAAGGGGTTATGGGGAGCGGGCGGGGAAGTGGAGCTGAGTCCATGATCGGATCAGCCATGATCTTATTGAATGGCGGAGCAGGCTCGAGGGCCGTATGGCTTACTCCTGCTCCTATTTCTTATGTTCTTATGTTGTATAATCTGGAAACACTATTCCACTGTTTATACAAACATTAAGAGAGTAAGAGGAGACAATAAATGATGTTTGTACAGGAGGAGTTTTTGGGGAATGGAATGATTGTCGACAGGAAGTACTTGAGGCAGACACCACTGCAACTTCTGAGGCAAAACTGAGCAATATTTGACTCATATGAAGACACAAGACTATGGAGGGAGAGAGCAGAGCAGAGGGAGTAGTTTTCGATTACTCGAACAAACCGCTGGCAGATATGTGCTGGACAGAATGGCCTCCTACTGTGTTACAAAAACCGATTATTCAATTGTTGATGGCTGTGTATTTTTAGCATTGTCCCCGCTGAGGAAGTGCCGTCTGAAGTGTGAAGAGGAAATAGTGCATTCGGTCTGCACGTTTTTCGGTTTTGGAAATAGCTCTTTGCTTTCAGGAATGTTACGTTTGCAATTACCGAGCCTCACGGTGGATATTGACAGGGCAATATGAGCGGAAATATGAGCGGTTTGCGTCCAGACTGCGAGCTGTGCACTCCATAAGTAATCCCACTGAGGATCTGAAGATATAACCGCTCTCACACACACAATCTTGCGCTACAAGCAGTGCGTGATGTTCGGCTGAAATTATCGGCCTCCTGTTGAGTTCTGAGACCATTTGGTCACATGACCATTTTATGCACTACTAGCCGACGCAGTAACACCTGGAATGGTGATGGAACAGAGAGAAACCAAAAAAGGTTCAAGGAGAGCAAAGGGACAGGGAAAGGGTGGGATTGAACACCTCAATGAAAAAATGAAAGGGCAGGAAGACGTGAAGTTCAGATCGAGTAAAGAACAGCATTTGACAAAGTGGAATATAAGTACCAAGAGCAAAACTCATCCCCAGCTGAGGATTTGAAAGACATGCCTGTGTCAACGAGAGTTTCAGTAGTTTTCTCCTTTATCATTTGCACTTTTCATCAGTTGTTCTGTGACCAATGGTCCATGCTGCCCTGATGTGAACTGGCCACCCTATATTAAGTATAGAAACATAGAAACATGGAAAACAGGTGCAGGAGTAGGCCATTCCGCCCTTTGAGCCTGCACCACCATTCAATAAGATCATGGCTGATCATTCACCTCAGTACCCCTTTCCTGCTTTCTCTCCATACCCCTTGATCCTTTTAGCCGTAAGTGCCACATCTCACTCCCTCTTGAATACATCCAATGAACTGGCATCAACAACTCTCTGCGGCAGGGAATTCCACAGGTTAACAATTCTCTGAGTGAAGAGGTTTCTCCTCATCTCAGTCCTAAATGACTTACCCCTTATCCTTAGACTATGTTCCCTGGTGCTGGACTGCCCCAACATCGGGAGCATTCTTCCTGCATCTAACCTGTCAGAATTTTATATGTTTCGATGAGATCCCCTCTCATCCTTCCAAACTCCAGTGAATACAGGCCCAGTCGATCCAGTCTCTTCTCATATGTCAGTCCTGCCAACCAGGAAATTATTCTGGTGAACCTTCGCTGCACTCCCTCAATAGCAAGAACATCCTTCCTCAGATTAGGATACCAAAACGTAACACAATATTCCAGGTGAGGCCTCACTGATGCCCTGCACAACTGCAGTAAGACCACCCTGCTCCTATACTCAAATCCCCTAGCTATGAAGGCCAACACAGCATTTGCCTTAATCTCCACCTGCTGTACCTGAATGCCAACTTTCAATGACTGATGTACCATGACACCCAGGTCTCGTTGCACCTCCCCTTTTCCTAATCTTCCGCCATTCTGATAATATTCTGCCTTCGGGTTTTTGCCACCCAAGTGGATAAGCTCACATTTATCCACATTATACTGCATCTGCCATGCGTTTGCCCACTCACCTAACCTGTCCAAGTCACCCTGCAGCCTCTAAGCATCCTCCTCACAGCTCACATCGCCACCCAGTTGAGAGTGATCTGCAAACTTGGAGATATTACAGTCAATTCCTTCAGCTAAATCGTTAATGTATAATGTAAAGAGCTGGGGTCCCAGCACTGAGCCCTGCGGCACCCCACTAGTCACTGCCTACCATTCTGAAAAGAACCCCTTTATCCCGACTCTCTGCTTCCTGTCTGCCAACCAGTTCTCTATCCATATCAGTACATTACCCCCAATACCATGTGCTTTAATTTTGCACATCAATCTCTTGTGTGGGACCTTGCCAAAAGCCTTTTGAAAGTCCAAATACACCACATCCACTGGTTCTCCCTTGTCCACTCTACTCGTTACATCCTCAAAAAACGTCCTCACTATTTCTGGGGCCACTTCCTTAAGTACTCTGGGATGCAGACTATCTGGTCCTGGGGATTTATCGGCCTTCAATCCCATCAATTTCCCTAACACAATTTCCTGCTTAATAAGGATTTCCTTCAGTTCTTCTTTCTCACTAGATCCTCGGTCCCCTAGTATTTCCGGAAGGTTATTTGTGTCTTCCTTCATGAAGACAGAACCAAAGTATTTGTTCAACTGGTCGGCCAATTCTTTTATCTCCATTATAAATTCACCTGAATCTGACTGCAAGGGACCTACATTTGTCTTCACTAATCTTTTTCTCTTCATGTATCTATCGAAGCTTTTGCAGTCAGTTTTTATGTACCCAGCAAGCTTCCTTTTATACTCTATTTTCCCCCTTCTAATTAAACCTTTGTCCTCCTCTGCTGAATTCTATATTTCTCCCAGTCCTCAGGTTTGCTGCTTTTTCTGGCAAATTTATATGCCTCTTCCTTGGATTTAACACTATCTTTAATTTCCTTTGTTAGCCACGGTTGAGCCACCTTCCCCATTTTATTTTTACTCCAGACAGGGACGTACAATTGTTGAAGTTCATCCATGTGATCTTTAAATGTTTGCCATTGCTGATTCACCATCAACCCTTTAAGTATCACTCACCTGTCTATTCTAGCCAATTCACATCTCATACCATCGAAGTTACCTTTCCTGAAGTTCAGGACCCTAGTCTCTGAATTAACTTTGACACTCTCCATCTTAATAAAGAATTCTATCATATTATGGTCACCCTTTCCCAAGGGGCCTCGCACATCAAGATTGCTAATTAGTCCTCTCTCATTACACATCACCCAGTCTAGGATGGCCATCACTCTAGTTGGTTCCTCAAGACATTGGTCGAGAAGACCATCCCTAATACACTCCAGGAAATCCTCCTCCATCTCATTGCTACCAGTTTGGCAAGCACAATCAATATGTAGATCAAAGTCGCCCATGATAACTGCAGTACCTTTATTGCATGGCCATACTGCCCCTCGAACCTGCTCCACCATTGAATATGATCATGGCTGATCCGATCATGGACTCAGTTATACTTCCCTGCACACTCCCCATAACCCATTATTTCCTTATCATTTAAGAAACTATCTATTTCTGGCTTAAATTTATTCAATATCCCAGCTTCCACAGCTCTTTGAGGCAGCGAATTCCAAGATTTACAACCAACTGAGAGAAGAAATTTCTCATCATCTCAGTTTTAAATGGGGTGCCCCTTATTCTAAGATTATGCCCCCTAGTTCTAGTCTCCCACATCAGTGGAAACATGCTTTCTGCATTCACCTTGTCAAGCCCCAACATGATCTTATACGTTTCGATAAGATCACTTCTCATTTTTCTGAATTGCAATGAGTAGAGACCCAATCTACTCAACCTTTCCTCATAAGTCAACCCCCTCATTGCCGTAATCAACCTAGTAAACATTAACTGAACTGCCAACAAAGCAGGTATATCCTTTTGCAAATATGGAAACCAAAACTGCACGCAGTATTTCAGGTGTGGCCTCACCAATACCCTGTATAACTGTAGCAAGATTTCACTGCTTTTATACTCCATCCCCTTGCAATAAAGGCCAAGATTCCATTGGCCTTCCTGATCACTTGCTGTACCTGCATGCTAACCTTTTGTGTTTCATGCACAAGTACCCCCAGGTCCTGCCGTACTGCAGCACTTTGCAATCTTTCTCCATTTAAATAATAACTTGCTCTTTGATTTTTTTCTGCCAAAGTGCATGACCTCACACTTTCCAACATTATACTCCATCTGCCAAATGTTTGCCCACTCACTTATCCTGTCTATGTCCTTTTGCAGATTTTTTGCTAGCTCACACGTTGCATTTCGTCCCATCTTTGTATCGTCAGCCAATGTGGCTATGTTACACTCGGTCCCTTCTTCCAAGTCGTTAATATAGATTGTAAATAGTTGGGGTCCCAGCACTGATCCCTGGGGCACCCCACTAGTTACTGAGATGAGAAAACATTTCTTCACTCAGAGAATTGTGAATCTTTGCATTTATATTCCACAAATGGCAGTGGCAGCTCACTTGTTGTGCTTATTCAAGACAGAGATCGACAGATTTTTGGATCTTAAGGGAATGGTGGGATATGGGGATAGTGTGGGAAAGTGCAGTTGAGGTAGAAGATCAGCCATGTTCTCATTGTACGACGGAGCAAGCTCAAATGGATGAATGGCCGACTCCTGCTCTTATTTCTCGCGTTCTTATGCACTTATTCGGTATTTTGCCTCATAAGCAGTGAAGCTGTAACCCAGAGAATATACGGAACGCGTGCTCAATAACAGATCCAACGTGACGTGCGGTGGGTCAGCTTTACTTCACCTTTCTAGTCACAAGAACATAAGAAATAGGAGCAGGAGGCAGCCATTCAGCCCCTCGAACATGCTCCACCATTCAATAAGATCATGGCTGATCTGATCATGGACTCAGCTCCACTTCCATGTCCTTCCCTCCCTTATTACTCAAAACTCTGTCTATCTCCGCCTTAAATATATTCAATGACCCAGCTTCCACAGCTCTCTGGGGCAGAGAATTCCACAGATTTACAACCCTCTGAGAGAAAAAATTTCTCCTCATCTTAGTTTTATATGGGCAGCCCCTTATTCTATCTATGTCACCTAGTTTTAGTTTCCCCTATTAGTGGAAACATCCTCTCTGCATCCATCTTGTCGAGCCCCCTCATTATCTTATCTGTTTCAATAAGGTCACCTCTCATTCTTCTGAATAGTAACATGTTGAGTCATTAATTTTCTTCTTTAGCAACACGTTATGTTTTAATTCAGTACAGGAGCTTCATATACAAGTCATACCAGCTCTCCCATTCACAGTGTTCGCCAAAATTACTCCAATTTTACAGAACCTACACAGAACCAAAGGGTAGTCCACAGGACAGCCATTTGTGTCTGTGTTACTGGGGCAGGGATAGAGAGAAAAATTGTGTTACTGGGGCAGGGATCGAGAGGACAATGCTGATTTCAACCCTGGGAGGGAAACCAGCGCACAAGCTGATCTCCAGTCCTTTGTGCTGAGATTATTATTTACAGGAAGGTGATCTGAAATCTTTGCAATCTATGAGTGATGGACAAAGGCCAATGATGCACGTCCTAAATGTGTGTATTGAAGAATGCATTGTGGGGTTGTAGACATCACAACAGACACATGGAGGGTTAGTTATCTTATCCGACGTCCTTTGCTCCACATGGCCGATATTCATCTCGAGAAGAACAGAATATTTCCCCAGTACATTTTCCTGTTAAGGTTTGAATGGTAAAACACACCGTTAAATGACAACAACTCTGGGTTGGCACTATCAGGGAGGAAGATCGCTGATTGCTGCTGAAGCTTTGCCATGTGTATGTTCAAAGGTTGGGGAATGTTGCCTGTTCCAGAATTAGAAGATCGCTGCTAGCTGCAGTTAAAGGGAGTTTATGGTTATATGGAGAAGGGAGTTCTGGTCATCCAATGAGATGAATCTTTGTATTATCAGCGGTGCATGTTCATTATTGCATGAATTACAATGTCAATTCTCCACCCCACAGAGATATCTTCATTTCAGTGAAGCAATGTCCTGAAATTGCGGTCGGAGGCGAACCTCTGGAGTACACCTCAGACACACAATATATTCCCAAGCAGACCTCCAGGTTCCCAGGCTGCAGAGAGTTCTGGTCTGGGGCCTGCAGCTGTCACCTGTGCAAAGTCCCACGGATCCCAGGGACGCAGACAGTTTGGGAGCGGCCCTGAGATCACGTGGGAATGGTCCTCCTATCAAAATGGAGAATTCCATTATAGCCGTTTCCGAATCGAATCCCCCAAATAATTAAACTACAAATGTTACTGAGCATAAATGTACTGATTTTCAAATTTAATTAAGAAACACTTTCTGAAAACAAATACAATAAAAGTTAATATTTTGAAAAATTTTATGAAACATTTTAAGCCGTGCCAATATTTTATTAAACAAATATTAAGTATTTGCACGTCATTTTGTTTTTAAATTCTGATCTATAATAACCAAGGCATACCTTGACAGATCACAAGCTCCGGGTTTTCCTGCACATGGAAGTTGCGGGGCCCTTTAGAAGGAGCAACACAGGGGACGCGGAGCTTACAACGCCGCATTTCTGCCCAAATAGCCAATATCACACCAGACGGCAAGTCGGTGTACACATGGTGACATTCGCACACACAGTTCACTAATCCACATGCTCCCGTTGTGCCACCAACAACACAGCAGGAAGGTTTAGAAACTGTAAGCTGAATCAAATGACCTGTTAGACCATGACACCAGGCAGCATTTCCACGTCTTCAACCCCACACTTCAGATCAATGATTATCTTCTTCACCAAAACCAGAACGGTGTGTTTGATCCTTCAGAGCAAAGTTATTGCTATGTCCGTATTCTACATTATAAATGCAAATAAGGCCCATGCTTGAGAGAAGGTCAGTCTGTGACCTGTCCTTTATTCCATAGCACTCAAGTGATGAAGGTGGGTGGAGCTTCCCCTTTTATACCTGAAGGTCCATGTTAGGAGTGTCTCCCCCAAGTTCGCCACCTAGTGGTCATTGTTCTCACAATGTACAACTTGTCAGTTTATACATGGGTTACAATGCTGGTTGAATACATGACATCACCTCCCCTGCCGAAAGTCTTATTGGGATCACAGGTTGAGCCTCGCTGGTGCTTTACACTCTCTTGTAGAGCGGCTGAGTTGGGGCTCCGGTTGTTGGGCGCTGGCCTGAGTGTCTGCTGTTTGCGGTGCCTCAGGCCTATCCGGACTGCCCACAGTGACTGGGCTCTCCTCCCTTTGGTTCTGGTGTTCGGTCACCTGTGGTGGAGTGAACTCTATATCGTGTTCTTCCTCTGCTTCTTCTACGGGGTTGCTGAACCTCATTTTTGTTTGATCCACGTGTTTGTGGCAGATTTGTCCATTAGTAAGTTTAACTACCAGAATCCTATTCTCCCCATTTTGCAATCACAGTGCCTGCGATCCATTTGGGCTCTGCAGGGTAGTTGAGGACAAAGACAGGGTCAATTACATCAATACATCGCGCCCTCGCATTCCTGTCATGGTAGTCTCATTGTGACTGGCGCATGCTCTCGACAATTTCTTTCATGGTCGGGTGTATAAGGGATAACCTGGTTTTGAGCGTCCTTTTTATTAGCAGCTCTGTGGCTGGAACCCCTGTGAGCGAGTGTGTTCGGGATCTGTAGGCCAACAGGAAGCGTGATAAGCGGCTTTATCGGGAACCCTCTTGGATTCCGAGTATCCCCTGTTTGATTATCTGCACTGCTCGTTCTGCCTGGCCGTTTGAGGCCGGTTTGAATGGTGCCATTCTGACATGGTTAATTCCATTGCCTGCCATGAAGTTCTGGAATTCAGTGCTTGTGAAGCACGAGCCATTGTTGCTGACCAAGACATCCAGTAGACCATGGGCGGCGAACATTGCCCATAGACTTTCTAGTGTGGCAGATGATGTGCTTGAATTTAAAATGTAACACTTGAACCATTTGGAGTAGGCGTCTACTGCAACCAAAAACATTTTTCCCATGAAAGGACCTGCGTAGTCCACATGGATGCGTGACCAAGGCTTGACGGGCCAGCAGCAGGGGCTAAGGGAGGCTTCCCTGGGCACATTGCCCAGCTGGGCACACGTGTTGCACCTGCAAACACAAAGTTCCAGATCTGCGTCTATCCCTGGCCACCAAACATGTGAACCTGGCAATTGCCTTCATCATGACAATGCCCGGGTGATTATTGTGGAGTTCCCTGATGAACACCTCTCTGCCCATCTAGAGCATGACTACGCGGTTTCCCCACAGTAGGCAATCGGCCTGAATCGAGGGTTCATTCCTGCACCTGTGAAATGGTTTAAATTCCTCAGGGCATGTCCTGTACGTGGCTGCCCAGTCCCCATTCAGGACACATTTCTTGAATAAAGGTAATAGCGGATTTAATCTGATGGGCTGTCACAGGTGAGCCTTCGCATCCGAAAGCTTCAACAGCCATGACCATCTCAGCAGCATGCTCGGTGGCACCCTCAGTGGTGGCTAGTGGGAGCCTGCTGAGTGCATCGGCGCAGTTTTCAGTGCCCGGTCTGAGCCGAATTGTATAGTCACAGGCAGCTAACGTGAGTGCCTACCTCTGTATGCGGGCCGATGCGATTACATTTATGGCCTTGTTGTCGGCCAAAAGGGACGTTCGGGGTTTGTGATCTGTCTCCAGCTCAAATTTCCTGCCAAACAGGTACTGGTGCATTTTCTTTACCACATATACACATGCAAGCACCTCCTTTTCTGCCATCCCGGATCCCCTTTCTGCCTGGGACAGACTTCTGGAGGCCGAAGCTATCGGCTGTAACTGACCCTTGGCATTGACATGCTGCAACACACACCCGACACCATAGGACGACGCATCACACGTTAACACAAGTTTCTTACATGGGTCATATAGTGTTAACAGATTGTTGGAACATAACAAATTGTGTGCTCTATTAAAAGCCCTTTCATGGCTGTCCCCCCAGACCATTCACGACCTTTGCTTAGGAGCACGTGTATCGGCTCTAGCAGCGTGCTCAATTTGGGAAGAAAGTTACCAAATATTTCGGGAGCCCCAGGAACAAACGCAGCTCCGTCGTGTTACGGGGTCTGGGTGCTCTCTGGATCGCTTCCGTCTTGGACGCAGTAGGGCTGATCCCGTCTACTCCTAGCCTCATCCCCAGGAATTCTACCTCTGGAGCTAGGAAGGTGCACTTCGCCTTTCCCTGTCGCAGCCCTACCCGGTCCAGTCTGCGTAGCACCTCCTCCAGGTTGTGGAGGTGTTCTTCAGTATCGTAACCCGTGATGAGGATGTCGTCCTGAAAAACCACCGTCCCTGGAATCGACTTGAGGAGGCTTTCCATATTTCGTTGGAAGATCGCGGCGGTGGAGCGAATCCCGAACGGACATCTGTTGTACTCAAACAACCCCTTGTGTGTCGTGATGGTGGTCAGCTTCTTCGACTCACTCGCCAGCTCCTGGGTCATGTAAGCTGAGATCAGGTCCAATTTTGAAAAAGGTTTGCCACCGGATAGCGTCGCAAAGAGGTCCTCCTCTCTCGGTAGTGGGTACTGGTCTTGGAGTGATACCCGATTGTAATCACCACATAGCGTGTCCGACCCATCCGCCTTGAGCACCGGCACAATCGGGCTCGCCCAGTCAATGAATTCGATGGGCGAGATGATGTCTTCCCTCAGCAGGCGGCCCTATTCACCTTCTATCTTTTCCCGCATCACGTATGGCACCGCTCGGGCCTTGTGGTGTACTGGCCTGGCGTCCGTGTTTATGTGAATCACGACCGTGGCCCCCATGGAAGTGCCAATGCTGGGTTGAAACAGTGAGTCAAATTTGTCCAGGATCTGTGAGCATGAAACGCGATCCACAAAGGAAATTGCAGAGACATCGTCCCATTTCCAGTTCGTGACAGCAAGCCAACTCCTCCCCAGTAGTGCGGGACCGACCCCCAGGACAATCCAGAGTGACAACCTGTTCTCCGAACCTTTGTGGGTCATGACTACAGTGGCACTGCCTAGCACCTGAATGATCTCCTTTGTGTAAGTCCGTCGCTATGCGTCAATCGGCGATAATTTTGGCATCCTGGCCTTGGATGCCCACAATTTTTCGAACTGTTTGATACTCATCAGGGACTGGCTGGCCTCCGTGTCTAGCTCCATTGATACTGGGATGCCAATGGTGGAGCACTTTCATCATTATCGGTGGCGTCCTGCTGTATGAACTGTATATGTGCTCCACATGAACTTGCTGAACTTCAGCTTCCACCGATTTCCCCAGCATTCATTTCTGCAGGTATTTTGCTCATCTCTGCAAACTCCGGCTGAGTGTGTGCCTCCACACCTCCAACATGAGCTTTTGTTGGAAACAAAAGGCCCCTTGCCAGTCGATCGTCTCTGACTGCCTCTGTGACTGTCCTTAAGTGCGCCATTAACAGGTGTTGATGGCTCCATTACTGGCCGCATTGTCCCTTGCAATGGCGTGAATCGCCGTTCGGTGAGCCATTGTCTCTGTCAAACTCACCCTCTGGGCTCGACTACATGTTGGCGCATGCCCAATTGCCCTTGTCTGCCTGGAGAACTGCGTGCTGCTTTGACAATGTTGATTCTCTGTCCCAACCATTCCATAACACTCTCGTTCTGCTCGTGGCCATGCTCACGTGGTTTAAATCCTAGTTTCTCGTCGCCATTGATACATCCTTACTATACAGTATAGTATCGAGAGAAGATCAGTCTGTGACCTGTCCTTTATTCCACAGCACTCAAGTGATGGAGGTGGGTGGAGCTTCCCCTTTTATACCTGAATGTCCAGGTTAGGAGTGTCTCCCATAAGTTCATCACCTAGTGGTCATTGTTCTCAGTGTACAACTTGTCAGTTTCTACATGGGTTACAATGCTGGTTGAATACATGACAGTTATCTTGCCGGTCCTTTCACCCAGTCAACACTCACATTCTCGGCCACATGCCTCCGATGAACACATACGACTCAAGCTTTGCCTTAAAACTCCCATCTGCTGCTGTAAGACGGTGGGTTGGAGGTATCTAATGCCAAAAGGTAACAGAGATAAGTGGATGCATTCTGCAGCGTAATAATTGTACCTGAAACTTCAGTCCAAACCATCAGAAGTATAAGGATGAGTTTCTCTAAGTCAGGGTCGAATCTCACCGCCCGGCATTTCCCGAGGCTGTGCTGCCATATATGTCCCACGTACTGCCCACTTGCGCCGTTAAAGCCGCACAGGGCGAACTCTGGTGGGAATAATCTTCAGGTGAGAGGTTCATGCCGGAGTAATGGGTCCTGTCCCACGATTAAACTAATATCTGCACTTTCAGTTTCACTTCTTTCACATCCTCTGCCTCATCTTCTGGAGCCCTGGACTGCACCAACTCTGGCAGTAATATCCATGGACTGCACCAACTCTGACAGCAATATCCATTGACTGCACCAACTCTGGCAGCAATATCCATGGACTGCACCAACTCTGGCAGCAATATCTATGGACTGTACCAACTCTGGCAGTAATATCCACCGACTGCACCAACTCTGGCAGTAATATCCATGGACTGCACCAACTTTGGCAGTAATATCCTGGCAATGGCTGCTTTAAATTTCATCCTCTGCCCAAACACAGGAACCACACGTGGGGATAAGAGGAATCATCCGGCTTTGGATTGTTGGTCGACAGGGAAGGGACAGAAATGGAACAGATTTCCCCCCGGTCTCTCTCTCTCTCTCTCTCTCTCTCTCTCTCTCACTTTCTTTCTCTCTGTTGCGGACGCAGCGAGAACCAATGGAGGGGCCGATTACTGACAAAACCAGCAACTGAACAGAAACTTGAATAGAGGATTCTTCATCCCGATGGATTAATGCGCTCTGCCTAATTGGTCATGGTCTTTGAATGACGAACCGAATACAATAATCACTACATTAGTCGCCAGCACTTGGATGTTTCCTGGAAGAACAGGATGAATGAAAGTGGATGATTACGGTTGTAAACCCGTGATCACTGTTTGGGGAATTATGAGGTGATCCTCTAATCTGTTTGATTTACTTTCCACAACCCACTGCTGTTTAATGGCACGGACCCATTTAACAATCCGGGTATTGCCCCATTTAAAGGCTGGATATTCGTACATTGAACACTCCGGTTATTCACCAATTTAACACAAGCTTTGAAAGGCATGTGGTTTTAAATAACCGGCCGAGTATCATGTGTTACTGGACTATTGACAACAGCAGCAATGGTTCAGTTTTTGCACCAATAATATCATCAATGGTAGAATGCTTGTCTCCCAGGTTGGGTTAAATTGATGAGAACTTAAAATGACCATAATCGTGGTTTATCATTAGTTTGGTCGATATGCCACGATGGGTTTATATAAAGTATAACCCTTATCAAACACAGTAAAATATGAACAATTAGAAACTGCTGAGCATGTCTACTCCGGTTCAGTTCAAGCAAACACTCCCATAAGGGTCTGGTCCCCGCTTTCTTCCAGATGTGGATTCCCAGCGGTTTTCTTATTATCCGTACTGTACGTGGATCCGGGATTCTGCTGGACCGGGACTTGGGAATGTCCTGTAACTGGAGCCGGGAGTGTGCTGTACCAGGATCAGTGAGTGTGCTTTCATGGTACACGGGAGTGTGATGTACCAGGACCAATGAGTGTGCTTTCATGGTAGACGGGAGTGTGATATACCAAACCCAGTGAGTGAGCTTTCACGGTACATGGGAGTGTGATGTACCAGGACCAGTGAGTGTTCTTTCATGGTACACGGGAGTGTGATGTACCAAGACCAGTGAGTGTGCTTTCATGGTACACGGGAGTGTGATGTAACTGGACCAGTGAGTGTGCTTTCATGGTACACAGGAGTGTGATGTAACTGGACCAGTCAATGTGCTTTCATGGTGCACGGGAGTGTGATGTACCAGGACGAGTGAGTGTGCTTTCATGGTACACGGGAGTGTGATGTACCAGGATTAGTGAGTGTGCTTTCATGGTACACGGGAGTATGATGTAACTGGACCATTGAGTGTGCTTTCATGGTACATGGGAGTGTGCTGTACCAGGACCAGTGAGTGTGCTTTCATGGTGCACAGGAGTGCACTGTACCAGGACCAGTGAGTGAGGTTTCATGGTACACGGGAGTGTGATGTACCAGGACCAGTGAGTGTGCTTTCATGGTACACGGGAGTGCGCTGCACCAGGACCAGTGAGTGTGCTTTCATGGTACACGGGAGTGTGATGTACCACGACGAGTGAGTGAGGTTTCATGGTACACAGCAGAGAAACAGAGTATCCAATCGTCTCAATATAGAACAGACCATGAACACCACCCATAACAATATGAAATTCCCCGATATAACAAACTAGTGAGTGAGGTTTCATGGTACATGTGCTGATTTCTGGATTCTTTTACCTCAATCTGGTTCAGCAAAATTACTGAAACGAATACCGTTTGTGCTTTAAACAAAGCAAGCTTTTATTTAAAAAACAAATCCCGATCGGGGACTTTATCAGACAGAAGGAATGCAAGTCTGTTCGAACGCACCCACTTCCTACGGACAAAGTGACGTTACATTGTAAAGGGACGATGGTTATACATTTTCGGCAAAAGATAATAAGATAGGGCTAGAGTGACATCCTAGTCCAGCCTATCTCTTTTGATCCCTCTTTCCCTTTGTCCACTCATAAGCCGACCTAAGTATGGTCTGATTTTAAACAAAGACCTTCTGTTAATGTTTCAGGTTAATAACATGATTTAATAAGACCTTGAGGGTTTTCTGCAAGCTGTGGGTTTTGTTTCAATACATGTTAGTGTTGTAACATTTCGCAGTCTCGAGTCTGAGATGTCATGGCTATTCCACCATGAATTCTTTGTTAGCTTATACTGTCCCGATACAATTCCCACGTTCTCAACTTCAATGTCTCTGTACATTTTTAAACATTCACATTCCCCCCTTTTATCATTCCATGATAACACTTCGGATCATTCTAGGAGTATCCGTTCACACTCTATTTCCTGAATCATATTGTTGTTCGTGTCCAGTAGTTCTTTAGTTCGTTGGATCATAACTCGGGAGCCCTTGACCACATGAGGGTTTGCTATCCTTGCCATCATTACTTTACAACAAAGGTTAAGGCAACCAACAATTAGATAGGATCTCCAAGATCCATCTGATAGCCAATCAAACCAGCTAGATCCTTCTGCTGGTGTGGATAACTTCTTCACCTCCCTTCTTATGTGATCAGCGAGATTGGTTATGTTTTCTGAACTATCAGGAATGTAAGTGCAACATTCAGATCCTATCAGGGCAAACGTTCCCCCTTTCTCAGCTAACAGGTAATTGAGGGCCATTCGGTTTTGTAATGCTACGGTCCTTATTGCTACCATTTCAGCTGTGATGCCCTCCAGAGCGTCAGCAGTATTGTATTGGCCCCCCTCCTCTCGTGATACTTTGGCTCTGAATCCATCTGACAGTCTCAGTTAGGGTTAGTGGAACGGGGCGCAAAGGAATTCCCCCTTTGGAATGTATAAGGAATGTATAGGGAATGTGAACACACCCAAAATCTAGAAAAGTTCCCATTTTGCGCATAAACATAAGACATGTACAAAAATGTGTTTACATGGAGCTCTCGTCTCTGTCTCCCCTCCCATGCGCCAAAACTGTCATATATCAACACTATTATACAGACTGTGGCATACAGACAGTTTCATCTTGTGGCTCAGGATTCAGATAAATAGTCCAATTATTTTGCTGATTAAAAGAGTTCGGTTCTCCCGTCTCTCTTCTTAGGTCACCGTCGGTGTAGCTGGCTGTCTATCACTACGGGTAAAAGTTCAAACTGGTCCACGTTCCAATTAGGATGCCAACGGCCTTGTTCAGTTATGGAGAAGAGGAAGTCTGGAACAGAAACAGGAATTAGGATAACCAGTAAAATAGGTTCGTTAGAGGGTGGTGAGTTAGTAGTGGTGCAGGTGAACCCAGGCACCCCTCCCCTCAACCTTGGCTGCAGTGGGGGTAGTGAGTAACACCTGAAAAGGCCCCTCCCATTGTGGCTCTAATCCCTTCCAAATCCATACTTCCCTGGTGCCACGAGGGACAATTCGGGTAAAACTGGGAGGTCGAGGTGAGCATCTTGAACCTGGTTGTGAGCTAGTCGCAGAGCCTGAGTCAGAGAAAGAACATAGGTGGTCATCAGTCGAGCTGAGATACCATATCTAGGAACAATTTCCCTCATTAACACCTTAACAACAGTTTGAGCCTTATTGTCCAGGTTAGGGTAGGCTTCAATCCATCTGCTAAATACATCTACTATTACTAACACATATTTGTAACACTGAACTTTTTGCAACTCAATGTAGTCCAACTGAAATGTCTCAAAGGGACCTTCGGGTAGGGGTGTTTTATCCCAATCACAGGGGACTCCCTTCCCTGGATTATGTTGCTGGCAAACCAGGCAACGACTACTGATGTTCTGGGCGTGCGCCTGGAGTCAAGGGTGCCACCAAGTAGCCAAAAGTGTATCACTCGTGGTTCTTGCTCCACAATGAGTAGCAATATGCATACAGTCAATAACCCATAGAGCCAACTCGTCAGACATGCAAGTCTGTTCCGCGGGAGTGGTCCAGAGTTTAGAAACATTGTCATAAGTACATCCATAATATTTCCACAACAGTTTATCTTTGTCAGGAGCGTCCTCCTGTGCTTTTATAACTTCTTGGATGGTTGGCATTGGTTTTTCCGAGGCTAACTTATCCTTCGCAGGATTTTTAGTCTGAATCATAATTTTGGGCACTACCATCTGTTGGTCACGAGAGGCCTGTTTAGCCTCTTTGTCAGCACAGTGGTTCCCTACATCAACCGGGGATTTTCCGGTGGTGTGGGCGGTACATTTAACAATGGCAAAGTGCTTGGGGAGCATGAGGGCTTGCAACAAATCAGACACTAGTTGCTTTTGGGATATCTCATTCCCCTGTGAGGTTAGGAATCCCCTATATTTCCATAATTGTCCGAAATCATGGGCCACCCCAAAGGCATAACTAGAGTCGGTATAGATATTGATTTTGAGATCTTTGGCCAAGATACAGGCTCGGGTGAGGGCGAATAGTTCAGCTTGTTGGGCAGAATAGGCGGTTTCAAAAGTGGCAGATTCCAAGACCTGATTCTTCTGGTTTACTATGGCATATCCTGAGATTCGTGTACCTTCTGGATTAATAGAAGAACTTCCGTCAACATACATAATACAGTCTGGATCTTCCATTGGTACATCAACTAAATCTTCCCTGACTGAGTTAGCTTCTTGAATTAAAGATAAATAGTCATGACTCGGTTCTTCCTCATCTTGGGGCGGCTCAGTCAGAAAACAGGCTGGATTAATGGCAGTACAGTGCCGAAAGGTCAGTTTAGGATTGCCTGTGATTTCAGTGGGTTCTGTCGGATAGAGGGCCAGTCCACATTGCCCTGCACTGGTATCTCAATCGGATCAATGGGAGTATAACCCACTTGGGAGGGGTCCTCTGCCCACACATGAGGATCCACATAGTCAGGTATGCCAGAGCCAGTATGATGCTGCAGAGTCGTTAAGACCTTCTCGGGGTCCCCGTGGAATTGGACTGTTCGGCCATGTTTTACAATTTGCACATCCCGGCTGGTAAGGTCAGCCTCGTCTATATCCTGGCGCACCATAACTTCCAAATCTTTAGCGTGGTGGGGCTCTTTTTTCAACCACGCTGCCCCTCGCTGCAGCTGGAACGCCATCTTGCCTGTGTCCTCGAGGTCGACTGCCTTGATCCTTCTCTCCCGCGATTCTGCCACAACCGCTGGAAGGGTACCTATGGAATTGATCTTCATCCCCAGGAGTCCTGCCACTGTAGCTGGGAAGGTATTTTTAGATCGTTCCAGTCAGATCATTGCCACGCAGTCGTGATGGATGGTCTGTGCCTCAGGTGCTGCACTGGTCTGTTCTCTGGTGCCTGGCCCAAGCAATGGTGAGGTTTTGCTCTGCCTCTGAGCATGGGGGACATTGATTGCTGGAGTGAAGAGGTCTTCCTATTTCCACTGGGATCATATGCTCGGGTCACGTGATAGGGTGCCTGCGGCAGGTCCAGAGACCACCACTGAGGGGTTCTAGTGGTATACTGCCGCTTCAGGCTTCCCTTTTTACAATAATCCCATCATCTCCACACTCCAAATGCAACTGGAATTTGCAGAGGAGCTCTCTAGCCATCAAGTTACAGTCCAGATTGGTTGTGATAACAAATCGATGTTCCACCGATTCTTCCTGGTAACTCATTTTAACCGGTTCTGACACCGGGAATGTAGAGACTTGTCCCAGGAATCCTGACAGTCCCTGTGTTTCAGTGAAGGCGGGGAGTTTAAGCTTTGATTGTACAGAAGACATGAAGGCTCCCGCATCTATCAAGAAGGGTTGCCACTCATTCCAAATTTTTAACAATATCATCGGTTCGTCATCCGGGGAGGGTCCCTGCGTAGTCAATATGAATCGGGGGACGGTTGGCCAAAGGGGTTGTTCTGGGAGAAGTTAGTGTAAGATCCCCGTCCTCTCCCCCCTTGCCCCCCTCCTCTTCCTCCTCTTCCTTTTTCGTGCTGATGGGAGGGACAATTTCTATTCCAATGTCTTTCTTGCCCACAAATAAAGCATCTATCTCGTTTTTCCCAGCCCCGACCTCTTCCCATACCAGGCCGGGGACAGTAGGGAGGTTTATTAGCAGGGCTCGGGCCGTTTGGTTGTTTAGTATAACCGTATCCTTGCTTATCCATCCAATCCTGTATGCAACACTGCGGTTCTATTGGTCCTTCCTCCCGAGATGGCTCTTCCTTTCTAGTCACGTATTCAGTCTTGACCCGGGTTGGGGGTGCACCTCCCCCCTCCCCTTTCTTTTCCTGCCAATAATATCTAACTTCCCTTTCCATCTGGGTTTTACTGTTATCTGCCCAATTCATATTATTTGTCCGGATAGCGTGAGCAATCGAATAGGGCAGGCACTGAAGTAGGATAGCGCAGAATTGAGGAGAATCCTCTCCTGCCCTGAAGGCATTATCTCCTGATTGACTTCCGTATATTTCAATAAATCTTTCCATGAATTCATCGGCAGTTTCTTCTCGTTTGGGTTTAGTTTCTAATACTGCGGCCATACTGATGGGCTTCTGAAGGGTCGTGGTGAGAGCATTAAAGATAGCGTTTAGGTGATCCTGGACATCGTTAGGGTGAGCAACCAACAATGCATCATGAGTAGCATGTCCTAGGTGAGTTAGAAATCGGGCATGCTCAGTTGGGCTCAGGTTTTGCTTTACCAGGGCCCACAGGTCCCTTGATTCTGCATTATAAACTGAAATAGTTGTTCAAAGATCACATCGACATCTATAGTGGGGTGGTCTGCAGCTTGTTGTGCATCAGGGTTTGGCATTGCTCTGACAGGGAATTGGTGTCGGGACTTTGGGATCTTGGAAATCATTTCTAGGGCGGAGAATGTTTCGGAGCTGTCCGACTGCTTGACAGTTCTGCGTCTCGATCGGTGGGGGTGTTTGCTATGTCTTTCACAACTTGGACTGGTAGATTGACTAGAAGATTTACGGGACTGTCTGTGATATCGAGATATAGTTCTGCCCTTTCGAGTGTGAGATCTGGTCCTTTCGGCTATATTGTTTGTGAACTGGGGATCCGAATCTCTATCAGAGGATGAGGACTCAGTTTGGGTTTGTTGCTTTGGTGGTATGGGGTTATTTTTAACTCCTCTCGCCGGAGTGTAAGGTGGTGGGTGTTGGGAAGAGGACTGGAGCAAGGGGCAAGGGGGTGCGGGAGGCGCCGTTAAACGCTGAGTCAGTGACCACTCATCAATTTCATCATCAGCCTCGGTTAACACAAAGCCAGCCATTTGACTACGTAGTCGGTCAATACCTTTCACAGAGGTCCCAGAGGATCTTTTAGTCAGTTTCTCGTGCGCACATTCTTTTTTTAAGACGTCTACAGTTTTAACATGTGTTCCCTCTGTTAATGAGAATCCTAATTTAATAGCATGTATTTGCCAACTTGACAGAAGTGATGCATCTTTTAATTTTTGACAATCCCTGTGCTTTTTCTGCTACCTCTACGCTTCTAGTGCCACCTAGAGGCCACTGGTCATTTCCTAATAATTTGTTCAAGGCTCCTGATAATTTTCTAAAGTCTTCAGCTCTTTCAGGGAATTCCTCACCTAACTTTTGTAGCGGACTATCTGCATCCGTTGGTTTTATCCAACTGATTACCCATTTTCTTGCTGCTCCTCGTATTTAAAGTGATTCTAATTACCGTGTCGTTACGCGTTCGCGTCATCGTGCGATTTGAACAAACTTAAAATAAACACAGACTTTACTGAAACTAACACTGACTTTGAACAAATTCAAAATAAACAGACTTTACTAAAGCTAACACTGATTTCCGTGTCGTCCCGCGGTTCGTGTCGCCGCGCGATTTGAAACACTTAAAATATACAGACTTTACTAAAGCTAACACTGACTTCCGCGTCGCCCCGCAGTTCGCATCACCGTGCGATTTGAAACACTTAAAATAAACAGACTTTACTAAAGCTAACATTGATTACCGCGTTGCCCCGCGGTTTGCGTCGCCGCGCGATTTGAAACACTTAGAATAAACAGACTTTACTAAAGCTCACACTGACTTCCACGTCGCCCCGCAATTCGCGTCACCGCGCGATCTGAAACACTTAGAATAAACAGACTTTACTAAAGCTAACACTGATTTCCACGTCGCCCCACGGTTCACGTTGCCACGCGATTTGAAACACTTAGAATAAACACGGACTCCCACGTCGCCCCGCGGTTCGCATCACCACGCGATTTGAAACACTTAAAATAAACAGACTTTACTAAAGCTAACACTGATTTCCACGTCGCCCCACGGTTCACGTTGCCACGCGATTTGAAACACTTAGAATAAACACGGACTCCCACGTCGCCCCGCGGTTCGCATCACCACGCGATTTGAAACACTTAAAATAAACAGACTTTACTAAAGCTAACACTGATTTCCACGTCGCCCTGCGGTTCGCGTCACCACGCTTTTTGAAACACTTTGAATAAACACTGACTCCCGCGTCGCCCCGCGGTTCACGTAACCGCGCGATTAAACAAATTTAAATAAACACCGACTCACTGAAACCAGCACTGACTTTGGCATCACCCCGCGGTTCGAGTTGCTGCGCATTCGTGTCGGCCCATGTTCTCTCTACCGCGCATTCACACCGCCGCACGTCCCACGCCGCTACGCGTTTCACGCTGCTGCGCGTCTGCGTCGGCCCACGTTCACACGGCCGCGCGCTCACGCCACCGCACGTCCCACGCCGCTGCACGTTCGTGCCGCCGCGCACTTATCTCGCCCGACCTTTCGAGTTGCTGCGTGATTTCAATTCAATCAGTGCCTCGACTGGCCAAGTGATATACGAGGTCGACGTCACACCTGACTTGAACATCTATCCTCTATTTAATTCCCCATAAGCCTTACTTAATTGCCTGTGAGCCTAATTTTCTAAATTTGATTTCTTATGAGCCTTATTTAATTTCCCTATCCTTTCGCGTCACAGCGCAGTTTAAATCCAATCAGCCAATGAAAGCCCTAATTTAATGGAGTTTTTCTGCCAACTGGACAGGAGTGATTTTTTTTTAGACTGCAGTGGAATTATTCTCATAATTTAAAATCTCAGATCATTTTTTTTTTCAGCACCGATTTAGTACGTTAATTTTTTTTTCTTTTCCATAACTAGAGAGAAGTCTGGCACGTAGGCTGTGAACTGCTTTTCGTTATCTCAATTGTTCCAGCCTCAAGGTCGTGTTACTTAATATAATATATTTTTTTTAATCGTTTTGAATCCATCTCAGTTGTTTTGCTGTGCCTTCTCTGAATGTTTTCTTTCAACAAGTAAGTTAGCATGTTAAATCATTTTTTTTTAACCACCGGGACCATGTATTTTTTTCTTTTTTTTTACTCAATAAACCTATCCTTTGTGCATTTCCTGGCTCCGTAACTTATCATCCGAATATACGTAATTCAATAAGGTTCACACTCTTAAACTTCCCACATACAGGACAACACTACGAAGGGTTAAAAAAAACTTTAATTCTGTTTGAAAAAGTAGGTGGAGCTAAAACAAACCACAACTCCCCGGCTTTTTTTTAACAGTAAAAATCACAGAAGCATTTCTCATTTAAACAGACATTCACAAGAGTCCCTTTTCTTTCCTATTAATTTTTGGATCCAGGATTAATCATCTATCCCTATCTAGCTCTAACTATAAACTATCTTTCCAAGTCGCCGCTTGGTTTGCATCACCGCGCAATTTCCCTATCTCTATCCCTATTCTAAGTTTGAAAGTTATTCACCAGATTGTCCTGGATCTCGTTCAGACACTACCTGAGAACCAGCGAGTGGCTAAACTTTCCTCAGACTTTTGAAACTGTGGGAAACTGGAGCAGTATTGAAATCATACTCACTCCAGTGGCCACTTTCCCCTCGTCTCGTCCACGGCTAGTCTGGCTCTTAATTCACAAGTTTTCGGCAGTCGTCCGTTGAGATCCCACTTCTGACACCAAATGTTGATTTCTGGATTCTTTTACCTCAATCTGGTTCAGCACAATTACTGAAACGAATACCGTTTGTGCTTTAAACAAAGCAAGCTTTTATTTAAAAAGCAAATCCCGATCGGGGACTTTATCAGACAGAAGGAATGCAAGTCTGTTCGAACGCACCCACTTCCTACGGACAAAGTGACGTTACATTGTAAAGGGACGATGGTTATACATTTTCGGCAAAAGATAATAAGATAGGGCTAGAGTGACATCCTAGTCCAGCCTATCTCTTTTGATCCCTCTTTCCCTTTGTCCACTCATAAGCCGACCTAAGTATGGTCTGATTTTAAACAAAGACCTTCTGTTAATGTTTCAGGTTAATAACATGATTTAATAAGACCTTGAGGTTTTTCTGCAAGTTTTGGGTTTTGTTTCAATACATGTTAGTGTTGTAACATTTCGCAGTCTCGAGTCTGAGATGTCATGGCTATTCCTCCATGAATTCGTTGTTAGCTTATACTGTCCCTATACAATTCCCACGTTCTCAACTTCAATGTCTCTATACATTTTTAAACATTCACACATGGGATTGTGCTGTATCGGGACACAGGAGTGTGATGTACTGGGACAGGGGAGAGTGATGTACCAGGATCAGTGAGTGAGTTGTACCAGTATCAGTGAGTGAGCTGTATCGGGATCAGTGAGTGAGCTGTATCGGGACCAGTGAGTGAGCTGTACCGGGATCAGTGAGTGAGCTGTACCGGGATCACTGAGTGAGCTGCATCGGGATCAGTGAGTGAGCTGTATCAGGATCAGTGAGTGTGCTGTATCTTGATCAGTGAGTGAGCTGTACCGGGATCAGTGAGTGAGCTGTACGAGGATCAGTGAGTGAGCTGTATCAGGATCAGTGAGTGTGCTGTATCGGGATCAGTGAGTGAGCTGTACCAGGATCAGTGAGTGAGCTGTACCGGGATCAGTGAGTGAGTTGTACCGGGATCAGTGAGTGAGCTGTATCGGTATCAGTGAGTGAGCTGTATCGGGATCAGTGAGTGAGCTGTATTGGGATCAGTGAGTGAGCTGTATCGGGATCAGTGAGTGAGCTGTACCAGGATCAGTGAGTGAGCTGTACCGGGATCAGTGAGTGAGCTGTATCAGGATCAGTGAATGAGCTGTATCGGGATCAGTGAGTGAGCTGTATCGGGATCAGTGAGTGAGCTGTACCAGGATCAGTGAGTGAGCTGTACCGGGATCAGTGAGTGAGCTGTACCGGGATCAGTGAGTGAGCTGTACCAGGATCAGTGAGTGAGCTGTACCAGGATCAGTGAGTGAGCTGTACCAGGATCAGTGAGTGAGCTGTACCAGGATCAGTGAGTGAGCTGTATCGGGATCAGTGAGTGAGCTGTACCGTGATCAGTGAGTGAGCTGTACCGGGATCAGTTAGTGAGCTGTACCGGGATCAGTGAGTGAGCTGTACCGGGATCAGTGAGTGTGCTGTACCGGGTTCAGTTAGTGTGCTGTACCAGGATCAGTGAGTGAGCTGTACCAGGATCAGTGATTGTGCTGTATCGGGTTCAGTGAGTGAGCTGGACTGGGATCAGTGAGCGAGCTGTACCGGGATCAGTGAGTGAGCTGTACCAGGATCAGTGAGTGAGCTGTCCCGTGATCAGTGAGTGAGCTGTATCGGGATCAGTGAGTGAGCTGTACCAGGATCAGTGAGTGTGCTGTACCAGGATCAGTCAGTGAGCTGAACCGGGATCAGTGAGTGAGCTGTACCGGGATCAGTGAGTGTGCTGTACCGGGATCAGTGAGTGAGCTGTACTGGGACTAATGAGTGAGCTGTACCAGGATCAGTGAGTAGGCTGTACTGGGAACAGTGAGTGAGCTGTAATGGGAACAGTGAGTGAGCTGTACCAGGATCAGTGAGTGAGCTGTACCAGGATCAGTGAGTGAGCTGTACCGGGACCAGTCAGTGTGCTGTACCAGTATCAGTGAGTGAGCTGTACCGGGATCAGTGAGTGAGCTGTACTGGGATCAGTGAGTGAACTGTACTGGGATCAGTGAGTGAGCTGTACCGGGATCAGTGAGTGTGCTGTACCAGGATCAGTGAGTGAGCTGTACCAGGATCAGTGAGTGAGCTGTACCAGGATCAGTGAGTGAGTTGTACTGGGATAAGTGAGTGAGCTGCACCAGGATCAGTGAGTGTGCTGTGCTGGGATCAGTGAGTGAGCTGTACCAGGATCAGTGAATGTGCTGTACCAGGATCAGTGAGTGTGCTGTACCAGGATCAGTGAGTGAGCTGTACTGGGATCAGTGAGTGTGCTGTACCAGGATCAGTGAGTGAACTGTACCAGCATCAGTAAGTGAGCTGTACCGGGATCAGTGAGTGTGCTGTACCAGTATCAGTGAGTGAGCTGTACCGGGACTAATGAGTGACCAGTACCAGGATCAGTGAGTGAGCTGTACTGGGATCAGTGATTGAGCTGTACCAGGATCAGTGAGTGTGCTGTACCAGGATCAGTGAGTGAGCTATACCAGGATCAGTGAGTGAGCTGTACTGGGATCAGTGAGTGAACTGTACCAGGATCAGTGAGTGAGCTGTACCGGGATCAGTGAGTGAGCTGTACTGGGATCAGTGAGTGAACTGTACCGGGATCAGTGAGTGAGCTGCACCAGGATCAGTGAGTGAGCTGTACCGGGATCAGTGAGCGAGCTGTACTGGGATCAGTGAGAGAGCTGTATCAGGATCAGTGAGTGAGCTGTACCGGGAGATGGGAGAGTGCTGTACCGGGAACAGGATTGCAGCAATGACATTACCTTCTGATCGGGCCGAGAAGCCTTAGGGACTATCCAACGCTGGACGAATGTATCACTGTGCAAAGTGTTTTTTTGTTCGATGTACAATCTGCTTTATTGCACAATAGGTAAAACATACAGAACACTGAGAGCGATAGAGTCCAGTGTAAGCAGTTCAACATCAGTTTGGAAACTGTCACTAAAATAAAGATCTAACAAAAACTTTTGATTACAAGTTGAAGTCCAAACATTGATTCTGTTTCTGTATCTATCCCAGTGAGGATGCAGAGATTAATCTCCTGCACAGACTTCTTCCACCTTGATTTTTTTCTGGTGTATGACCTGATTTTCAAAAAAGTCTTTCTTCAACGATCAGCAGAGATCCGAGAAAGATTTCAACACTGAGAAACTGTATTCCCCCTGACTGAGGGGAAATGGTGAACTAATGGTCTAATGTGTAAAATAATGGCACAAGGCTCCCATTGCCAATATACCCCTGGATACCGAGCTCAGCCCCTGACTGTCTGAGGCATCAATCCGCTCTTGGGTAACGTGCTGCCCTGGGGGAACACATGTCTGCAAGGACCCTACTATGATATTAACTTACTGTTAAGATTCAAACAGCTTGAGATATGTTTCATAAAATATAAATTACATAAAGCCGACAGTGAAATTAACAGAATATGACATAACAATATATGATATGAAAAAATATGAAACCTTCTCATCGAATTAACTTGATCATCATTGTGAAAGGATATGTGACTACATTCCTCAAATCCTCTCTGAATTTCTTCTGGGTCACTGCGTAAATAAAAGTGTTCGTGCAGCAACTCAGGAGCTGGAGCATGAAGCTGATTTCCGATACAAACATGGGCAGAGAAACAGAGTATCGCAAGTCATCCAATCGTCTCAATATCGAACAGACCATGAACACCACCCATAACAGTATGAAATTCCCCGATATAACAAACAGTACAATCATCGATTTCCTACAGTCTCCATCTCTGGGTCACTGGGGCTCTCGCCACTGCTCCGACATCGGAGTCTGCTGCGGGCTCTGCTGGACACTAAAATGTGTCTGACTGTTAAAGCATTGAACAGTCGAATCAAAATAAATAGAATAAAAGGTGTTAAAATGTAATGCATTAATTCAATGATAGTCCAGACCAGCGAACGAGATACACCAATTGTCACACTGCAAAACCATGGACTGTTGGACAGCCAATATTCACTTGTATACAGAAAATACCAGAAAATGTTCCTCAGACAGCTCAGCACTGTCACTGTTCCTAGAACCACAGTCGCTGTTTGCTCCGTGCAATATTTCGATTTCAGCATCTGGCAACAAATGGCCACAAACCGATCGAAGGTGAAAGTGACCGTGAACCAGACAGAACAATCTGTGGCTACATAAAGCAGGATAGCGTGGATATTACACATTCTAACGTGCAACAGAAAAATAAATTGATCCCGAAAAACAATAGGAATCTGCCTCAGTATCAGATCGATGATCACGACCAGTAGATCCACCGCTGCCATGGCCACCAGGTAGTGAGTGACACATTTGGAGAGACCACACTTTCCCCGAGACAGGATAACAATCGTCACCACATTAACTGTGAGCAAGAGGAAAATAGGAACATTATTCACAAACAGCGGATACATACAGTAGTTTGCTGTGTTTTCAAAGACATGACAGAGTCGGATCTATAACAGGGATAATATCGTTCTTCACAATAACATGAGATGCACCAAGAATTTTGCTGCTTGGTATTTCATCAAGTGATGGAACCATTTCATATTATCGGTGATGGAGATACGTGGAGATTTGTAATCAGAGGAATCGGTAAATTATCGCAAAATACGAGACACAATGGGACCAAATGAAACACGGTTCAAACCAGAACCTGATTTCAGAACAAACCCTAAAATAATGAATGGAGAAGTGTGAGCTTCACCTATACGTGAGCCAGCGGGAGAATGAAATGGGAGGGGATTTGCAGGATTTAATTTGCAGAGTGTACGAGTTAGTTGTTGGAGTGATACAGCTGAACTTACTGTCCTGAGGTGGGGATGGAATAGAAGAGGCCTGGCAGTAAGAGGAATGGGACAATCGATGGTGCCCTTAAGATGGGATTGTAAGCTGACAACACCCACTCTGTGCTCATAGATCGACAATGGTCATTGGTTCAAGGCATTGAACGCACCTGTACAATGTCACAACCCAAACCTGGCTATCAAATGTTTGTAATCTACGCAATAGTATCATAGGAGTTACTGGATGAATAAAAATACTACAGTTCATCAAATTTACCTTGTAGCTTCCGGGTTGTCGCACGATGTAAAGATGATTGCGTCGTTGTCTAATCAGAGCAATCAATCGCTGCCAACAGTGTACAATCGAGCCAGGCATGAGTGGAAGAGAAGCCCCCTGGTGGCGAGCATTGGGAAGTACAGATCCAACGTCACGTGTTCCCTCTCAGCAGCTACTTTTGCCACATGACATGTCTCCAATTACAACTGCAGCAACAAGGTATTTATATCTCGTCTTTTACACAGTGAAGCTTTCCAAGGTGCTCCGCAGGTGTATTATAATACAAAAAAATAATGTCCAGACACATAAGGATAAAGTGCGGCAGACGACCAAAGCTTAGTCAAAAAGGTCGGTTTGAAGGAGCGTCTTAAAGGTGGAAATCGAGGGAGAGAGACGGAGAGGGTTCGGCAGTGAATTCCAGAGCTTAGGGCCCAGGTAACAGAAGGCACGGCCACCAATGTTTGATCGATTAAAATCAGGGATGCTCAAGAGTGCAGAATTAGAGGAGCGCAGATATCTTGGGGGGTTGTAGGACTGGGGAAGTTTACAGAGATAGGGAGGGGCCTTGCATGGGTTTAACAACAATATTTTGAAATAGAGACGTTACTTAACGGGGAGACAATGTAGGTAGCAAGTACAGGGGGATGGTTGAACTTGGTGCAAGTTCTGACAGGGCAGCCGAGTTTTGGATCAGCTCAAATTTACGTAGGGTAGAATGTGGCTGGGCAGGGGTGCATTGGAACAGTCAATTCTACAGGTAACAAAGGAATGAGTGAGGGTTTCAGCAGCAGTTGAGCTGAGGCAGGAGTGGAGACGGGCGATGTTATGGAGGTGGAAAAAAGCAGTATTAGTTATGGAACGGTATATGTTCAGAAGCTCATCTCAGGGTCACATATACCAGCAAGGTTGCAAACATTGTGATTGAGCCTCAGACAGAAGGTGGGGAGAGTGATGGTGTAAGTGGCTGGAGAACGCAGTTTGTGGCAGGGACCAAAGGCAACAGCTTCCCTATATTTTATGGGAGAAATTGTCTGCTCATCCAGAACTGGATGTCGGACCACAGTCTGAAAATTTAGAGTCTTTGGAGGGGTCAAGGCAAGTGGTGGTGACTTCGAGCTGAGTGTCATCAGCGTACATGGGGAAACTGACGCTGTGTTTTCGGATGATATCGCCAAGGGGTAGCATGCAGATGAGAAATAGGAGGGGGCCAAGGATAAATCCATGGAGGACACCAGATGTAACAATGCGGGAGTGGGAAGAGAAGCCTTTGCAGGAGATTCTCTGGCTAAGATTAGAAAGATAAGAATGAACAAGCTGAGTGCAGTCCCACCCAGCTGGATGACTTTGGAGTGGCGTTGAAGGAGAATGGAGTGGTCAGCAGTGTGAAAGAATGCAGATATGTCAAGAAGGATGAGGAGGGATAGCTTATCTTTGTCACAGTCATGTAGGATGACATTTCTGACCATGATGAGCTGTTTCGGTAATGTGGCATGGGCAGAAACCTGAGTGGACAGAATCGAACATGGAAGTGGGAAAGATGCACACGGATTTTTGAGGCGACAACACATTCAAGGACATTGGCGAGGAAAGGGCGGATGGACACGGGGCGGCAGTTTCCAAGGACAGAGTGGTCAAGCGGTTTGCTTTTTTGAGTCGAGGGTTGATCACAGCAGGTTTAAAGGAGAGGGGGATAGAGCGCGAGGAGAGAGAACCATTAACTGTGTCCATTAACATGGGAGGCAGGAAGGAATGTTGGGTGGTTAGCAGTTTGGTGGTAATAGGGTCGAGGGAGCAGGAAGTGATACATGAACAATTTCAGCACAGATAAGTCATGAGGGGAGATTAGAGAGAAAGTGGAAACATATGCAAGTCCCGGGCTACGGCAGGGCGATCCTTGGAGGAAGTTTGTCACGGTGGCCTCGGAGAAGGAAGCAAAGTGGCAGAGGCAGCTGATTGGATGGTCTCAATCTTAGAGACAAAGAAGTGCATGAGCTCCTAATATTGTTGTGGGAGGTGAGGATGAAGGAGACTGGGGAGAGGGTTTAAGAAGACGGTTAGCACTAGACAATGGAAGCCGGTTTGATCTTTGCATTCCAGAATGATTCTGGAGTAGGGAGCAATTTTGTCAGATAGGAGCAGGACACAATAATACATTATTATTGGCGGTGAATGGCTAAACCAGTTGTCCGCCATATCCGTTTAAATCTGTGTCTCTTGGACTTAAGGGAGTGAAGTTGGGTACTGCACCAGGGGGAACAGCCAGTGTGAGAGAGAGACTGATTGTTTTAATCGGGACTGGGCCAACAAATGTGGTGGTGAGGGTGTGGTTGAGCAGATCGGTAGCTGCAGAAATATCGTGGTGAATGGAGGGCCGAAGGCTGGACAGTTGGGATCTCGTAAGTGCAGTTGTAAGAGAGTCGGGAGAGAGAGTTTTCCAGGGCGGTCACAGAAGGACGTAGGCTTGGTGTGGGGCGAGGGGAAAGACACATACACTCTATCCTGGAAAGGTAATTTTTGAAGCATATTTATCGAAATTGCCTCTGAATGAGTCAACTCTCACTGCTTCCACCATCTCCCTCGCGAGCCTGTCGCATATACATTTAAAATTACAACTAGTTTACATTATCTCATGTAGAAATATTGTTCCACATTTGTGCTCCTAATACAAAATGTTAAATTCTGAATTAATATTTGTTTTGGATATTAGATGTGATTCCAATTTTGATGCTTTTCCCTTGGATTCCCGATGGATTATCATTCCAGGAGCCGAGTAACTGACATCATATGCTCTTCTGAAGGAAACAACATCTCGGGCTCAGGGGAAAGGGTGGGGAGTGGGAATAGCTGAAGTGCCCTTGCAGAGATCTGGCACAGGCTAGACTGGCCGCATGTCCTTCTGTGCTGTAACCATTCTCTGATTCTACACTCGGCAACTGGAAATTCATGTTCACGTGTCATGTGCTGCACCAAGAATACAACGGCGGAGAATGTCCCCTTAATATCATTCATTTTACCCCACAATTTCTCAATTACCTTACAGGTTACAGTTGGAACAATGCTGCTCTTACTGTAAATAGTGGAATAATATGATTCAAACTATAATCGCCCAGATTTTGCGGTCAGTGGAAACGTGATGGTGCTCACCGCTGACCTCGAACAATGCTGCCCACAAAGATCCAGTGATTCCTGTGGCATCAATATCACCCTGCTGATAGTAACTTACATTTGAGGGCAAGTATAGGGGATCTCCAGACTCCAGCAACAGTGATGTCATGAAGCTGGCTCAGCAGCCAAACACATTGAACAATTCACAGATTGCAAATTGGGAAGTAAAATACACTGATTATCCTTCACGTTTTAATTATTTTACAGAGAGCGAAATATAGATTGGGACAGGAATAATGTAGAAACTGAAATAATATAAGGAAACATGTTTTTTCAGTTATAAATAACCATGGAATTTTTATCATTGTGGAAGATTTTGACATAACATCGGTATAAAATTAGATTTTTAGTGCCAGAACGATGGTTCAGCAGTAATTAGAACGTAATACACCATCAAAAACACAGCTACGTCTCTTTCAACAAGGCTTGACTATTTCCGGGGCTTTTAAGAGAGATATAACAGCATAAAGTTTAATTTATGTCAGCAAGTTGAATTGATTGCCGGCTGTGGGGAGTTTAACAGCGAGTCCTAGGGAGGAACAAGGACTGACTGGCAACTCCTGGATTTCCACCTGTAACTGCGCATGTGCTTACTCCGGACATTGCTCTCAGATTCACAGTTGTAATGATGGCAAATGCTGAGAGCAAATCCCAGGCCATTACTCCAAAACTGGGTTTCAGAAGCGAGAATTGTAAAATCGTAGAATAGTAGAGCACAGGAGGAGGCCAATCGGTGCATCGGATCTGTACCGGCAAATATTTCCATTCTATTCAAACACTGTGACTCTTGCTCTTTTCCTCAAGTGGTGTGAGTGCACTCGGCTTTTAATTCATATAATGAATAAATCACAATCCAACAACGAATAGTGTCACTAACAAAACACTATGCTGCAATGACTATACATTCGATCAGCGATATGATGAACTGTATCAGATCGGCACGGGATTCAATTGATAATGCAGATTCAGTCTCAGTAATTAAACCATTAAATGTGCTGCATAATAATAAACCGGGATCAAAATTAGAACTGTAATTTAACTATTCAGAAACAGTTACATAACTTAAAACGGGAAATGATGGAAAGTGCGGCAGCTGAATCAGATTGTATTATCAATGATTCTGTCAGCTAACTGTTCTGACTCATTTGTACAATTAAATAATCAACTGTCTAATGCAGAAATTGCCTAATTTGTGTGAGATCATGGAACAGTTTCTCAGCCGAAACTCGGACTCAGAATTTACAGCAAAGTATCCCCTTTAAAGTGAGAGAATAAGTCGTATGGCTGGTCACATCGCCTGACAGAAGAGTCAGATCTAAATACGACTGCTGAAATGGAACTAATAATGAAAATGAAAGACACAGCATCCATTGAGCTGCTAGCAATGAATGGGTGTTCACATCAGTGCAGCATGGACCAGAATCAAACATACACAGGAGCGATTCACAAAACAACAGAGAGGCAGGAGAAAGGAAGGAAGAAAGAGTACTGAAGGAAGTGGTCCTAGAAATAGTGGATGCATTGGTGGTCATTTTCCAACAGTCTATCGACTCTGGATCAGTTCCTATGGACTGGAGGGGAGCTAATGTAACACCACTTTTTAAAAAGGGAGGGAGAGAGAAAACGGGTAATTATAGACCGGTTAGCCTGACATCAGTCGTGGGGAAAATGTTGGAATCAATCATTAAGGACGAAATAGCTACGCATCTGGAAAGCAGTGATAGGATGGGTCCAAGTCAGCATGGATTAATGAAAGGGAAATCAGGCTTGACGAATCTTCTGGAATTTTTTGAGGAAGTAACTAGCAGAGTGGACAAGGGAGAAGCAGTGGATGTGGTGTATTTGGACTTTCAAAAGGCTTTTCACAAGGTCTCACCCAAAAGATTGGTGTGCAAAATCAAAGATCATGGTATTGGGGGTAAGGTACTGATGTGGATAGAGAACTGGTTGGCAGAAAGGAAGCAGAGAGTAGGGATAAACGGGTCCTTTTCAAAATGGCAGGCAGTGACAAGTGGAGTGCCGCAGGGCTCAGTGCTGGGACCCCAGCTCATTACAATATACATCAACGATTTAGATGAAGGAATTGAGTGTAATATCTCCAAGTTTGCAGATGATACTAAACTGGGTGGCAGTGTGAGCTGTGAGGGGGATGTTAACAGGCTGCAGAGTGACTTGGACAGGTTAGGTGAGTGGGCAAATGCATGGCAGATGTAGTATAATGTGGATAAATGTGAGGTTATCCATTTTGGGGGTAAAAACACGAAGGCAGAATATTATCTGAATGGCAGCAGATCAGGAAAAGGGGAGGTGTAACGAGACCTGGGTGTCATGGTTCATCAGGCTTTGAAAGTTGGCCTACAGGTACAGCAGGCGGTGAAGAAGACAAATGGTATGTTGGCCCTCATAGCTAGGGGATTTGAGTACAGCAGCAGGAAGGTCTTACTGCAGTTGCACAGGGTCTTGGTGAAGCCTCAACTGGAACATTGTGTTCAATTTTATCTTCTAACCTAAGGAAGGACGTTCTTGCAATTGAGGGAGTGCAGCGAAGATTCTACAGACTGATTCCCGGGATGGCTGGATGACATATGAGGATAGACAGGATCAACTGGGCCTTTATACGCTGGAGTTTAGAAGGATGAGAGGGGATCTCATAGAAACATGCAAGATTCTGATGGGACTGGGCACGTTAGATGCGGGAAGAATCGTCCCGATGTTGGGGAAGTCCAGAACCAGGGGACACAATCTTAGGATAAGAGGTAGGACATTTAGCACTGAGATGAGGAGAAACTTGTTCACTCAGAGAGTTGTTAACCTGTGGAATTCTGTATCGCAGAGAGTTGTTGAGGCCAGTTTATTGGATATATTCAAGAGGGAGTTAGATATGGCCCTTCCGGCTAAAGGGATCAAGGGGTATGGAGAGAAAGCAGGAAAGGGTACTGAGGGAATGATCAGCCATGATCTCATTGAATGGCGGTGCAGACTCGAAGGGCCGAATGGCCTACTCCTGCACCTATTTTCTATGTTTCTATGTTTCTATCAATGAATGAATGAATGAATTGCCGGAGTGCAGCACCTTTCATAACCACAGGATGCCCCAAAGTGTTTTCAGACATCGATGTATTTTTGAAGTTTATTCGTTGCTATACTGCAAGGAAAGTAATTGAATAAAAAGCTGGACACATGGACTAAGAAGCCATTTACTGTTAATCTCGGGTTGTTGAAATACCGGCTGAAAGGAGGAACATACCATGGACACCCACTGCAGCCAGCAGAGGATCATAAATCTTTTGGACATCAACAATTGCCCATAGAATCTGGAGCTTGATGAGAAAACCAAGAGACATTTTCCCTTGTGATTAGAATCGATGAATCGATGGTTGGTATTAATGCTGGGAGCAATTCACCAATTGAGACAATGCGAAGATTCCCCTTATTTATAGGTGAGAGAATCCATCCAGTTATAACATCGCCCCTGCTGACTGGGTTTAGTTACAGTTACTGAACAAACAGATGATATCAACAACTTTCACAGCAAGACTTTTAATAACATGAGCACAATTCCCAATCAGATAAAGCCCAGAAGACCCAGAGACAAAAGTCTCACATTCCTAAAAGAATGACATAATTGCCTTTTCTTAAAAAACTTATAAGGAAATACTGGATATGGTAGAATCATAGAAAGTTACAGCACAGAGAGCAGCCATTGGGCCCACCGTGTCTATGTGGGCTGAAAAGGAGCTCTGCAGCCTAATCCCACTTTCCAGCTCTTGGTCCGTAGCCGTGTCGGTTACAGCACTTCACATGCATAACCAAACCCTTTGTAAATACGATGCGGTTTTCTGCATTTACTACCATTCAGGCAGTGACCTCCAAACCCACACTAGTGTTTGAGTTCAGAAGTGTTCTTCAGTAATCCCCTCTAATCCTTCAAATCTTTATTTAATTCTCTCCCGCTTGGTAATTTCCATCTCTGCTGAGGGAATTAGCTACATCCTAACCCACTCTATCTAGGCCCCACATCATTTCATGCACCGCAATCAAGTCTCCCCCTCCGCATTCTCTGTTCCACAGTAAACAACCGCAGGCTATCCAATCTTGTCTCATGGCTAAAATTGTCCAGTCCTGGCAACATCCTTGTGAATCTCCGTTGTACACTTTGCAGTTCAATTAACATTTCCTGTGATTTGGTGACCAGAACAGTGCTCAGTACTCTCGCTTTGGCCTAACTACAGTTTTAAACAGTTCAAGCATAATAGAAACATAGAAAATAAGTACAGGTGAAGGCCCTTCGAGCCTTCACCACCATCCAATATGATCATGGCTGATCATGCAACTTCAGTTCCCCATTCCTGCTTTCTCTCCACGCCACTTGATCCCTTTCGCCGTAAGGGTCGCATCTAACTCCCTTTTGAACACATCTAACGAACTGGCCTCAACAACTTTCTGTGGTGGAGAATTCCATAGGTTCACAATTCTCTAAGTGAAGAAGTCTCTCCTCATCTCAGTCCTAACTGGCTTACCCCTTATCCTTAGACTGTGACTCCAGGTTCTGGACTTCCCCAACATTGGGAACATTCTTCCTGCATCTAACCTGTCCAATCCCATCAGAATTTTATATGTTTCTTTGAGATCCCCTCTCATTCTTCTAAATTCCTGTGAATATAAGCCAAGTTGATCCAGTCTTTCTTCATATGTCAGTCCTGCCATCTCGGGAATCAGTCTGGTGAACCTTCGCTGCACTCTCTCAACAGCCCTTCCGCAGGTTAAGAGATCAAAGGTGTATTAGGAGATCAAATGTGTGTCCTCACAAAGGCCCTGTACAACTGCAGTAAGACCTCCCTGCTCCTATACTCAAATCCTCTCGCTCTGAAGGCCAACATGCCATTTAACTTCTTCACTGCCTGCTATACCTGCATGCCAACTTTCAATGACTGATGTACAATGGCACCCAGGTCTCATTGCACCTCCCCTTTTCCTAATCTCTCACAATCCAGGTAATATTCTGCCTTCCTGTTTTTGCCACCAAAGTGGGTAACCTCACATTTATCCACATTATACTGCATCTGCCATGCATTTGCCGACTCACCGAACCTGTCCAGTTCACCCTGAAGCCTCATAGTTTCCTCCTTACAGCTCACACTGCCACCCAGCTTAGTGTCATCTGCAAACTTGGAGATATTACGTTCGATTCCTTCGTCTAAATTCTTAATGTACATTTTAAAGAGCTGGGGTCCCAGCACTAAACCTTGCGATACCCGACTTGTCACTGCCTGCCATTTTGAAAAGAACCTGTTTATTCCTGCTCTTTGCTTCCTGTCTGCCAACCAGTTCTCTATCGACATCAATACATTACCCCAATACCATTTGCTTTAATTTTGCACGTTAATCTCTTGTGTGGGACATTGTCAAAAGCTTTTTGAAAGTCCACATCCAAATTCACTGGTTCTGCCTTGTCTACTGGTTACATCCTCAAAAAATTCTCGAAGATTTGTCAAGCATGATTTCCAGTTCATAAATCCATGCTGACTTGGATGGATCCTGTCACTGCCTTCCCGATGCGTTGCGATTACATCTTTAATTATTGATTCCAGCATTTTCCCCACTACCGATGTCAGGCTAACCAGTCTATAATTCCCTGTTTTCTCTCTCCCTCCTTTCTTAAAAAGTGGGGTTATATTAGCTACCCTCTAATCCATAGGTACTGATCCAGAGTCTATAGAATGTTGGAAAATGATCATCAATGCATCCACTATTTCTCGGGCCACTTCCTTAAGTACTCTGGGTGCAGACTATCAGGCCCTGGGGATTTATTGGCCTTCAATCGCATCTATTTCGCTAACACAATTTCCTGACTAATAAGGATTTCCTTCAGTTCCTCCTTCTCGCAAGACACTCGGTCCTCTAGTATTTCCGGAAGGTTATATGTGTCTTCCTTCGTGAAGACGGAACCAAAGTATTTGTTCAATTGATCTGCCATTTCCTTGTTCTCCATTATAAATTCACATGATTCCGATTGCAAGGGACATAAAAACATAGAATCACAGAAACATTGAAAATAGGTGCAGGATTAGGCCATCCAGCCCTTCGAGCCTGCACCACCATTCAGTAAGATCATGGCTGATCATTGCATCAGTACCCCGTTCCTGCTTTTTCTCAATACCCCTTGATCCCTTTAGCCGCAAGGGCCATATCTAACTCCGTCTTGACTTCACTAATCTTTTTCGCTTCACATATCTACAGAAGCTTTTGCAGTCAGTTTTTATGTTCCCATACTCTTATTTTCCCCTTCCTAATTAAATCCTTATCCTCCTCTGCGGAATTCTAAATTTCTCCCAGTCCTCAGGTTTGCTGCTTTTTCTGGCCAACTTAAATGCCTCTTCCGTGGATTTAACACTATTCCTAATTTCCCTTGTTAGTTACGTTTGAGCCACTTTCTCCATTTTATTTTTACTCCAGACAGGGATGTACAATTGTTGAAGTTCATCCATGTCATCTTTAAATGTTTGCCATTGTCTATCCACTGTCAACTCTTTAAGTTTCATTCGCCAGTCTATTCTAGCCAATTCATGTCTCATACCATCGAAGTTACCTTTCCTTAAGTTCAGGACCTGAGTCTCTGAATTAACTGTGCCACTCTCCATCGTAATAAACAATTCTACCATATTATGATCACTCTTCCCCAAGGGGCCTCGCACAACAATATTGCTAATTAGTCCTTTCTCATAACACATCACCCAGTTGAGGATGGCCAGCCCTCGAGTTGGTTCCTCGACATATTAATCTAGAAAACCATCTCTAATACACTCCACGAAATGCTCCTCCACCGTATTTCACCGTAGTTTGGTTTGCCCAATCTATATGCAGATTAAAGTCGCCCATGATTGCACGCATCCCTAATTTCTTGTTTGATGCTTTCCCCAAACTCACTACTGCTGTTTGCTGGTCTGTACACAACTCCCACTCGCGTTTTCTGCCCTTTGGTATTCCGCAGCTCTACCCATACAGATTCCACATCATCCAAGCTAATGTCCTTCCTTACTACTGCATTAATTTTCTCCTTAACCAGTAACGCTACCCCACCTCCTTTTCCTTTCTGTCTATCCTTCCTGAATGTTGAATACCTCTGGATGTTGAGTTCCCAACCTTGATCAACCTGGAGTCATGTCTCCATAATCTCAATTATATCATATTCATTAATAGCTGCCTGCGCAGTTAATTCGCCCACCTTATTACGAATACTCCTCGCATTGAGGCACAGAGCTTTCAGGTTGTCGTTTTAATACACTTTGTCTCTTTAGACTTTTACTGTAATGTAGCCCTTTTTGATTTTTGTCTTGGGTTTCTCTGTCCTCCACTTTTACTTTTCTTCTTTCTATTTTTGCTTCTGCCCCATTTTACTTCCCTCTGTCTCCCTCCATAGCTTCCCATCCCCCTGCCATATTAGTTTAAACTCTTCCCAACAGCACTAGCAAAAACTGCCCTTAGGACATTGGTTCCGATCCTGCCCAGGTACAGACTGTCTGGTTTGTACTGGTCCTACCTCCCCCAGAACAAGCTCCAATGTCCCAGGAATTTGAATCCCTCTCTTCTGCACCACTCCTCAAGCCACGTATTCATCTGAGCTATCCTGCAATTCCTACTCTGACTAGCACGTGGCACTGGTAGCAATCGTGAGATTACTACCTTTGATGTCCTACTTTTTAATTTAACTCCGAGATCCCTAAACTGAGCTTGTAGGACCTCATCACGTTTTTATCTATATCATGGGTATCTGTATGCACCACTACAGCTGGCTGTTCATCCTGCCCCTCCAGAATGCGCTTCAGCCGCTCCGAGACATACTTGACCTTTGCACCAGGGAGGCAACATACCATCCTGGAGTCTCGTTTGCGCCCGCAGAAATACCTAACTATTCCCCTTACAATAGAATCCCCTATCACTTTTGCTCTCCCACTCTTTTTCCTGCCCTCCTGTGCAGCAGAGCCAACCCTGGTGCCATGGACGGCTGCTGCTGCCTTCCCTAATGAGTGATCTCCCCCAACAGTACCCAAGGTGGTGTATCTGTTTTTGAGAGAGATGGCTACAGGGGACACCTGCAGTACCTTCCTTCCACTGCTCTTTTTTTTGGTCACCCATTCCTTATCTGCCTGAGTAACCTTTACCTGTGGTATGACCATCTCACTAAACATACTATTCACGACTTCCTCAGCATCGCGGATGCTCCAGAGTGAATCCACGTGCAGTTCCAGTGCCACAATGTGGTCTGCCAGGAGCTGCAGCTGGATACACTTCCTGCACATGCAGTCGTCAGGGATGCTGGAAGCGTCGCTGTCTTCCCACATAGTTCGGGTGGAGCATGACACAGGTCTGGGCTCTCCTGCCATGACTTAACCCTTAAATTAGTTAATTTTTCAACAATGACAAGGTTTCTTACTGCTAAGAACAAGAAGAAAGACAAATGAAAGAAAAACTACGCACTACTCAACCAGCCAATCACTAACCCTCTTGGTTGTGACGTTACCCTTCGATTACTTTAAACTTCTTTCTTACTTTTGATCCTGCACCAGCTGTAGCTCGCTGCTCGCTGCTCCTCCTCCAGCTATACCTCCGACTGCCGCCGATCCCCGGACTCCTGCTGGGCCTTTATGGAGCCCTGCTCGCTCCACCTTCCTGATGCTCAAAAGCCTGGACGACTGGAGACCAGCTCTGCTGCACGGATCTGGTGTACACACATATCGCAGTGTGGGCTGGCCCGTGCTGCCCCTGGACCTCTGGCCTTGAACTCACACCACCCCTGGGCCTCGATCACATCCCTCCACAATCTCTCGCTGCTCCTGCTGTACCTGCCCACGCTCGAATCACCGACCTGGACTTTGATGACGTCACTCTTCGCTGCCGTCGCCCTCCTGCACCAGCTCGCGCTGTACCTTGCCGTGGTACACCACCACGCTGCTCCCAGGCCGCCGCTCACCGCTCCTTTTATGGCCCCGACCTGCCGCTGGTGTTCTCACGCAGGTCGGGGCCTCCACGCTGCTCCCAGCAAATCCAGTTACACGCCGTGTCACCGCACAATTCTCAGCTGTGATTGTAAGCTGACTATATTTAAAGCTATCGCAGAGGCTGCAAGCAGTGTTCCCTGGTAGTCTAGTGGTTAGGGTCTGGTGCTTTCACTGCCGTGGTCTGGGTTTGATTCCCGGTCAGGGAAAGCATTTTTACAGAGCAAGTTGACAAAAATAATTCAAGTCTGTGAGATACTGAATAATTGTTTCAATCATCATTAATCCATCCACATGTGTTGCACACTGAAGGAAATATAAATAAGTTTGCCGAGTGACTGTTAAAGTTTAATACATTTTTATACAACCGTAGAATCAGCAGAAAAACAGGATTTTCAGCCCATAGTACCTAATAAATAGCCCATAGTACAAGAGTAAGGAAGTCTTGCTACAATTGTACAGGGCTCTGGTGAGACCACACCTGGAGTACTGCACACAGTTTTGGTCTCCTTATCTGAGGAAGGATATACTTGCCTTGGAGGTGGTACAACGGATGTTCACCAGATTGATTCCTGGGATGAGACGACTGTCCTATGATGAGAGATTGTGTAGAACATGCCAATACTCTCTGGAGTTCAGAAGAAAGAGAGGTGATCTCATTGAAATGGACAATATTCTGAAGGGGATTGACAGGATAGCTGTTGAGAAGCCCGGCTAGCTCAGTCGGTAGTACATGAAACTCTTAATCTCAGGTTCGTGGGTTGGGCGATTAATTTTCCTTAAATCTTATGTTGTTTTCACGGGGAAACATTATAAATGAACCCATAATCTTCTTTTGCACAATGAAAGAAATGCGAACTGAAGGAGAGTTGATAATTTAATCATTTGTTCTGTGCTCTGCATAAGAACACAAGAACCAGGAGCTGGAGTCGGACATTTGGCCCTTCGAACCTGCCTTCTTTTGCACTGAAACAACTTATAACGTGTTTTTAAATTAGCAGTGCCAGATATTTCGAGGGCACCTTTCAATACTTCACAAACCCATTGCTTTCGCGACAGCCACCCGGGATCGAGGCCGTTTCTCAAGTAACTTTGATATGACCGTTTGTCGTTGAAGTGGAGTAATTTTATGAAGTTGGATGGATGTCCCAATGCACTTCAGAGTGGTGTCAAAACAAATGAGTTTGTAATTAAATACAATTAATGTCAGGAGTGGGTTTCAAACCCATGCCTCAAGAGGAAACAGCAACCTGAACACAGCGCCTTAGACCGCTCGGCCATCCTGACTGTTGAATGACATAGTTGCAAATTATTACTCTGGAAAGTTTCAGACCGGGCGCTTGTTCAGTGTTGCTGGAAGGCCCAGTGACCGGAATATCCTCTCCTCCGGTGTTTTCCTGAGCGTGTGCTCGGTGTACGGGGAGCTTTGGCCCGGGTCCGAGGTAGCTTGCATCATGCGACAATGTGACCCGGACTGCTTTTGTTCAATTTTATCGCACACAAATTTTTGTTTCAAAAATAATATTTCTGCCTGGGATCAAACTAAGGTCATTTCGCATGTGAGACAAACGTGACAACCACTACACTACAGAAACTACTGCTTAGCTCAGTGCCCAGAGAGAAGTGTTCAGCAACAAGCTGAAATGCTCAATCCCTCTCTCTCCAAAAAGTTCCTTTCACAAACATTTCTCTGACCGGAACTGCACAAATCAAAAATGTTATCCTTTCAATGTCATTAAGCTCCCCAATTTCCGCCTCTGTAATTTTCTGGACAAGGACAAGGACTGAAAGTGCTTTGCGATCAGAAAATTGCCGGAACCCATGTGGTTAATGACAGGACTTTTGATGGTTGACGGCATCTATGTGAATTGCTCTGCATCAATAATTAGCAGAGCGTAAAGAGGGGAAACTGACATTATGGATGAGAAAAGGCCGAGCCAAATTGTAATGTTGGAGATGGTTTTGTTGTTTTGGGAAATGTTACCTGTTACAAATCAGTGCAGGAGAAACGAGTTTGTTGTCCAATGCTGCCTTTATCTGCTGAGCATAAAGAGGGGAAACTGACACATCCTGTGAAGATGCCCCACTTTCGAACATTCATTTGATAAATATTGTCTAAACTCACACTGATGATGCTGATGATTGCCCCCACAATGCCAACAGGGTGCAATCTGGATCGAAGCAGTTGGCGGGCTCTGAGCAGCGGCAGGTTTCGTGTAAGCAGCTCTGCCTGAAAACGGCGCCATCTTGTTTACAGTACTTGCCGTGGAACTCTGAATCATCAATAATATCTGCCTCAAATTATCATCCGTCGTCATGGAAGCCTGGGCAGTCGCGATGGCCTTTTTCAAATCCAGCATCTCTGCAGCCAACAGCTTCCTGAGGATCGCATCATGGCTGATGTCCAGCACGAAGACATCACGCAGCATGTCTTCCAGCATGTTCCTGAACTGACACGGCTCAGCAAGACGTCACAGGTCAGCAATAAATCCCGACACATCCTCACCCTCAGCACGAACATGTGTGTAGAAACGGTAGCGTGATGTGATGATCCCCTCTGTGGCTTCAGATGGTTTCCCACCAACATACACAATTCTTCATACACTTTTTCCACCGAAAGTATAGGCGAGAGAAGATTCTTTATGAGGCCGTAAATTTTCAGACCACAAACGGTGAGGAGAACTGCCCTGTGCTTAACTGTGTAGGTCTCTGCCTCCATGCTGTTGGCCACAAAATACTGATCCAGGCGGTCGACAAAATCCGTCCAATCCTCACCCTTCACAAATCTCTCCTGGATTTCCAATGTGCCCGTTGTGCATGTGAAGGGTCTTAAATTACCTCGTCGCCAATTGTAATGACTCAAGAGTCTTGTTGCTGTAAACTCACTCAGGTGCAACCAGATCCATCTTTATTCCAGCCCGAGAGTGTCTGCGTGACAAAGACACCCAGCTTAGAAACAGATGACCAAGCACGCATGCCACATGTGTAAACCCCCATGACCTCCGACTGCGGCGCCCTCTGGTGTCTGGTGACCCTCAAGCATTAATATGTATCAACCCCTCGAGCCTATTCCTCCAGTCAATGAGATTGTGGCTGATCTGTGTCCTCACGCCTTGGCTCCATATCCTGTAATACCCTTGGCAAGAAAACCTTCATCTACCTCTGATTTAAAATAATTCATTGAGATAGCATCTGCTGCATTTTGTGGGAGAGAGCTCCTCACTTCTACCACCCTTTGCGTGAAGAAGTGTTTCCCAACGTTTCTCCCGAATGGCCAGATTGGGATTTTAAGGTTGTGTTCCCTTGTCTTAGAGTCCTCCGCCAGCGGAAAGTGTGTCTCTCCATCTACCCTTCAATTCCTTTCCAAGTCCAATACACCCAATGAAATCGCTCCCTAACCTGCTGTATTCCAAGGACCAGAAGCCGAGTTTATTTAATCTATCCTCACAGTTTAACACGGAGCCCTGGTAACATTCTCCACGGCCAATATATCATTTCTAAGGTGCGGTGCCCAGAACTGTGCACAATACTGCAGATATGATGTAATCAGGGCTTTTTTATAGTTTAGTAATACATTCTCTTCTTTATATTCCAGCACTGTAGATCTAAAGACTAAAATTATTTTAGCCTTTGTGAATATATTTTGCACCTGACTACTATATTTTAGTGTATGTACATGGGCCCCTAAATCTACCCACGGCTCCCAGCTTTATACCACTCAAAAAATACTCGATCTATTTCTCTCAGGTTCAAAATGGATGAAGTCACGCTTGTGTGTTTTATAATCCATCTGCCACAGCCTTGTTCGCTCACTTAATCTATCAATTTATCTTTGTAATGTTGTGCCTATATCTACACTACTTACTATATCTACACGACTTACTTTGTACCATCGGCAAACTTGGATATTTGGCTCTCTGTAATGTTGTCCATGTCATTAATAAATAGAGTGAATAGTTGATCCTCCAGCACAGATCCTTGTGGGACACCACTAGTTCGACATTCCAATTCGAATATATTCACATTATCCCTACTCCCTGTCTTCGACCATGTAAACAATCTTCTAACCACTCCAATAATTTGCCTTCAATTTCACTCATTTTAGCGAACAGTCTCTTTTGTGGAACCTTGTGCATTTCGCAGCCACCGACTCCTTCCCTTTCCCTGCCACATGTCTGAGGCTGAACCAAACTGTTTGCAACCTTGGTGCCATATTGGACCCTGAGGTGAGCTTCTGACCATATATCCGTGGCATCACTAAGACTGCCTATTTCCAGCTCCATAACATCACCTGACCCTGCTCCTGCTTCAGGTCATCTGCTGCTGAAATCCTCATCCATTCATTTGTTACCTCTGGACTTGCCGTGGCTGGCTTCCACGGTGTACCTTATGTAAACGTGTGGTCATACAAGACTCTGCTGCCCATGTCCTAACACAGAATAAGTATCATTCACCCATCACCACTGTGCTCACTGACCGACATTGTTTCCTGCTTAAGCAATGCCTTGATTTGAAAATTATATTCCTTAATTTTTCAAACCCCTCCATGGTGGCGCTCCTCCCTATCTCTGTCATTTCCTCCAGCCCCACAACTCCCCAAGATATCTGTGCTCCCCATACTGGCCCCTTGAGCATCCCCGATTTTAATGACAAATGTAACGGCCCTATTAAATAAAGGAGGAAGACAGAAAGCAGTTATGGATCAGTTATGCTGGAGTCCAATATTAAGTCAGTAGTATCAGGCCATTTAGAGAACCATAATATAATCAAACAGAGTCAGCATGGTTTTATAAAAGTGAAATCGTGTTTGACAAATTTGCTATAGAGTTCTTTGAGGATGCAACGAGCAGGGTGGTTAACGGGGAACAAGCAGATGTAATGTATTTGGATTTTCAGGGAACATGTGATAAGCTGCCACATAGAAGGTTACTGCACAAGATAAGTGATTGGGGGTTGGGGGTCATATATTAACATGGATAGACTATTGGCTAACTAACAAATAACAGAGAGATGGCAAACTGTAACTCGTGGGGTGCCACAGAGATCAGTGTTTGTCCTCAATTATTTACCATCTATATCAATTACTTTGATGAACGGACTGGGTGTACTGTCGCCAAATTTGCTGAGGATACAAAGATAGGTGGGAAAAAAAGTTGTGAGGAGGATGCAAATAATATGCAAAACTATATAGATAGGTTAAGATCTGGGGGTTAATATGCATGGAAAAAACATAGCATGCAGGAAGGCAAATGGAATGTTAGTCTTTATTGCAAGGGGGATGGAGGATAAAAGTAGGGAAGTCCTGCTACAACTGTACAGGGCATTGGTGAGACCACACCTGGAGTACTGCGTGCAGGTTGGTCTCCTTATTTAAGGAGGGATATATTGCATTGGAGGCATTTCAGTGGAGGTGCATGAGGTTTATTGCTGAGATGAAGGGGTTGTCTTATGAAGAAATATTGAGCTGGTTGGGCATATACTCATTGGCTTTTGGAGGAATGAGATGTGATCTTACTGAAAATTATAACATTCTGAGGGGGCTTGACACGGATGATGCAGTTAGGACGTTTCCACTCGAGGGGGAATCTCGAACCCAGAGGCATAGTTCCAGAATAAGGGGTTGCCCATTTAATACGGTAATGAGGATGAATTTATTCTCTCAGATGGTCATGAATCTTTGGAACTCTTGTACCCAGAGAGCTCTGGCGGGTGGGCCATTGAATATATTTAAGGTGGAGGTAGATGAATATTTGAATGATAACCAAGTCAAGGGATATGGAAAGTGGTAAGGGAAGTGGAGTTGAGGCCAAGAGCAGATCAGCCATCATACTATTTAATGGCGGAGTAGGCTCGAGGGGCAAAATTGCTCCGATTTCTTGTGTTCTCATGTATAAAGCCTGGCGTCCCATATGCTTTGGTAACTGCTTTATTAGCCTATCCAACACCTTCAAAGATTTGTGCACAAACACTCCCAGATCTGTCTGTTCTTGCGCCCCCTTTAAAATTGTACTTTGAGTTTGTACGGTCTCTCTTCATTCTTGCTACAACACGTATCACCTTACAATTCTCTGCACTGAATTCCATCGGCCCTTTGTCCGCGCATGCCACCAGCCGGTCTATGTCTTCTTGAAGTCTATTGCTACCTTCCTCACTTTTCGCCACGCTTCCAAGTTTCGTGCTTTCGGCAAATTGTAAACTTGCGCCCTGCTCCCCCAAGTCCAATTCATTCATGTCTATCAAAGCCAGTAATGGTCCGAGTACTGAACCTTGAACGTCACTGTACACCCTCCGCCAGTCCGAAACACAGCCATTCACCACAACTCTCTGCTTGTTGTCCCTTTGCCAATAATGTATCCATGCTGCCCTTTTATCCCACGTCATTCAATGTTGTTAACACGCCTCGCATGTGGTACGTCATCAAACGGCAGCTCATGGTTATCATGTTGCTCAGTTAGTCACAAATTAAGGATATTCTTGTTTTATTTATCCGCGGAATGTGGGTGTCGTTGTAAGTTGGACATTTATTGCCCATCACGGATTGCCCTTTCAGAGGTGATGGTGAGCCACATTCTTGAACCTCTGCCGTCCGTGTGGTGAAGGTCCTCCCACAGTGCTGTTAGGGAGGGAGTTCCACGATTTTGACCCAGCGACAATGAAGGAATGCCGATATATTTCTAAGTCAGAATGGTGTGTGACTTGGGTGGGAACCTTGAGGTGCTGATATTACTATGCACCTGCTGCCCTTGACCTTCTGGGTGTTAGAGGTGGCAGATTTGGGAGGTGCTGTCGCAGAAACAAAATAGATGAATTACTACTGCAAAAAGAACTTAATAGGTTTGATCTAACAGACATTACAGAGACATGCTTGCAAAGTGACCACGGTTGGGAACTAAATATTCCATGATATTTAACTTTTAGAAGAGATAGGCGAAATGAAAAAGGAGGAGGGATATCTGATAATGAAGACATTAGCGAAAGGATCTTAGCTCTAAAAACCAAGAAGTAGAATCAGTTTGGGTGGTGCAAAGGAACAGCAAGAGGCAGAAGCCTTTGCTGGGAGTTGTTTATAGGACCTCGAACAGAAGTGGTAATGTAGGGCACAGTGTAACTCCACAAAATTAGAGGTGCATGTAACGAGGGTAATACAGAAATCCTGGGGGAGATTAACCGACATAAAGGCTGAGCAAACCAAACTTGCAATAATAGTGTGAAGGACGAATTCATGAAATGTGTACAAGATGGTTTTCGAAATCATATGTTATGGCACCAACTGGAGAACAGGCCATTTTGGATTGAGTATTGTGCAATGAGAAAGAGTTAATTAATAACCTTGTAATAAAGCGTCCCTTGGGGAAGAGTGACCAAAATATGATAGAATTTTACATGAAGTTTGAAAGTGATTTATTTAAATCTGAAACTAGGGTCTTGAATCTAAACAAAGAAACTATGTATGCATGAGGGGAGAGATGGCTAAGTTAGATTGGAAAACTACATTAAAATGTCTGACGATAGACAAGCAATGGCCAACATTTAAGGAATTATTACATAATTTACAATAACCATACATTCATTTAAGGCACACAAGCCCCACAAGAAAAGTGCTCCAACCGTGGCTAACAAGAGAAGTTTAAATTAGTATTAAATCGAAGGAAGAGGCTTATAATTTTTCCAAATAGAGCAGTAAGCCGGAGGATTGAGAGGATTTCAGAATTTAGCAAAGGAGGACCAAGAAAATGAAAAGGAAAGGGAAAATAGAAAATGAGAGACTAAAAGCTTCGACAAGTATGTAAAAAGGAAACGATTAGCCAAAGTCAATGTGGGCCCCCTACAGGCTGAGACAGGAGAAATTATAATGGGGAATAAGGGAATGGAGGAGCAATTAAATAAATACTTTGTGTATGTCTTCATGGAAGAAGACACAAAAAACCTCCAGGAAATAATGGAGTACCAAGGGTCTAGTGAGAATTAGGATCTGAAATAAATTAGTATTAGTAAAAAAAAGAAGAACTGGAGAAATTAATGGGACTGAAATCCAATAACTCCCCTGGACCTGACGGCCTACATCCTAGGGTGTCGAAAGTGGTGGCTATAGCGATAGTGGATGCATTGGTTGTCATCTTCCAAAATTCCATAGATTCTATAACGGTTCCCGCAGACTGGAAGGTAGCGAATATAACCCTGCTATTTAATAAATGAGGGAGTGAGAAAATGGGGAACTACAGACCAGTTAGCCTGATATCAGTAGTATGGAAAATGCGATAATCTGTCATTAGCCCCCAGCTATTCATAATCTCGATCAATGATTTGGATGAGGGGACCAGATGTGATATGTCCAAGTTTGCTGATGACACAAAGCTAGTTGGGGATATAAGTTGTGAGGAGGATGCAAAGAGACTTGAAGAGAATGTAGACAGGCTATGTGAGAGGGCAAGAACCACGGCAAATGGAATAACATGTGGAGAAATGTGAAGTTATCCACTTTGGTAGGAAAAATAGAAAAGCAGAATATTTTTTAAATGGTGAGAGATGGGGAAATGTTGGTGATTAGACGGATCTGGGTGTCCCTGTGCACCAATCACTGAACGTTAATATGCAGGTACAGCAAGCAATTAGGAAAGCAAATGGAATGTCGTCCTTTATTATAAAAGGATTTGAGGTAAAGAAATTTTACTGTAATTATGTAGAGCTTTGTTGAGACCAAACCTGGACTCCTGTGTATAGTTTTGGTCTTACCGAAGGAAGGATATACAGGGCACAGAGAGCATGCAACGAAGGTTCACCAGACTGAATCCTGGGATGGAGGCAGGAGGGGAGATTAGATCCTATGAGGAGAGATTGAGTAGAATAGGCCTAGAGTAGAGAGGTGATCTCATTGAAACATACAAAACTCTGACAGGGCTTGACAAGGAAATGCAGGGAGGATGTTTCCCCTGGTTGGGGAGTCTAGAACCAGGGGTTGCAGTCTTGGAATAAGGTGTTGGCCCTTTAGGATTGAGATGAGGAGACATGTCTTCATTCAGAGGGTGGGGAATCGTTTGAATTCCCTACCCCGGGGTCTGTGCCTGCTCAGTCATTGAGTATATTCAAGATAGAGATCGATAGATCTTTGCATGTTAAGGGACAATGGCTATGGGGATAGCACAGGACAGTGTTGAGGTAGAAGTTCAGCCATGATGTTATTGAATGGCGCAGCAGGCTCAAGGGTCTGATTGGCCTACTCCAGCTCCTATTTCTTATTATCATGTGTCCATTACAGACTTCGAGCACAGAGTGCCTGTGGGGAATGGGGAAGTTACCAAAACTTGTGCAGGTTGGGCCTATACTCACTGGAGTTTAGACGAATGAGAGGTGATCTTATTGAAACCGAAGATTCTATGGGGGCTCGACAGGTTTGATGCAGAGAGGATGTATCCCCTAGTGGAGTAATCTAGAACTAGGGGACATAGTTTCAAAATAAGGGGTGGCACATTTAAAACAGAGGTGAGAAGGATTTTCTTCTCCAAGAGGGTCGTGAGTCTTCGGGATTCTCTACCACATAGAGCTTTTGAGGCAGGGTCATTGAATATATTTAAGGTGGAGATAGACAGAGTTTTCAATGATAGGGGAGTAGAGGGTTATTGGGAGCAGGCATAAAATTGGAGTTGAGGCCAAGATCATATCAGCCATGATCTTATTGAATGGCAGAGCAGGCTCGAGGGGCCGATTGGCCGACTCCTGCTCCTATTTCTTATGTTCGTATATGGAGACCAGCAGAAATCCCCACTGGGTGCACATGTCCATCTAATCTCCGTTTTTATGTTGATTAGTTTTGATGGGCTTTCTGGAAAATAATTTTCAACCATTTTAAACATCAACCCACATCTACACGACTGGGTCAATGATTACATCATCAGCACCAGTGATGTCGTCAGCTGGGACAGTGGGCTTTTGAAATAAAGTTATTGGCTGCTTGAAAACACAACAGTTAAACTTGTGTTGACCATAAAGAAGCTAGCGAGAGATTTACAGAACAAAATCAACTCAATCCTTCAACGAAATAGTTCCAAATCCATCAAACTAGAACTCCTGTGCGGAAAAGTCAAGTTATTATTGAGAAATCTGTTGCGAGAATTTCATTGGACCGCAGGGAAATCAGGCGAAGAAAACGATTAAATCGACACCAGAGAACAAATCAACAAGAAAACTTCATTAACTCTTATGAAGACCACGGATTAAAAGCTGAGAGCTCTGTGCTCGAGCAGACCCTGAGTTTATCAACATGAGATATTGTCTGCAAAAGGAATCTGTTCACAACCGAATTACATCTTTTCTTCTTTTCTTATCAGTAGGAAACCTTTGGCATTGTTGCCAAATTAAGTCAATCTAAGGGTTAAGTCATGACAGGAGAGCCCAGACCCACGTCATGCTCCTCCTGTGCTATGTGGGAAGTCAGGGACACTTCCAGTATCCCTGGCTACTATGTGTGCAGGAAATCTGTTCAGCTGCAGCTCCTGTCAGACCGCATTGCAGCACTGGAACTGCGCATGAAATCACTCTGGAGCATCCGTGATGCTGAGGATATCGTGAATAGCACATTTAGTGAGTTGGTCACACCGCATGTAAAGGTTACTCAGGCAGATAGGGAATGGGTGACCAGCAGGCAGAGCAGTGGAAGGAAGGTAGTGCAGGGGTCCCCTGCGGTCACCTCCCTCCAAAAGAGATATACTGTTGAGGGAGGTGGCTCATGAGGGGAATGCAGCAGCAGCCAAGTTCATGGCACCGTGGGTGGCTCTGCTTCACAGGAGGCCAGGAAAAAGAGTGGGAGAGTGATAGTGGTAGGGGAATCAATTGTAAGGGGAATAGCTAGGTATTTCTGCAACCGCAAAGGAGACTCCAGAATGATATGTGGCCTCCGTGGTGCAAGGATCAAAAGATGTCTCGGAGAGGCTGCAGGGCATTCTGGAGGGGTGAAGTGAACAGCCAGCTGTCATGGTGCATATAGGTACCAACAATATAGGTAAAAAACGGGATGAGGTCCTGCAAGCTGCATTTAGGGAGCTAGGAGTTAAATTAAAAAGTTGGACCTCAAAGGTGGTAATCTCTGGATTTCTACCAGTGCCACATGCTAGTCAGAGTAGGAATAGCAGGATAGTTTCGAGAAATACCTGGTTTGAGGAATGGTGCAAGGGGGAGGGATTCAAATTCCTGGGACATTGGATTCGGTTCTGGGGGAGGTGGGACAAGTACAAACCGGACAGTCTGCACCTGGGCAGGACCGAAACTGATGTCCTTGGCAGAGTGTTTGCAAGTGCTGTTGGGGAGGATTTAAACTAATATGGCAGGGGGATGGGAATTTATGCAGGGAGGCAGAGGGAAGTAAAAAGGGGGCAGAAGCAAAAGATAGGAAGGAGAAAAGTAAAAATGGAGGGCAGAGAAATTAAGGGCAAAAATCAAAAAGGGCCACATTCCAACATAATTCTAAAAAAAACAAGTCTGAAGGCTCTGAGTCTCAATGCGAGGAACATTCGAAATAAGCTGGATGAATTAACTGCACAGATAGCTGTTAGCAGATATGATGTAATTGGGATTACGGAGAATGGCTCCAGGGTGACCAAGGCTGGGAACTCAACATCCAGGGGTATTCAACATTCAGGAAAGATAGACAGAAAGGAAAAGGAGGTGTGGTAGCGTTGCTTGTTAAAGAGGAGATTAACGCAATAGTAAGGAAGGACATTACCTTGGCTGATGTGGAATATATATGGGTGGAGCTGCGAAACACCAAAGGGCAGAAGCCTTAAGTGGGGGTTGTGTACAGACCACCAAACAGTAGTAGTGAGGTTGGGGATGGCATCAAACAGGAAATTAGGCATGCGTGCAATAAAGGTACAGCAGTTATCATGGGTGACCTTAATCTACATATAGATTGGGCGAACCAAACTGGTAGCAATACTGTGGAGAAAGATTTCCTGGAGTGTATAAGGGATGGTTTTCAAGACCAATATGTCGAGGAACCAACTAGAGAGCAGGCCATCCTAGGCTGGGTCTTGTGTAATGAGAGAGGATTAATTAGCAATCTTGTTGTACGAGGCCCCTTGGGGAAGAGTGACCATAATACGGTCATTATGATGGAGAATGACACAGTTAATTCAGAGACTAGGGTCCTGAACTTAAAGAAAGGTAACTTCGATGGTATAAGATGTGAATTGGCAAGGATAGACTGGCGAATGCTACTTAAATGGTTGACGGTAGATAGACAATGGCAGACATTTAAAGATTACATGGATGTACTTCAACAATTGTACATCCCTGTGTGGCATAAAAATAAAACGGAGAAGGTGGCTCAACCGTGACTAACAAGGGAAATTAGGAATAGTGTTAAATCCATGGACGTGGCATATAAATTTTCCAGAAAAAGCAGCAAACCTGAGGACTGGGAGAAATTTACAATTCAGCAGAGGTGGACAAATGGATTAATTAGAACGGGTAAAATAGAGTATGAGAGTAAGCTTGCAGGGAACATAAAAACTGACTGCAAAAGCTTTTATAGATATGGAAAGACAAAATATTAGTGAAGACTAATGTAGATGCCTTGCAGTCAGAATCAGGTGAATTCATAATGGGGACAATGGAAATGGCAGACCAATTGAACAAATATTTTGGTTCAGTCTTCACTCAGGAAGACACAAATAACCTCCCGAAAATACTAGGGGACTGAGGGTCTCGCGAGAAGGGGCAATTGAGGGAAATCCCTCTTCGTCAGGAAATGGTGTTCGGGAAATTGATGGGATTGAAGGCCGATAATTCCGCAAGGCCTGAAAGTCTGCATCCCAGAGTACTTAAGGAAGTGGCCCCAGAAATAGTAGATGCATTGTGGTCATTTTCTCACATTCTACAGACTCTGGATCAGTTCCTATGGATTCGAGGGTTGCTAATGTAACCCCACTTTTTAAAAAAGGAGGGAGAGAGAAAACAGAGAATTCTCGACCGGTTAGCCTGGCATCAGTAGTGGGGAAAATGCTGGAATCAATTATTAAAGATATAATAGCAGCGCATTTGAAAGTAGTGACAGGATTGGTCCAAGTCAGCATGGATTTATGAAAGGGAAATCATTCTTGACAAATCTTCTCGAATTTTTTGAAGTTGTAACTAGTAGAGTGAACAAGGGAGAACCAGTGAATGTGGTGTATTTGGACTTTCAAAAGGCTTTTGACAAGGTTCCACACCAGAAATTAGCATGTAAGATTAAGGCACATGGGATTGGGGGTAATGTATTGACGTGGATAGAGAACTGGTTGGCAGGCAAAAAGCAAAGAGTGGGAATAAATGGGTCCTTTTCAGAATGGCAGGCAGTGACTAGTGGAGTACTGCAAGGTTCAGTGCTGGGACCCCAGCTATTTACAATATATATTAATGATTTAGACAAAGGAATTAAATGTAATACCTCCAAGTTTACAGATGACACAAAGCTATTGTGGCAGTGTGAGCTGTGAGGAGGAAGCTAAGAGGCTGCAGGGTGACTTGGACAGGTTAGGTGAGTGGGGAAATGCATAGTAGATGCAGTATAATGTGGAGAAGTGTTTGGTTATCCACTTTGGTGGCAAAAACAGGAAGGCAGATTATTATCAGAATGGTGACAGATTAGTAAAATGGGAGCTGCAACGAGACCTGGGTGTCATGGTACATCATTCATTGAAGATAGGCATGCAGGTACAGCAGGCAGTTAAGAAAGCAAATGGTATGTTGGCCTTCATAGCTGGAGGATTTGAATATAGGAACAGGGAGGTCTTGCTGCAGTTGTACAGGGCCTCGATGAGACCACACCTTGAGTATAGTGTGCAGTTTTGGTCTCCGAAACTGAGGATGGACATTCTTCCTATTGAGGGAGTGCAGCGAAGGTTCACCAGATGGATTTCCGGGATGGCAGGACTGACATACAAAGAAGGACTGGATCGACTGAGCCTGTATTCACTGGAATTTAGAAGGATGAGAGGGGATCTCGTAGAATCATTTAAAATTCTGACGGGATTGGATAGGATAGTTGCAGGAAGAATGTTCCTGATATTGGGGAAGTCCAGAACCGGGGTCTCAGTCGAAGGTTAAGGGGTAAGACATATAAACCTGAGATGAGGAGAAACTTCTTCACTCAGAGAATTGTGAACCTGTGGAATTCTCTACCACAGAAAGTTGTTGAGGCCAGTTCGTTGGATATATTCAAAAGGGAGTTTGATGTGGCCCTTACGGCTAAAGGGATCAAGGGGTATGGAGAGAAGGCAGGAGTGGGCTACTGAGGTGAATGATCAGCGTGATCTTATTGAATGGTGGTGCAGGCTCGAAGGGCCGAATGGTCTACTCCTGCACCTATTTTCTATATTTCCACGTATGTTTCCCTGTTGTAGTTTTTTTAAGGTGATGTTTGTTGAGATATTGAATTGAAAAGATAGAATTACAATGACGATGAATTGATAATCAAAGAACAAACTTCTACTTTGGAGAAATAAACAACACTGGATTGTCAGGAAGAGAAAGAAGGGGAGCATTAAATTACTGACAGGAACTGGAATGAAACTCGAGGGATGGAGCATAGAGAGAGTGAACTGCTCGACACAGTGAATTACCAGCAGGAAAATGTCTTTAAAACGGGGATTTGGTGAGAGGGGGGATTAGGTGCAGAGAGGGAAGGAGGTGAGAAGTAATTTAAACCGGGGCGGGGGGGACAAGAGCAAAATACAGGAGGGAGGATTGAAGCACTCGATGTAAAAAGAACTTTAACATCACTAACGGTTAATGTCAGTAAAATGATGGGAGAGCCAAGACCCATTGCCTGCACATTGTGTTCAATGAGGGAACTCGAGGACACTTCGTGTCTCCTGGATTACCACGGGAACAAGAAGTGCCTCTGCTGTTGGAGCTCGAGCTCAGGGTCTCTGAGCTTGTGGAGCGCCAGGTGTCACTGCTGGGAATATGGGAGGCTGAGATTTCCCGGGAGCACACGTTCCAGGAGGTGGCCAGCGTGCAGCACAGAGAGTTCAGGAGGACAGTACGTGGGTGGCCATCCGACATGGGAGGAATACGAGGCAGGCAGTGCAGCAATCTGCCGGGACTGTGGCACTCAGAAACTGGTTGTCTTCGCGGGTAGCAGCACCTCGGGCGCACTACAGTCGAGAGCACATTGACGGCACTGTGGGTCAAAGGACTACATGGGGGCACAGGAAAGGGTAGAAATGCCGAGTTCACAGGAGATTGAATAGTGAGGGGGATAGACATGTGCTTCTGTAACTCTCGGTGTGAGTCACACATGAAGTGTTCCCTCCCTAGTGCCAGATTAACAGATGACGTGGAACAGAAACATTCTGTGGGGCAGGGTAACAGTCAGAAGTCGTGGTCCATGTTGGAACTAATGATATCGGATGGAAAAGGCTTGGCGCCCTACAGACAACACTTGGACAGTTAGGGAGGGGCTGGAAGAGAAGGACCTCGAAGGTGACAATCCCTGGGTTATTGACACTGCCGCGCACTAGTACATCGATTACATACAATATGCAGCGAAGAATCAGACCATTCGGCCAACCAGTCCATGTCGGCGGTTATGTTCAACTGGAGCCTCCTCCTGTCCTTCCTCATCTAAATCTATCAGCATAACCCTCTACATCCACCCCAATCATCGGCTTATCTAACCTCCCCTTAAATACACCGATAGTACAGTAATAATAAGATAAATCAGGTTAATGCGTGGCTGGTGATATGGTGCGAGAGGGAGGCTTTACATTCCTGGAACATTGGGACCAATCCTGCAGCAGGAGAAACCTGTTCAAGATGGAGGGATGCACATGGACCGGGCTGAGGCAAATGTCCTCACAGGGAGGTTAACTTGTGCTATGGGGGAGGGTGGAAACTAATTTGCCAGTTTTTGGGAATCAGGATGATGCATCAGAGAGGAGGCACAAGGTGTACAGAGGACGGCAGTGACAAGCAGCATCAGAATTACAAGTAGTTCAAAAAGAGGGATCAGACGGGGGAGAAATGCCAGTTTGGAGAACATGTGCGTAAATTCATCATCATCATAGACAGTCACTCGGAATCGAGGAAGATTTGCTTCCACTCCTGAAGTGAGTTCTTTGGTGGCTGAACAGTCCAATAAGAGAGCCACAGACCCTGTCAGAGGTGGGACAGATCGTCGTTGAGGGAAGGGGTGGGTGGGACAGGTTTGCCGCATGCTCTGTCCGCTGTCTGTGCTTGATTTCTGCATGCTCTTGGCGACGAGACTCGAGATGCTCAGCGCCCTCTAAGGATGCACTTCCTCCACGTAGGGCGGTCTTGGACCAGGCTCTCCCAGGTGTCAGTGGGGATGTTACACTTTATCAGGGAGGCTTTGAGGGTGTCCTTCTAACATTTCCTCTGCCCACCTTTGGCTCATTTGCTGTGAAGTAGCTCCGAGTAGAGCACTTGCTTTGGGAGTCTCGTGTCTGGCGTACGGACTATGTGGCCTGCCCAGCGGAGCTGATCGAGTGTGGTCAGTGCTTCAATGCTGGGGATGTTAGCTTGAATAAGGACACTGATGTTGGTGCGCCTGTCCTCCCAGGGGTTTTGTAGGATCTTGCAGAGACATCGTTGGTGATATTTCTCCAGCGACTTGAGGTGTCTGCTGCAGATGGTCCATGTCTCGAAACCTTACAGGAGGGCAGGTATTACTACAGCCCTGTAGACCATGAGCTTGGTGGTAGTTTTGAGGACCTGGTCTTCAAACACTCTTTTCCTCAGGCGGCCGAAGGCTGCACTGGTGCACTGGAGGCGGTGTTGGGTCTCGTCATCAATGCCTGCTCTTGTTGATAGGAGGCTCCCGAGATATGGGAAGTGTCCACGTTGTCCAGGGCCGTGCCGTGGATCTTGATGTATGGGGGCAGTGCTGTGCGATAAGGGCAGGCTGGTGGAGGACCTTTGCCTTACGGATGTTTAGCGTAAGGCCCATGCTTTCGTACGCCTCAGTAAATACGTCGACTATATCCAGGAGTTCAGCCGCTGTATGTGCGCAGATGCATGCCTCATCCGTGTACTGTATCTCAACGACAGAGGTTGGGGTGGTCTTGGATCTGGCCTGCGGACGGCGCAATCTCTTTGCTATTAACCACTGGGAAAGTCATTGCTATAGTCCTCCTCAACCACCTTCTTCCCTTGGCCGAGGAGCTCCTCCCGGAGACACAGTGCGGATTTAGTCCCCTACGGGGCACAACGGACATGATCTTTGCAGCGCGGCAGCTGCAGGAAAAATGCCGGGAACAGCGTCAGCCCTTATACATGGCCTTCTCTTACCTTACAAAGGCCTTTTACACAGTTAACCACGAGGGTCTATGGAGCGTCCTCCTCCATTTCGGATGCCCCCAAATGTTCATCACCATCCTCCGCCTGCTCCATGACGACATGCAGGCCGTGATCCTTACCAATGGATCCATCACAAACCCAATCCATGTCCGGACCGGGGTCAAACAGGGCTGTGTCATTGCCCCTACCCTCTTCTCAATCTTCCTCACCGCCATGCTCCACCTCACAGTCAACAAGCTCCCCGCTGGAGTGGAACGAACTACAGAACCAGTGGGACCTGTTCACCCTATGTAAATGCAGGGCTGTATTGAATGAGGTTGTCACATGGGGTTATGATATAATAGTAATAAGGAGAACAAGCCCAGCTTCTGCAGTCTATCCATGTAACTGACGTCCCTCATCCTTGGAATAACTCTCACCAATATTTTCTGACCCTCTCTGAGGCCGTCACATCTTTCCTGAAGTGCGATGCCCAGAATTGGACCCAGTATTCCAGTTGGGGCCGAACCAGGATTTTACATAGGTTTATCATCAGTTCCACACTTTTCCACTCTATACCTCTGTTTATGAAGCCCATGATCCTGTACGCTTTATAACCGCGATATCGACCTGTCCTGCCAGCTTCAACGATTTACGCACACATACCCCCAGCTATCTTCTGTTTGAACACCCACTTTAGTGTTGTGCCATTTAGTTTATATGTGCTCCCCTCATTATTTCTACCAAAATGCATCACTTCACACATTTCTGCATTAAATTTCAGCTGCCATCTCTGTCTTCTTGAAGACAATTACCTTCCTCCTCACTACACTTCCAGTTTCCTCAACTGAACAATGTGAAATTGTGCCCTGGATAGCCACGTCCAAGACATCAATACATACAAAGAAAAGCTGTGGTCCCAGAATGACCCTGGGGAAGACCACCTTCCTCCAGACCGAAGAACAACAATTCCCCACTCCTCTTTGTTTCCTGTAACTGAGACCATTTTCTATCCAGGCTACTGGTCCTTATATTCCAGGGGCTTCAATTTTGCTGGCAAGCCTACTATGTGGAACTTTTTCAAATGCTTTTTGCAAATCCATGTACACTACGTCAACTGCATCACCCTCATCAATCCTCTCTGTTACCTCATCACAAATACTCCATCAAGTTGGTTAAACACGATTTTCCTTTAACAAATCCATGCATGCTTTCTTTCATTAATCTACTCCTATCCAAGTGACTGTTAATTATGTCCCTGATTATGGTTTCTCACATCTTTCTCACTACCGAGGTAAAACTTACTGGCCTGTAGTTGCTGGGTTAATTGTTACTCCCTTACCTGAACAATCGTGTAACATTTGCAATTCTCCATTCCTCTGGCAGTACCCCTGTAGCTATGGAGGATTGGGATATTATGGCCAGTACCTCCACCATTTCCACCCTCAATTTCCTCAGTATCCGCTCCTAGTGATGTATCTGCTTTAAGTGCAGCCAGCCTTCTTAAAGCCTCTTTATCAATGTTTATCCATTTGTCTCCACTACCCTCTCCTTCACTATGTCTATGGCAGCATCCTCTCCCTTGGTGAAGACAGATACAAACACTCATTTAATACCTGAAAGGTAGGAGGTAAAAGGGTGGGTGTTGCCTCTCCTGCCCTTGCACGGGAAGGTGCCGTGGGAAGGAGTGGGGCTGCTGGAGGTGACTGCAGAAGGCACCAGCTTGTCGGGGACGGAGTGGGCCCTTTGGAATGCTGAGAGGGGAGGGAAGAGGAAGATGTGATTGATGGTGGGACCAGGCTGGAGCTGGAGGAAATGGCGGAGGCTGGTTGGTTGTAAGGTGAGGACAAGGGGGACCCTGTTGTGGTTCTGAGAGGGAGGGGAAGGGGTGAGAGCAGAGGTGCAGGAAATAGAACAGACACGGTCGTGGGCCATGTTAACTATGGTGGGGGGAAATCCACTGTGAGGAAAAAGGAAGACACGTCAGAGGCACTCATGTGAATGGTGGCATCGTAAGGGCAGATGCGACGGAGATGGATAAATTGGGAGAATGGAATGGAGTCCATCCTGGATGCGGGATATTAGGGAGTATAGTCCAGCGAGCTGTGGGAGTCAGTGGCCGAAAGCCTATCGCTAGAAATGGAGACAGAGAATTTGAGGACGTGAAGGGAAGAGTCAGAGATGGACCATGTGAAGGTGAGGGAAGGGTGGACATTGGATGCAAAGTGAATGACATTTTCGAGTTCACGGCGAGAGCAGGAACCTGCACCAATACAGTCATCAATGTTCCCTAAAAAGAGGTGAGGGAGGGGACCCAAGAAGGACAGACACAAAGAATGGCAGATTCATAATACAGCGGATAATGAAACAGAATACAGAAAGTGCAGAGGGGAAATGTAAAGAAGAAATAAGGTGGGAATATAGAGTCTATGAGAATAGATTAGCTGGTAACATAAAAGGGAACACAAAGTATTTTATAAATGTACAAATAGTAAAAGGATAGACCGAGGAAGAGTGGGGCCAATTATGGAACAAAAAGGAAATAAACTTGTTAATGCAGAGGGCTGCGACACTAAATGATGACTTTGCATCTGTTGTTACAAAAGCAGAGAATGCTGCCAATGTCACAGTAATGCTGGAGTTAGTGGAGACATTCGATCGTAAAAAATTAAGAGGGAATATTTAGAAGGTTGGCAGTGCTCAAAGTAGAAAAGTCAACTGGTCCAGATGGGATGCATCCTGGGTTACTGAGGGAAGTAAGGGGAGAAATAGCAAAGGCTCTGGCCAAAATCTTTGAATCCTCCTTAATTTGGGACAGGTGCCCGAACACTGGAGGGTTGCAAACGTTACACCGCTGTTGAAAAAATATTAGAAAATGAGGGGTTAATAAATGATAGCCAGTATGGAATTGTGAATGGAAAATCCTGTCTGACAAACTTGAAGGAGATCTTTGGTGAACAAATGGAGAGTGTTGATGAGGGTATTGTGGTAGATGTTGTATATCTGGACTTCCAAAAAGCATTTGATAAAGTACACACAAGGGACAGAAAGCAGAGAGTTGTGGTGAACGGTTGTTTCTCAGACTGGAGAGAAGTATAAAGTATAAAGTGGGATCTGCATTAGGACCACTGCTCTTTTCCATATATAATAATGACGTGAACTTGTGTATACTGGGAATAATTTCAACGTTGGCAGACTTCACCAAACTCAGAAATGTTGTAAACAATGAGGAGGATAGTAACAGACTACAGGAGGACAGACAGGAGAAATTGGCAGACACATGGCGGATGAAATTATTGCAGGGACGTGTGAAGTGATACAATTTGCAAGGCAGAATGAGGAGAGGCAATATGAACTACATTTTAAAGGGATACAGTATCAGAAAGACCTGGCGTTTACATACACAAATCAGTGAAGGTGGCCGGACACATTAAGCAGGTTGTTAAATAAAGCATACACTATCCTTGGATTTATAAACACAGGTCGAATACAAATGGAAGGAAGTTGTGCTCAATCATTACACATCACTGGTTCGGCATTAGATGGAGTATTGTGTCCAATTCTGGGCACCACATCAAATCATGGCAGAGCTTTGGAAATGGTGCCGAGGAGATTTCCTAGAATGGTGCCAGGAATGAGGGAATTAATACCGGGGTTTATGAGGCTTTTGAGTAAAATAGGAGAAAGTGTTTCCACTGGCTGCAGGGGCGGTATCCAGGGGAGACACATTTAATATAATTGGCAAAAGAACCAGAGGCGAGCCGAGGAGACATGTTTGTCGCAGCGGGTTGTTACATTCTGGAATGCGATGCCTGAATGAGAGATGGATACAGATTCAATAATATTATTCATAAAGGGAATTTGATCAATACTTGAAGGGGGGAAATTTTCAGGGCTACGGGGAGAGGCTGGGGAGTGGGACTAATTGGCTCGCTCTTTCAAAGAGCCAGTCCAGTGATTATGGGCCAAATGGCTTCCCTCTGTGCTGCATTCTATCGTGGGTCAAATCAGGAAGGATACAATTACACAAATTATTGCAGAAAGCAGTAACTCTCTCCACCAAGAGACTGTGCATGTTAATAGGCCGTTTCACAGGGCAGTTAAGGGTCACCCACATTGCTGTGGGTCTGGAGTCACATGTGGCCAGATCAGGTAAGGACGGCAGATTTCCTTCCCGAAAACACAGTCGTGCACGGGATGGGTTTTGACGACAATCTGGTGGTTCCATGGTCACCATTACTGATACTGGCCTTTTACTGCAGCTTTAGTTAGTTAATAAATTTAAATTCCCCAGCTGCCCAGGTGGTATTAAGGACTTACGTCTCCAGATGATTAATGCAGTCCTCAGGATTACTCAGCCAGTAACATAACCACTATGCAAGCTTTCCCTTAGCCCTCGGCTTGCGTTCCCTTCCGAGGGGCTGGATGGTCTTCTCCTGTCCCTATGGTCTATATTGCTCAATATGGGGCACGATGACAAGTGAAAGGCCTGAGAATGATTCCACAATAAAAAGTGTTTGTGCTAGAGGAGCACTTCTGGGATTGTATGCCAAGCTGAGCCCCTGCAGTTTCGCCAAGAGCTGCCTTCCTGCAATAACAGACAGGGAGGAGTGATTGGGGCAGGCATGGCTAGCTCAGGTGGGAGAGCAGGAGTCTCTGAATCTCAGCATTGTGGGTTCTAGCAGTTTGTCTTTCACTTCTCACACTGGGGGACAGATGGTTCCAGGAGCAATCTCTTGGCTTCAGTCCATGGAACCCAGTTATAAAAATGGCCACAACGCTGAGCGGCATGAAAGGAACCCGCCAGCGGTGTCGAATATCCAGTCCGCTCCCATTGTACTCTCTCATTCCTTCCACGTGTGACACGGCACATTAGCTGTTCAATTCAGTTTGATTTGTTGCTGTTATTAACGATGTTATATAGAAAATATAATATTTAGATGTTGCCAACTCATTAGACTATCTGACATCTCCTGAGCGAGCCGTCCCCTGTTTGATTCTCCCTGAACACCTTAGTGTCTCTGATGTGCTCTGTCTCTTACCCTCTTATTCTGAGAATTGTCTTTATTCCATTATTCCTTTATTTTTTGCCATTATAACTAAGTTGTTATTTAGAACAAGTAATGTTGAGAAGCTGCAATGTTTAGAATATAACATGGGTCCATTAGCCTCTCTGATATCATCGGAGCTTCCCTTACCCTCACTGATTCTCCCTGGGCTCTTCTATCTTCTCCGATGCACTCTGTCTCTTACCTTCTCCGATATGCTCCGAAAATCTCTCATCCTCTTTGATGCCTGATCCGTATTCTTTACGCTCTCCAGTGCCCCTGAAAGCTCCTTCCCCATGATACGTTGACTTCACCCTCTCCGATGCCCTCAGAATCGCCACTGCTTCTCTCTGCTTGATCCCCCTTAACTGTGGTACCTCCTGAGCCCCTTACCCTCTCTCATACCTTCTTGGTCACACTGCCCTCGCTGAGACCTTCTGAGAGGCCCGGACTCCTTGCCACCCCCGGGAATCCCTTGGATTCTGTTACAGCCTCTGAGAACACCATGCACTTATAATCCCCACAAAAAATCCCTTAGCCTCCCTGATACTCTCTCTGAGGCCATTATCCCCTCTGATACCCAGGTAATATGGAATTACACATGTGTAACTACCTTCCAACATTAACGGTGAGATCAAATCTTTGTTCAGTCCCACTCCTCCCGGGGCTGCGTTCATCTTTCAAGAATCGAGTTGGGATGGAAACATTTTTACTAGCCATGAAACACAAGGGAGTGAGAACGGCGTCAGACATTTATCAGACTTACACTTGTCGGAGGCCTTCGCTCAACAACCTCCTGCAGCCACCCATCCAAAAAGCACAGCGCCCTCTACAGGGCATCTGGGACCTGTGTGAACAGGGAAGCAACTGTCTCTCCTCAACCAATCAGACTGAAGCATCGTTAATGAGCAGCGCAGAGTCTGACCAGGAAGTCTCAGTTGGAACATTAAATTCAGACCGAAACCACGCACTGAAAGAAAAATAAGGAGAGGGAAAGAAACATTGGATTAAGAGAGAAATATTTATTAAAAAACTCCACCAATAACTAAAAACTGAAGGAATGAGACTCCACAATTGGAAAAGTTAATTTTCAGTGCCGGGTAGTTTGTTTGGCAGTAATTAACATTTACCCGGCCGTTACAAGGGTACTTACACTGGAACGGGCATGTGTAAATCATTTTTGGTGAGTTTCTTATCTACAATGTCATTACAGCAACTTGACGCCATTTACTCCCTTTAAATGCTGAGTCAGATGGTGAAATGGTTTTACGAGGAAGCTTTGTGAGGAGCTGGGTATCTTAAACAGGAACTTGCAGATTTCCACATTGAACAGCAGGGTCCCTGAATGTTGCTGTCCGATTTGCTCACAAACGAAGGTGGGCACTGGAAGCCTCACCATTAATTAGAACAAAATTCGATCCAAAACATCAGTAAATGGAATGTTCGGACTCTACATCCTGGCAATATTGATCAACAAACTATAAGTAAAAAGTTTGACACTGAACCACATAAGGAGAAATCAGGGCAGGTGACCAAAAGCTTGGTCAGAGGTTTTTTTTAAGGAGTGTCCTGAAGAGGAAAGAGAGGTAGAGATGCGGAGAGATTTAGGCAGGGAATTCCAGAGCTTATGACATAGGCAATAGAAGGCAAGGCCATCAATCTTTGAGCGATTATAATCAGCGATGGTCAAGAGGACAGAATTAGAGGAGTGCAGATGTCTCCTGGGGGGTTGTGGGGCTGGAGAAGTTTACAGAGATAGTTGGCGAAGCCATGGAGGGATTTGAAAATAGGAATGAGAATTTTGAAATTGAGGCGCTGCTTAAGCGAGAGCCAATGTAGGTCAGCGAGCACAGTAGTTGATGGGTGAGTGGGACTTGGTGCAAGGTAGGACACGGGGAGCTGAGATTTGGATCACCTAGTTTATGTAGAATGTGGGATGCCAGCGAGGAGTACGTTGGAACAGTCAAGTCCAGAGGTAACAAAGGCATGGGTGAGGGCTTCGGCTGTGGATGAGCTGAGGTAAGGGCGGAGTGGGCGATGTTACAGAGGTAGTAATAAGCGGTCTTAGTTATGCAGTCAATAGGTGGTCGAAAGATCAACTCTGGGTCAAGTATGACACCAAATTTGCGAACATATTGTTCAGCCTCAGATAGAAGTGGGGGAGTGGGATGGAGTCAGTAAGAGGGAATAGAGTTTGTGGCAAGTCCAAAAACATTGGCTTCGGTCTTCCCAATATTCAATTGGAGAACATTTGTGCCCATCCAGAATGGGATGTGGGACAAGGCGTCTGACCAATTCGAGACCATGGAGAGGTGAAGCTGGGTGTCATCAGCGGACATGTGGAAACTGAGATGATGTCGCCAAGGGGCAACATGTAGATGCGAAATAGGAGGGGGCCAAGGAGAGATCCTTGGGGAACGATGCGGGGGTGGGAAGAGAAGCCGATGCAGCTGATTCTTTGGCTACGATTAGATAAGAATGGAACCAGGCGCACGTAGTCCCACCCAGTTGTCTATGATGGAGAGACGTTGGAGAAGGATAGAGTAGGCAACCGTAGCAAAGGGCTGCAGACAGGTCAAGAGGGACCAGGAGGGATTGTTCTCCTTTGGCACAGTCACAAAGGATGCCATTTGTAACTTTGATGAGAGAAGTTTCAGTCCTGTGGCAGGCGCAGAAATCGGATTTGCGGGATTCAAACATGGAATTGTGGGAAAGATGGGCACGTATTCGGGAGGCGACAACGCATTGAAGAGGTTTCGAGAGAAGAGGGATGTTGGAGATGGGACAGTAGTTAACACGGACGGAGGGGTCGAGGGTTGATTTTTGAGCAGAGGGGTGATGACGGCTGATCAGAGGGACAGGGGGAACGTACATGAGGAGAGACAACCGTTAACAATATTAGCTAACATGGGAGCCTGAAAAGGAAGTTGGGTGGTCAACAGTTTGTTGGGAATAGGGTAAAGGGAGAAGGAAATGGGTCTCATGGACAGGATGTGCTCAGAGAGGTCATGGGGGGAGATGGGAGATAAAGTGGAGAAGGTGTGAGCTCAGGGCTCGGGCAGTTGGACTTTAGAATAAGTTTGTCCCGGTGGGCAAGTGAAAGGAAGGGAAGAGGCAGAGGTGGCCGAACGAATGGTCACAATCTGAGAGACAAAGAAGTCCATGATCTCCTCACACTTAGTGTCGGAGGGTGGAGACATGGGAGAGGGGTTTAAAAAGATGGTTAACTGTGGAGAATACAAGCCACATTTTATATTGACATTCCAGAATGATTGTGGAATAGTGAGCAATGTTTGCAGACGGGAGCAGGACCCAATAATGCTTTATGTGATCTAGCCAGATCTGGTGGTGAATGACTAAACCAGTTATCCTCCAGATCCAAATAATGTTGGTGAGCTGCAGGTGAAAATATCCACATGGGAATATGATGCATGCGGGCTTAGACTGCTTCAGTATCTGAAGAGTTGCTCATGGACATAAGAACATAAGAACATAAGAAATAGGAACAGGAGTAGGCCATACGGCCCCTCGAGCCTGCTCCACCATTCAATAAGATCATGGCTGATCTGATCATGGACTCAGCTCCACTTCCCTGCCCACTTCCCATAACCGCTTATCCCCTTATCGATTAAAAAACCGTCTATTTCTGTCTTAAATTTATTCAATGACCCAGCTTCCACAGCTCTCAGAGGCAGCGAATTCCACAGATTTACAACCCTCTGAGAGAAGAAATTTCTCCTCATCTCTGTTTTAATTGGGTGGCCCCTTATTCTAAGATCATGCCCTCTCGTTCTAGTCTCCCCCATCAGTGGAAACATCCTCTCTGCATCCACCCTGTCAATCCCCCTCATAATCTTATACGTTTCGATAAGATCACCTCTCATTCTTCTGAATTCCAATCAGTAGAGGCCTCTAGAAGCGCCCATGGTGTTTCTTTCCTTCAATATTCAATATCTGACATTGCAATCCCAGGTACACGTGAAGCGATACCCTTACCCAACAAACTTATAACGAGCTCAGGATAGAAAATGATTTTGAGTCACGTTCGTTACCCGGTAAGAGAGGAGAACAGGAAGGAAATGGAGCTCGAGAGGCAGAGGGCATTAAAGATGAAGACTGACAGGGAGAAATCTACCAGACAAGAAACTCGGGATTGTGTGAAAGGGGTCTGGACAATGAGAGTGACAGTACGAGGGGGAGTGACTGAAACAATGTGACCGAGATTTTGCTAAAGGCCATAGTCGGGCGATAGAAGGAACAACAGGGCTGGATTGGGATCTGCAGTACATGAGATTCAAGTAAAAATGGCACTTTAATCCGCAATATATCCTTTTATTTTATGCCGTGTGCTTCTGGTTACATTTGCCATGGGATATATGAAACTTAACAATCGTGGTTCTGTCATTGTGCATTTCATTGTTCCAAAAGATACTCAGTTGGACAATGTGTAATGTTGCATCAGCTTAATGAGTGTTATAGATAAACGTCACATGGGACCAAAACCTGTTTGTTCAAGAGTCTGTAAGTAATGTCAGTGGGGATGTGATCTAATTGTCCCACTAGGGGTTTGCTCGAACGATATTAACCCAAAACGTTATCTTCATGAACTGGCTATTGGAATCTGAACAGCTCTTTACAGCACAAAAACAAGTCATCTTCAAAAATAAATGTTTTTTTATCGAATTACGGAGATCGAATTGGTGTATTACCCTATCCTGGCAGCAATTGGAGTACCTGGTGGGTCATTATCCACACCTCTGGTGTCAGTAACAGAACATTTGCTGTTTGTGCTGTGAGGCTGGTAGAAGTAGAATGTTGTTCTTCAAATTTAATTACATTGAGAGCCTTCCATTCTTGTCTGGATGGTAAATGCACAGAGTAACTCATCCTCGCTCTGTGCTGAACTGTCGAGTCCAGACACCAAATGTGTCCTTGGTGCTCCCAGGCCAGGCCAGGGTAAAACACGCAGGGTGCCACTGCTGGGTGTAATCCATTGATTCCTGGTGGAAAGCTCGCCTGTTGTGGAGATCGGGTTAGGAAGGGCAGGGTGGGATTGTTGTGTTTCCCAAAGTCAGACCACCTGCAGTCCCGGAGAGTGGATTGTGGCTGTGTGTCCCAGCGTGTGTCTCAGGGAGAGAGGATTGAGTCTGTGTATCCAGCGTGTGTCTCAGGGAGAGAGGATTGAGTCTGTGTATCCAGCGTGTGTCTCAGGGAGAGAGGATTGAGTCTGTGTATCCCAGCGTGAGTCTCAGGGAGAGAGGATTGAGTCTGTGTGTCCCAGCATGTGTCTCAGGGAGAGAGGATTGAGTCTGTGTATCCAGCATGTGTCTCAGGGAGAGAGGATTGAGTCTGTGTATCCAGCGTGTGTCTCAGGGAGAGAGGATTGAGTCTGTGTGTCCCAGCGTGTGTCTCAGGGAGAGAGGATTGAGTCTGTGTATCCCAGCGTGTGTCTCAGGGAGATAGGATTGAGTCTGTGTATCCAGCATGTGTCTCAGGGAGAGAGGATTGAGTCTGTGTATCCAGCGTGTGTCTCAGGGAGAGAGGATTGAGTCTGTGTATCCAGCATGTGTCTCAGGGAGAGAGGATTGTGTCTGTGTATACCAGCATGTATCTCAGGGAGAGAGGATTGAGTCTGTGTGTCCAGCGTGTGTCTCAGGGAGAGAGGATTGAGTCTGTGTATCCAGCGTGTGTCTCAGGGAGAGAGGATTGAGTCTGTGTGTCCAGAGTGTGTCTCAGGGAGAGAGGATTGAGTCTGTGTATCCAGCGTGTGTCTCAGGGAGAGAGGATTGAGTCTGTGTGTCTAGCATGTGTCTCAGGAAGAGAGGATTGAGTCTGTGTGTCCCAGCTTGTGTCTCAGGGAGAGAGGATTGAGTCTGTGTATCCCAGCGTGTGTCTCAGGGAGAGAGGATTGAGTCTGTGTATACCAGCATGTGTCTCAGGGAGAGAGGATTGAGTCTGTGTATCCCAGCTTGTGTCTCAGGGAAAGAGGATTGAGTCTGTGTATCCAGCGTGTGTCTCAGGGAGAGAGGATTGAATCTGTGTATCCAGCATGTATCTCAGGGAGAGAGGATTGAGACTGTGTATCCAGCATGTGTCTCAGGGAGAGAGGATTGAGTCTGTGTATCCAGCGTGTGTCTCAGGGAGAGAGGATTGAGTCTGTGTATCCAGCATGTGTCTCAGGGAGAGAGGATTGAGTCTGTGTATCCAGCATGTGTCTCAGGGAGAGAGGATTGATTCTGTGTATCCAGCATGTGTCTCAGGGAGAGAGGATTGAGTCTGTGTATCCAGTGTGTGTCTCAGGGAGAGAGGATTGAGTCTGTGTGTCCCAGCGTGTGTCTCAGGGAGAGAGGATTGAGTCTGTGTATCCAGCGTGTGTCTCAGGGAGAGAGGATTGAGTCTGTGTATACCAGCATGTGTCTCAGGGAGAGAGGATTGAGTCTGTGTGTCCCAGCAGGAGCCAGTGCCTTCAGGAGCACAGGCGACACACAGAAGGCGCATCAGATGAGCAAAACATGGAGCAGAAACTGTCCTCCTGACTTAAAGGTAAATTTGTGGGTTCCTCTCAAATGTTCAATTCAGATCATTATTATGATTTTGGAAAATGGCTTTTGTCGACATGTTTTGTGTTTGATGTTTAAAGTATGTTGAGGACCAGTGGGAAAAAGATGACGGCTTGCTTCAGTCCATGTGTGTTATTGTGGAGACGGTGCTCAGTCTGTGCAATACGGTTCGGGAGGAGTTTATCTGGAGGACATGAGTGAGAGCTCACGGTGATCTATTCTAACACAGCGCGGATTGTGAGATTTATCTTATTCCCAGGTGCCCACTGCCCCGTGTTTTGCTCGAGCCTTGTGCTGAGATATGAAGCCTGGATCTGGTTATAACTGGAGCATGCTGCTGCATTACATTCCTTGACATATTGTGTCATAATGCATTCACATTGCTCCACTGGAAAGCTAATCTCATTAATAACTTATCGATCGCGGGCAACAACTCAACACCAGGCTCGTGTTCCCAATGTATTTGCTGCAATCAAAATCTCTGGCATTGTGTGGGTCAAGTCATTCGCTTTTTTAAGTACATTAGCATTTAAGTCAAATTTCGTGTCACTTAACCTGTACTTCCTGATTTAACTGGTCTTGTAGCCTTTCGCTTTTAAATTTGGCGATGTCCTGCCCCGCAGACCTCGCAGTGTCAGAATCGACAAATAAATGTAATTTCCAGGATCCCAAGTGAAGACTCAGCTGTTGGATGAGGGGTCACGGAGCCAACGCTACCAGAAATGAAACCCCGGCATGAGCCCCTTCGTATGAGGAGACAAGGGGCGAAATAACGAAATAAAGCCACTCACAGCCCGTGTACATCGGTTAAACTGATCGGTGGTTTCTCAGCCTGGTTAGTGATTTCACTGTTTCTTTATCTCTCCTTCTCGCAGTGAACCTGATGGCGATTGTGATCCTGTCCCGGGGAAAGTGCGGTCTCTCCAAATGCATCACTCGCTACCTGGTGGCCATGGCGACGGCGGATCTGACGGTGATTGTCTTTAATGTGATATTACTTCAGATGGCTGTGCTGTATTGGTGGGACACTTCCCTGTACTACACTCCTGTGTGCAGATTCATTCACTTCCTGGCTCAGACTGCCACAGACAGTTCTGTTTGGTTCACGGTCGCTTTTACCTTTGATCGGTTTCTAGCCATTTGTTGTCAGAAGCTGAAAACCAAATATTGCACCGAGAGAACCGCAGCTGTGGTTATAGTGACTTTGAGCGCACTGTTCTGTTTGAAGAATGTCCCTTGGCCCTTCGTGTATGCTCCTTATTTTACAGCTAATCACATACCGCGGGGTTGCCGTGTATCAGTACAGTTTTATGCTGCACCCACATGGAGAGCTTTCTCTTGGTTTGAACAGCTGTTAACCCCAGTGCTTCCCTTCTGTGTGATTTTATTGTTGAATGCTCTCACCGTCAGACGCATTTTAGTGGCCAGTCGGGCCCGAAGGAACCTCCGGGAAGGCAGCGATGGTGGGAATGACCAGGACCCTGAGATGAGCAACCGCAGAAAGTGCATCGTTTTACTATTCGCAATATCCGGCAGTTTCATCCTGCTCTGGCTGACAACGGTTGTATATTTCTTATTGTATCGTATCCTAGGCATCTTTAATTACAGAACGTTTTATAACCCTTTGGCAACCTTTGAACACGCGGGAACTATGCTTCAGCTCCTGAGTTCCTGCACGAACACGGCCATTTACACCGTGACCCAGAGTAAGTTCAGGGAGGAGATGATCAATGCACTCAAATATCCCTTTACACTAATTGGTAAATTAGTAAAATAAAGCAAACGGTTGCTGTGAAACCGGACCTGATTCCCCGATTATCACAACTCATCTCCAGATGAGAATTACCATCTATATATACAAAAGGGCCTCGGCAACAGGGCCAACAATATATATTTTACATTACTGTCTTGTCTTAAATTATAGCAACAGTTAATTTAAAAATATTTGAGCATAATAATACCAGCAACCGATTAGCATTATTAATACATATTCCTGTATTCCTAGCATGTTTACAAACCGGCCTTGGAGAAACCGGGCCTCAATGCAATGAACCCGCAGCAAGGGCTGCCAATTAGTGGCGGGATATTTGTTTGCACCGCAAAATGATTCTTTCCAGTGAGAAAGCAGATTGCTTGTTTCCGTGAACATTTCACCTTTCATCCTCGCTCTCCCTCTATACCAATTCGCTGAATCACTGGGATGTTTTTCCATATTCAAATCAGCTCGATTCAACATTCTATCTGAGCGCTAGGTTTAAGGTTCAATTAAAGTTCAATTAAAAAAGGCATTTGAGATTTTGTTTCACACAGTGGAGATGAAATAGTTCTTCCATACTGCTGAGAAACTTGCTCAATTTCGAATTATTTAAAATGTTACTGTTAAAACTCAGTTATGCTGAAATAAAATACAAAAGTTGCTTTTGTGTGTTCCTTGTTAAACTGTCCGCCGACGGAGGAAGATTTACTCGCATTACAATTGGTAGAATAATCAATTTGAGGTATTGGTTGGGGGAAGAATATTGGCTGGAAAACCTGGGAGAACTTCCCAGCTCTTGTTGAATAATGTCATATTTCACAGACAGCTGAGCGGAGGTATAAGGCCTCGGTTTTTCTCATCTCCGTGCTGCCCCTTGGCGATATCCTCCGAAAACACAATGCCAGGTTCCACATGTACGCTGACGGCACCCAGCTCTCCCTCACCACCATCTGTTTCCTCTCCCCCATTGACTCAGATTGGTCACACTACTTGTCCCACATCCAGTACAAAATGAGCAGAAATTTCCTGCAACAAAATATTGGGAAGACTGAAGCCATTGTCTTCGGTCTGCATCACCAACTCTGTTCCCTCGCCACCGACTCCATCCCTCTCCCTGGCAACTGTCGAAGGCTGAACCAGGCCGCTCACAACCTTGGTGTTGTATTTGGCCCCAGATGGGTTTCTGACCACATATCTACTGCTTCACCAGACCGCCGACTTCCATCTCCATAATATCGCTCGACTCCACCCTGTCTCAGCTGGTCTGCTGCCCAAACTCTCATCCATGCCTTTGTTACCTCCAGACTTGACAATTCTAACATTCTCCTGCCCAGCCTCCCATCATCCACCCTCCATCAACTTGAACTGATCCAAAACTCTGCTGCCCATAGTGTAACTCACACCAAGTCCCGGTCACTCATCACCTCTGTGCTCGCCGACCTACATTGGCTCCCAGTCCGAAAACCAAAAAGCACCTCAGAGAACATAGGCCGCAGTACAGCAATTAAATGTCAGCCGAGATGATGTGAAAATTCCCACGTGTGGATATTTGAAACCGCAGCCTTTTGACTCTGTTGTGCAATTTCTAGCACTGAGCCAGAGCTGGCACTTGGTAAGGTGATGGTGGGACTTCAACTTAGTGCTGCGCAGGCCAATTTAGAGCACAGTTCAGCAGCAGGCTGTACTCGAGCCGAATATAAAGACGATGTATTACCTTCCCTAATGGTAAACCAGTTGGGCTTTTACAGCAATCCAACAGCTTCATGTCACACTAAAGGAGGAGGCACTCTGCTATTTCCCATCTGCATGCTGCCCCTCAGCGACATCATCTGAAAACACAACCTCAGCTTCCACACGTATACGTCAATTGTAAAATGATCCTTCTTGTTTTCCAATCCCCCGTCTGTCCCAACTCTCTAACCACCTCATACTAGATAGCTTCGAGCTCTCTGTGCTTCTCCAATTCAGGTCTCCTGCACATCACCGGTTACAGTTGCTCCATCATTAGTGGTTGTGCCTTCAGCTGCTGAGGCCTGAAAGCTCTGGAATTCCCTCTGGAAACCTCTCCGCCTCTCTACCCCTCCCCCTTCATTTAAGGTACTCCTTCAAATCTACCTCTTTTACCAAGCTTTCCGACTTTATCCTTACGTTGCTCGGTGACAAATCTTGTTTGATAATCAATCTTGCAAAGCGCCTTAGGACGTTTTACTACAATAAAGGCGCTGTATAAATGCAAGTTGTTGAGGTAGTAGAGACATTGTACCGGATAAAATAGATAAAAAGGAGGGGATAAAACATTGTCAGCCTTCAATGTGGAACAATCATCGGCTGGGCTGCATCCCAGGGTTTGCTCAGTGAAGTAAGGGTGGAGGTTCCACAGGCTCTTGTCACCATCTTCCAATGATCCTGGAACAAAGGAACTAAATTCCAGGTGTCAACACTATTCATCGTATTTATTAACAACTTCAAGGATGGCACAGCAAGTCATATCTCCAAATGTGTCGTTGGCAAAAGGTTCGGCAACTTTGTTGGCAGTGTTGATGGAAGCATTAAATTGCTCGGGGCCATCGATAGATGAAGTGAATGCGCTAAACTGTGGCAAATGGATCTGAATGTAATAGGAGGCCACCCACTTTGGGCCTAAATAAGATAGAAAAGGGCACTTTCTAAATGGTGAAAAGCTGAGAATAGTGGCAGTCCAAAAAGATCTGCGGGTCCATTGATATAGATCATTAGAGAGTCATGGACAGTGCAGAAAATAATCAACAAGGCTAATGAGATGCTGGCCTTTATAACTAGAGGCCTAGAGTACAAGGGAACAGAATTTATACTGCAGCTACACTAAACCCTGGTTAGACCACAGCTGGAGCACTGCCAGCCATTCTGGGCATCACACCTTAGGAAGGATATATTGGCTTTGGAGGGAGTGCAGCGTAGGTTTAGCACAATGATACCCTCACCCCAAGTTTTACATTCCAAGTATAGATTACACAAATGAGGTTGTACAGACCGGAATGTGCAGGATATTAAGGGGAACTTATAGGGGTAGATTGAGATAAAATATTTCCGCTGGTTGGGGATTCTAGGGCTGGGGGCATGGAGTAAAAATGAGAGCCAGATATTTCGAGAGTGACATTAGGAAACAATTCTACACACAGTGTGCTCGCTGTTTAGAACTCTTCCGCAAATGGCAAATGCTGTTCGGTCAATTGTTAAATTTAAACCTGAGATTGATAGAGTTTTGTTAAGAAAACATATTAAGGGATCTGGGCCAGAATGCGGGTACATGGAGTAAGGTCACAGGTCAGCAATGGGCTCATTGAATCGTGGATCAGGCTGTCGGAGCTGAATGGCCTTCGCCTGTTGTCGCGTTCTCGAGGAGAGATGAGAGTGACTGTCTTTGCCATCACGGCAGCATTTGACCGAGTGTAGTATAAAACTTGAGTTAGGCCACAGCTAGAGTACTGCGTGCAGTTCTGGTCACTGCATTAGAGGAAAGATGTGATCGCACTGGAGATGGTACTGAGGAGATTTACGGAGTTGTTACCCTGGACTGGAGCATTGTAGCGATGAGGAAAGCTTGGATAGGCTAGGTTTGTTTTCGTTGGAACGGAGGAGACGTTATTGAGGTGCGTCAAATTATGAGGAGCCTCGGTCGAGTGGATAGGAGGGATCTATTTCCCGTAACAGAGGCGTCAACAATAAATGGCATAGATTTAAAGTAATTGGTAGGAGGTTTAGAGGGGATTTAAGGGGAATTTTCTTCACCCAGACGGTGGTGGGGGTCTGGAACACTCTGCCTGAAAGGGTGGAAGAGGCAGAAACCCTCACCACATTTTCAAAGAGCTTGGATGTGCACTTGAAGTGCCGTAACCTACAAGACTACGGATCAAGAGCTGGAAAGTGGATGTAGGCTGGATGGCTCTTTGTCGGTCGGTGCGGACATGATGGCCTCCTTGCGAGCTGTAAATTTCGATGAATCTATGAATGATCAAGGAGCCCCAGTAAAACTGAAGTCAATGGGGATCAGGGGTAAAACGATCCCCTGGCTGGAGTCATACCTTGCACAAAGGAAGATGATTGTGGTTGTTCGAGTCCAATCATCTCAGCCACAGGACATCGCTGCAGGAGTTCGTCGGGCAGTTTCCTTGGCCCAACCATCTTCAGTTGCTTCATCAATGACCTTCCCTCTATCATAAGGTCAGAAATGGGGATGTTAAGAAAATAAGAATTAGAAGCAGGAGTAGACCATTTGGCCCCTCAGCAACTGGGCTTCCATCTCACGGGAGCAGCGTGTAGCGGTTAGCGAGTAGGTGACGAGGTTTGGGGTTGATGTGTGTCGCTTTCAATCTTTAAAATTTCCCCAAGCAAAGAAACGGTGAATCCAACAGTTTGCGAAGGATTACCTCATGGCCAATGCCAAGCACAAAAAAGTCTCTCAGCATTTGTTCTAGGAATCCCTCAAATTTGCAATGTACTGTGAGACGTCTTAATTCGGCGACATAGCTCGCCACTTCCTTACCCTCCGACCGTTGGCACGTGTCGAACCGATACCTCGACATCAGAACGCTTTCTTTAGGATTTAGATACTCCCGTACCAGCGTACACATTCTTCATAGGATTTAGTTGTTGGTTTCACCAGAGCTAGATGATTCTTCATGAGGCCATTGTTTGTTGCCCCACAGACGGTAAGAAGGGTCGCCCTTTATTTGGCAGCGTTCTCATCCCCTTCCAGCTCATTGGCCACGAAGTATTGGTCGAGTCTCTCCACGAAGGCTTCGAAATCATCCACTTCTGAGAACTTCTCCATGATACCAACTGTTCCTTGCATTTTTGCGTGCTTGTTCATTGTCTCGTCGCCAATTGATACGCTCATAATAAAGGATGAAACTGAGTACTGTGAACAGTGAGTAAGTGTGAACTTAGCTCCTTTAATAAGACTCCAGAGTGCAGGTACCTCACGGAAGACATGCTTATATACCGTGTTCCCAAGGGATGCTGGGATCCCTTACGACTCCAATATGTAGGCCCTCTGGTGGTGGTGTGATACAGGTGGCCAAGGGTTAAATACATCACACAAGGTGTGTACAGAAATCAACCATCAAAAGCCCTTTCATTAACCACAGGGGTTTCCTGCAATTTTCTGATCGCAAAGTTTTTTCAGTCTTTGTCCTTAAAATTGCAGACGCGGAAATTGTGGAGTTTAATGATTTTGAAAGGAGAACATTGTTGTTTCATGCATTTCTGGTCAGAGAAATATTTGTGAAAGGAACTTTTTGCAGAGAGAGGGATTGAGCATTTCAGCTTGTTGCTGAACACTTCTCTCTGGGCACTGAGCTAAGCAGCAGTTTTGTCGTTTAGTGGATATCACATTTCCCTCACACGTGAAAAGTTCCTGGTTCAAATCTGGGCATGAAACATTATTTCTCAAGCAAAAACTTGTCTGCAATAAAATTGAATAAAAGCTGTTTTGAATACCTTGTTGCATGAGCAATGAACATTTAAAACCAGTCTTCTCAAATACAGATTGTGTAAAATCAGATCGGGGATAAAACTTCATCAAGGATTAAAGTTTCATGAATTATTAAAGTTCAGTTATTGAAGTTTTGACTGTCCCTGTGAGCATTTCATTCATTCTGTGAAACAATGCTCTCAGTTTACACCAGCAGATCTAAGCTGCATTTGAAACCACAAACAACTCATTAATTATTCGTCTTTCCCCAGTTCCAGAGCTCAGAGGGTTATTGTCCATCCCTGGGATGCAAGCTATCTCAGACCCGGGCCAAAGGTCCCCGTGCACCGAGCACAGGCTCAGGAAAACCCCGGGGGAGAGGATATCCCGGTCACTGGGCCTTCCAGCAACACTGAACAAGCGCCCGGTCTGAAACTTTCCAGAGTAATAACTTGTAACTGTAGCATCGAACAGTAAGGACGGCCGAGTGGTCAAAGGCGCTGCTTTCATTATTTGATTAAATTATCAACTCTCCCTCAGTTCACAATTTTATCATTGTGCAAAAGAAGGTCATGGGTTCATTAACGATGTTTACCCACGAAAGCAACATAAAAGTTTAAGGAAAAGTAATCACCCAACGTGGGGCTCGAACACATGACCCTGATTTTAAAAATCTCATACTCCACCGACTGAGCTAGCCGGGCTTTGCCACATATACCCTGTCAATCCCCTGCAGAATATTGTCCATTTCAATGCGATCACCTCTCATTCTTCTGAACTGCAGAGAGTATCGGCCCATTCTACACAATCTCTCAACTTAAGACAGTCCTCTCATCCCAGGAATCAATCTGGTGAACCTCTGTTGTACCACCTCCAAGGCAAGTATATCCTTCCTCAGATAATGAGACCAAAACTGTGCGCAGTACTCCAGGTGTGGTCTCACCAGGGCCCTGTACAATTGTAGCAAGACTTCCTTACTCTTGTACTATGGGCTGTATATTCGGTACTGTGGGCCGAATATCCTGTTTCTCTGCTGATTCTACGGTTGTATAAAAAGTTATTGAATTTTAACAGTCACTCAGCAAACATATTTGTATTTCCTTCAGTGTGCAACACATGTGGGTGGATTAATGATGATTGAAACAATTATTCAGTATCTCACAGACTTGAATTATTTTTGTCAACTTGCTCTGTAAAAATGCTTTCTCTAACCAGGAATCAGACCCAGACCACGGCAGTGAGAGCACGGAATACTAACCACTAGACTACCAGGGAACACTGCTTGCAGCCTCTGCGATAGCTTTAAATATAGTCAGCTTACAATCACAGCTGAGAATTGTGCGGTGACACGGGGTGCAACTGGATTTGCTGGGAGCAGCGTGGAGGCCCCGACCTGCGTGAGAACACCAGCGGCAGGTCGGGGCCATAAAAGGAGCGGTGAGCGGCGGACTGGGAGCAAAGTGGTGGTGTACCACGGCAAGGTACAGCGCGAGCTGTTGCAGGAGGGCGACGGCAGCGAAGAGTGATGTCATCAAAGTCCAGGTCGGTGATTGGAGCGTGGGCAGGTACAGCAGGAGCAGCGAGAGACTGTGGAGGGATGTGATCGGGGCCCAGGGGCGGCGTGAGTTCAGGGCCAGGGGTCCAGGGGCAGCACGGGCCAGCCCACACTGTGATATGTGTGGGCACTGGGTCCATGCAGCAGAGCTGGTCTCCAGTCGTCTTGGATAACCCTTGCCACTGGACCAAGACCTCGCTCTGTCAAGCCTGTGTGATGGCTGGTGTGCAACGGCCACCACACATTAAAAAAATCCATGCACAGGCATCTACCACACTTCAACATGCAGTTCGGGACCTGGAATATTAGGTCCATCATTGAAACACCAGTGAACTCATCCTTTTTTGGCGTGGAAGCAAGTCATCCTCGCTTCGAGGGACTGCCTATGATGATGATGAACTGGATTTGCGGCAATCCGCGGGCAGCAGGTGATGAAAGCGGGCGTGAGAGGGTGAGTGACAGGTGGGCACTGCTTCTGATGCTGTCTGACCCACGGTGGGAGTGGCCGGGGATTTTAAAGCCCTTTCATTGCACCAATGCAGGGTAAATGGAACTGTGTTTCAGGAACCTTCATGTATACAAACATGGGCACTCTGCACTGTTGACCTCGTGGTGCAACGGTAGTGTGTCTGACTCTAGATCAGAAGGCTGCGTGTTTATAAAGGGGTCAATGTACTTTTCCATATTGTTCTTCCGTAATTGAGATTTACTTTGCTGTATCACAATTTACTTTCCCACCTATCTTTGTATCATCAGCAAACTTGGCTCCATTACACTGGGTCCCTGTATCCCTGGGATAGGGAAGGGAAGACACACCGGAGAAGTGTGAGCTTGTGGACCGGAGAAGTTGCAGCTGCTGGAGCTGTGCGTGTTATCGGGGAGGGACGGGGGGAGAGCCCGCCGAGCGACCGGAGAAGCTGAGAAGCTGCTGTGCTTTTCATCGGGTTTGACACTGTTTAAAAATGGCAGAGTGCCAAGTTTTCTTTCCCTACTGCCCATGCGCGAAGGTGCCGGCAGTGTTTTCGGCACAGGCATTTGGCTCCGCCCCCCACTTCACCATCGATACCACGCCAGGACTCCGGGGACTGCACACAGCGGCCAGGATGGGGCGAGTTTTTCCCCGAGCCGTTTCCAGCGAGCAAAGTCGGTGCGCTTGAGGTCAGTGCGCCGACAAAACTGCTTGGGGAAAATCTAGTCCTTGAAGAGTAAGGAGTACACTGAAGGAAATACAAATATGTTTGCCGAGCAACTGTCAAATTTTAATAACTTTTTATACAACCGTCAAATCAGCAAAAAAACAGGGCACTTGCCCCAGAGTACCTAATATATAGCCCACAGTACAAGAGTAAGGAAGTCTTGCTACAATTGTACAGGGCCATGATGAGACCACACCTGGAGTACTGCACACAGTTTTGGTCTCCTTATCTAAGGAAGGATACACTTGTCTGGGAGGTGGTACAACAGAGGTTCACCAGATTGATTCCTGGGATCAGAGGACTGTCTTAAGTTGAGAGATTGTGTAGAATGGGCCGATACTCTCCGGAGTTTAGAAGAATGAGAGGTGATCTCATTGAAACACACAATATTCTGAAGGGGATTGAAAGGGTAGATGCTGAGAGATTGTTTCCCCCGGGCTGGAGTGTCTAGAACCAGGGGGCACAGTCTCAGATTAAGGGGTCGGCCATTTAAGACAGAGATGAGGAGGAATTTCTTCACTCAGAGGGTTATGAATCTGGAATTCTCTGCCCCATAGGCCTGTGGATGCTGAGTCTCTGAATATATTCAAGGCTGCGTTAGATAGATTTTTGGAGTCTCGGGAAATCAAGGGATCGGGAGATCGAGCGGGAAAGTGGAGTTGAGATCAACGATCAGTCATGATCTTATTGAATGGTGGAGCAGGCTTGAGGGGCCGTATGGCCTACTACTGCTCCGATTTCTGATGTTGTTACCTGTGCTGGCTCTGTGAAAGAAATTTCCAGTTCGTCCCATTCCTCAGCACCCTGCAAAAGATTCTTTTTCAACAATATTTCCCTTTGGAAAGTTAATATTAAATCTGCTTCCAAAACCCTGTCAGGCAGAAAAATATTCACATTAATTTTATACAGTCCCATTTTAAACAGGCTTTGCAAGTAATGAATTATTATTCCTTCTCATTTTACAAACAGCATTTTAGGACATTGCTTTAAAATGTTTGGTGCCTGTGACACTAGCCATTGATAGAGTTAGTCACACACCATCCGACTTGGAAATATATCAGTCGTTCCTTCATCGTCACTGGGTTAAAAGCCGAGAACTCCCTCCCGAACAGCTCTGTGGGAGCATCTTCACCACACGGACTGCAGCGGTTCAAGATGGTGCTCACCACTATTGTGTTCCTCACACAGATGAGGCTGCACACAGAGAGATTAAAGTAACAGTGACCTCAGTCTTTAATAAGACATTCCAGTGTGAGGAACAGGCCTCAGGGGCCGGCTTAGAAATAGTGCTCCCAAGGGATGCTGGGATCCCTTGGGACTTCAGGGGATGAGCTCCCTGATGGTGGAACATGGGAGTGCATGCTTTACAGATACACAACATCACTCCCCCGCAAAGTGAAATGAAAACTATTTTCAAGGTGAGGCGGTCGGGAGCCTTTCTTTCCCTGGTGGACCGCCTCGGTACAAATGTCTGTTCTGGTGTGTTGGCTGTGCCCTCGCTGGGCTGGCATGTTGTTATCCCTGCAGGGCTGCTGGGTGAGCCTGGCCTTGCTGGGCTGTTGGGCGTGATGGGTTCGATTTCCTGGTCCGGCGTGGTGTTGTTGATCCTTTGGGTGTGTGTTGTGGGCTCGAAAAAGGTGGTGTCTGCTGTGGGTTGTTCAGGGCAGTCTGTTAACCGCAGCCTCATTTGTTCCAGGTGCTTTCTGCAAATTTGTCCATCGTCCAGTTTAACGACAAACACCCTATTCCCTTCTTTCGCTATCACCGTGCCTGCGATCCACTTGGGACCATGTCCATCGTTTAGCAAAAACACAGGGTCATTCAGATCAATTTCTCGTGACACAGTGGCGCGACCATCGTTTACATTTTGCTGCTGCCACCTGCTCTCTACCTGATCATGCAGGTTGGAGTGAACCAGCGAGAGTCTGGTTTTAAGTGTCCTTTTCATGAATAACTCAGCCGGGGGCACCCCTGTGAACGAGTGGGGTCTCGTGCGATAGCTGAGCAGTTCTCGCGACATGCGGGTTTGGAGTGAGCCTTCTGTGACTTGTTTAAGGCTCTGTTTGATGGTTTGTACTGCCCACTCTGCCTGCGCATTGGAGGCTGGTTTAAGCGGGGCCGAGGTGACATGTTTGATCCCGTTGCGTGTCATGAATTATTTAAATTTGACACTGGTGAAACATGGACTGTTGTCAATGACCAGTAGGTCAGGCAGTCCGTGGGTGGCAAACATGGCCCTCAGGCTTTCAATGGTGGCGATGGCGGTGCTTCCCGACATTATTTCACATTTAATCCATTTTGAAAAAGCATCCACTACCACCAGGAACATTTTACTGAGAAACGGGCCCGCATAGTCGACATGGATCCTCGACCATGGTCTCGAGGGCCAGGACCACAAACTTAGTGGTGCCTCTCTGGGCGCGTTGTTCAACTGAGCACATATGCTTCATTGCCATACACAGGATTCTAAGTCAGAGTCGATACCGGGCCACCACACGTGGGATCTGACTATCGCTTTCATCAATACTATACCCGGGTGTGTGCTGTGGAGATCCGAGATGAATGTCTCCCTGCCCTTTTTTGGAGGCACTACGCGGTTACCCAACAACAGGCAATCTGCCTGAATGGACAGCTCGTCCTTTCGCCGCTGGAACGGCTTGATTAGCTCTTGCATTTCAACGGGGATGCTGGCCCTGCTCCCATGCGGTACACAGTTCTTTATTAGGGACAGCAGAGAATCTTGGCGGGTTGTGACAGGTGATGTATAATTTCCAAACGCTTCCATGACCATCAACACGTCTGCGGGCTACGCCACCATCAACAAGTTTGCAGGCAGCACCATTTCCACCCCTGTGATGGGCAATAGTAGCCGACTGGCAGCATTCTCACAGTTCTTGGTGCCTGGCCTGTGGCGGATGGTATAGTTAGAGGCTGATAGCACGAGTGCCCACCTTTGTATGCGGGCTGAGGCATTAGTATTTATCCCCTTGTTTTCAGTGAACAGGGATGTGAGGGGCTTGTGATCGGTTTCCAGCTCAAATTTGAGGCCAAACAGATACGGATGCATTTTCTTTTCCACCAACACACACACTAACGCCCTTTTCTCAATCAAACTGTAGGCCCTCTCGGCCTTAGACAAGCTCCTGGAATAATAGGCGACAGGTTGCAACTTCCCCGCAACATTAGCTTGTTGTAATACACACCCGAATCCGTACGACGCTTCACTTGCTTGCACAAGTCTTTTACACCGGTTATACAATACAAGCAGCTTGTTGGAGCATAAAATGTTTCTGGCTTTCTCAAAAGCAGTTACTTGTCTTTTTCCCCATACCCAGTTCTCACCTTTGCGCAATAACACATGTAGGAGCTCTAAAAGGATGCTTAACCCTGGTAGGAAGTTACCAAAATAGTTGAGGAGGCCCAGAAACGGCCGCAGCTCCATGACGTTCTGTGGCCTGGACGCATTCCTGATAGCCTCTGCCTTGGCATCTGTGGGCTGAATGCCATCTGCTGCGATCTTTCTCCCCAAATACTCCACTTCTGATGCCATGAAGACACATTTCAACCTCTTCAGCCACAGCCCTTCGCGATCCAGTCGCTGGAGGACCTCCTCCAGGGTTTGTAGGTGCTCAGCAGTGTCCCGGCCCATGACCAATATGTTGTCCTGAAAGACCACTGTGCGTGATACGGACTTGAGTAGGCTCTCCATGTTTCTCTGGAAGATCGCTGCAGCCGACCGAATTCCAAACGGGCATCTGTTGTAGATGAACAGTACCTTGTGCAGGTGAGGCTCTTCGAAGACTCCTCCAGCTCCTGCGTCATGTAAACCGAAGTCAGGTCGAGCTTGGTGAATGTCTTGCCTCCTGCCAGCGTCGCAATTAGGTCGTCTGCCTTAGGTAGCGGGTATTGGTCCTGGAGCGAGAAACGATTAATAGTTACTTTATAATCGCCGCAAATCCTGACTGTGCCATCACTTTTGAGTACTGGAACAATCGGGCTGGCCCACTCGCTGAATTCCACTGGGGAGATGATGCCCTCGAGTTGCAGCCTGTCCAGCTCGATTTCCACTCTCTTCCTCATCATGTGAGGTACTGCTTGCTCCTTGTGGTGAATGGGTCGTGCCTCTGGGACCAAGTGGATCCGCAACTTTGCCGAGGAAAAGTTTCCAAATCCTGGCTCAAAAAGGGAAGGAAATGTTTTAAGAACCTGGATACATGAGGCCTCATCGACATGTGATAGCGCTCAGATGTCATCCCAGTTCCAGTGGATTTTGCCTAGCCAGCTCCTTCCAAGCACTGTGGGGTCATCGCCCGGGACAATCCAGAGTGGCAGTACATGCACCATGCCCTCGAAGGTGACCTTGACTATGGCGCTGCCCAGGACAGTGATAAGCTCTTTGGTGTATGTTCTCAGTTTCGTGTGGATGGGGCTCAGGGCTGAACTGAATGCCTTGTTGCATCACAATCTCTCAAACATATTTTTACTCATGATGGATTGGCTGGCGCCAGTGTCCAGTTCCAAGGCTACGGCTAAGCCATTCAATTATACGTGCAGCATAATAGGTGGACATTTCGTCGAAAATGTGTGCACCACGTGTACTTCAGCATCTGCCTCCTCTCTCGAAGGCTCTAAATTGCTTTGATCCACCATGGACCGATCTTCCTCCGCCACATGGTGGTTAGCAGGTCTTGCAGAGCTTGCAGCTCATTTGCAAGCTCATTGGAGGTGCTCCATTGTTCCACAGCACTTGCAAACATACCCTTTGAAGCGTCATGAATATGCTGAATGGAAGCCTCCACAACGCCAACAAGCTGTGAATTGCCTTGCATTTATTCTTTGTTGGGGACTCTGAGTCATCTGGATCACCTGAGCCCTGCTGGCAGTTACAAACTCGTGGGTTCTGCCCTGTACATTTCTGCTCGCAAACACAGTTCCAGTTAATTTATGAACATTGCTAGCACTTGTGTGCTGAGAGATTTGTTGGGTGTTATCACTGGTGGACATAAACACCTGTACTGTCGCAATGGCCTTATTGAGGGTCGGTGTCTCTCCAGTCAAAATTTTTCATAGGATGGTCTCTTGGCCAATGCCCAGTACAAAAAAGTCTCTGAGCATTTACTTCGGGCAGCCATCAAACTCACATTGTCCTGCAAGTTGCATGAGCTCGGCGACGTAGCTCGCCACTTCCTGACCGTCAGATCGCTGGCACGTATAGAACCGATAGCGCTCCATCAGCAAGCTCTCCCTCGGGTGAAGATGCTCCCGAACCACGGTACACAGCTCCTCATATGACTTATCTGTGGGTTTCACCGGAGCCAGAAGATTCATCATGAGGCTGCAGGTCGGTGCCCCACAGACTGTGAGGAGGATCGCTCTCCTTTTTGCAGCGCTTCCTTCTCCATCCAGCTCGTTGGCTACAAAGTACTGGTCTAGCCGTTCGACATCGGCTTCCCAGTACTCACCCTCCGAGAACTTCTCCAGGATGCCCACAGTTTGCTGCATCCTTGCGTTGGATTCGTATTCTCGTCGCCAGGTATTGTGTTCCTAACACAGATGAGGCTGCACACAGGGAGGTTAAAGTAACAGTGACCTCAGTCTTTAATAAGACACTCCAGAGTGAGGAACAGGCCTTGGGGGCGGGCTTATATACAGTGCTCCAAAGGGATGCTGAGATCCCTTGGGACTTCAAGGGATGAGCTCCCTGGTAGCGGAACATGGGAGTGCATGCTTTACAGATACACAACTACTACCAGCTTCTCAAGGGCAATTAAGGTTGGGCAATAAATTCTGGCCTTGCCAGTGACACCTTGATCCTGTGAACTCATATAAAAAAACACTATTTTAGGATTCTGGTTCGAAATATTCATTGCTGACGACACCAGGAATCTGGGGCAACTTTTGTCAAATTGGGCTCAAAACTGGAGCGGTAATTCCTTCCGTGCACAGATAATAGAATCAGTATTGAAGGTAAAATCACATGGTGCTCATTTTCAGAATCAACGCAGTAAGATTTGAAATAAAGTGAAGGAATTTTATGGTGAAAGGATTTGGAAATTAAATGTGACTTGTACTTCGGTCTTTAATTAAACTTTGTGGCGTCTGTCTGCCGTTCATGTCTCTGTTGAATAAGGAAGGAGGGGTTTGACATTGACCAGACTGCACTGCTCCTGATATTTGTGAGCTCATCGGTTATAATGAGATGTTTTTACCCATTGGTCAGTGCCAACTTTAGCTCAGCTGTTACTTCGTGATACCAACTTTGTGAAAAGTTTGAATTGGTCTTAATGCATTCACTGCCTGGTGTTTTTGTTGTCATTGCAATCCCCTTCTTTCACACTGAAACAAATCGTAACCGTGTTTTTAAATTAGCAGTGTGAGATTTTTAGAGAGCATCTTTAAATGCTTCACAAAACCATTCCGATCCCTTCAGCTTCCCGAGTTCGATTCCCAGTGAGGGAAGTAATTTTGCTCCCACCGTTTTTAATTAAAGTGAAGTAATTTAACTAAATTGCATAGATGACCTAAAGCACTTCAGAGTGGTGTCAAAACAAATGAGTTAGTAATTAGAAATAAGGAATGTCAGAAGTTCGACTTGAGTTTCTGGATGGAGTATAAATAACCCTCTGTGCACTGGAACTGGGAAGGGTGAATAATGAATGAGTTGTTTCCGGGTTTGAAATGCGGCTTTGATCTGCTGGTATTAACCGACAGCATTGTTGAGCAGAATGAAAGAAATGCTAACATGATCACTGAGGGTCAGTCGAAACTTCAACAACTTCATTTTAATAATTTGTTAAACTTTAATCATTGAGGAAGTTTTATTCCCTTTCTGATTTTACACAGTCTGTATTTTAGGAGACTGGTTTTAAATGTTCTTCATGGAATCAGAGAAGTTTACAGCACAGAAGGAGGCCATTGTTGTATGAGCAATGAACATTTAAAACCAGTTTTTGTTTCAAAAATAATGTTTCCGCCCGGGCTTGAACAGGGGACTTTTCGCGTGTGAGGCAAACGTGATGACCGCTACACTACGGAAACTGCTGCCTAGTGCAGTGCCCAGAGAGAAGTGCTCAGTGACAAGCTGAAATGCTGAATCCCTTTTTCTGAAAAAATTCCTTTCACAAACATTTCTCTGACCGAAACGGCACAAAACAAAAATGTTCCTTTCAAATGTGCCAATTATTTTCGTTAAACATTTATTTTGCTTTCATGGGATAACATGATTAATGATTCGATAATTTTCTTTTGCACAATGAAAGAAATACTAACTGAGGGAAAGTCACTACGTCAATAATTTGTTCTGTGCTCTGCATGTTTGTAATGTCGCCAAGTTTGCTGATGATACAAAGATAGGTGGGAAAGCAAGTTGTGAGGAGGATGCAACCAATCTGCAAAGCGATATTGATAGGCTCAGTGGGTGGGCAGAAATTTGTCAGATGGAGTATAATGTGGGAAATATGAGGTTATCCACTGTGGTAGCAATAATAAAAAAGCAAATGATTATTTAAATGGGGAGAGATTACAAAATGCTGCGGTGCAGAGGGACCTGGGGGTCCTTGTACATGAAACACAAAAGGTTAGTGTGCAGAAACATCCTCTCTGCATCCACCTTGTCAAGCCCGATCATAATCTTACACGTTTCCATAAGATCACCTCTCAATCTTCTGAATTCCAATGAGTAGAGGCACAACCTACTCAACCTTTTCTCATAAGTTAGCCCCCTCATCTCCGGAATCAACCGAGTGAACCTTCTCTGAACTGCCTCCAAAGCATCTATATCCTTTCTTAAATATGGAAACCAAAACTGCACGCAGTGTTCCAGGTCTGGCCTCACCAATACCCTGTATAACTGCAGCAAAACTTCTTTGTTTTATACTCCATCCCTTTTGCATTAAAGGCCAAGATTCCATTGGTCTTCCTGATCACTTGCTGTACCTGCATACTAACCTTTTGTGTTTCATGCACAAGTACGCGCAGCTCCTGCTGTACTGCAGCTCTGTGCAATTTTTCTCCATTTAAATAACAACTTGTTCTTTAATTTTTTTTGCCAAAATGCATAACCTTGCACTTTCCAACATTATACTCCATCTGCCAAATTTTTCACCACTCAATTAGCCTGGCTATGTCTTTTTGCAGATTTTTTGTGTCCTCCTCACACATTGCTTTTCCTCCCATCTTTGTATCATCAGCAAACTTGGCTATGTTACACTCAGTCCCTTCATCCAAGTCGTTAATATAGATTGTAAACAGTTGGGGTCCCAGCACTGATCATTGCAGCACCCCACTAGTTACTGATTGCCAACCAGAGAATGAACCATTTATTCCGACTCTCTGTTTTCTGTTCGTCAGCCAATCCTCTACCCATGCTAATATATTACCCCCAACCCCGGGAACTTTTATCTTGTGCAGTAATCTTTTACGTGGCACCTTGTCAAAATGCCTTCTGGAGGTCCAAATACACCACATCCCCTGGTTCCCCTTTATCCACCCTGTTAATTACATCCTCTAAGAATTCCAGCAAATTTGTCAACCATGACTTCCCTTTCATAAATCCATGCAGACTCTGCCTGACTGAATTATTTTTTTCCAAAAGTCGGAGGAGCAGTGACCGGAGGAGGTGTGAGCAGCGGCCTATAAAGGCCCAGCGGGAGTCCGGGGATCGGCGGCAGTCGGAGGAGCAGCGGCTGGAGGAGCAGCGAGCAGCGAGCTACAGCTGGTGCAGGGTCAAAAGTAAGAAAGAGGTCAAAAGTAATCAAAGGGTGACGTCACAGCCAAGAGGGTAAGTGATTGGCTGGTTGAGTGGTGAGCAGTTTTCTGTTTCTTTGATTTCTTCTTGTTCTTAGCAGCAAAGAAACTTTGGAATTGTTGCCAAATTAAGTAAATTTAATGGTTAAGTCATAGCAGGAGAGTTCGGACACATGTCATGCTCCTCCTGTGCGATGTGGGAAGTCAGGGACGCTTCCAGTGTCCCTGATGACTACATGTGCAGCAAGTGTATCCATCTGCAGCTCCTGACAGGCCACATTGGGGCACTGGAGCTGCACACGGATTCACTCTGGAGCATCCGCAATGCTGAGGATGTCGTGAATAGCACGGTGAGTGAGTTGATCAAACCGTAGGGAAAGGTTATTCAGGCAGAGAGGGAATGGGTAAACATCAGGAAGAGCAGTGGAAGGAAGACAGTGCAGGAGTCCCCTGCGGTCATCCCCCTGCAAAACAGACACATCACCTTGGGTACTGTTGGAGCAGATGACTCATCAGGGGAGGGCAGCAGCAGCCAAGTCCATGGCACCAGGGGTGGCTCTGCTGCACAGGAGGGCAGGAAAAAGCGTGGGAGAGCTATAGTGATAGGGGATTCTATTGTAAGGGGAATAGATAGATGTTTCTGCGGCCTCAATCGAGACTCCAGAATGGTATGTTGCCTCCCTGGTGCAAAGGTCAAGATTATCTCGGAACGGCTGCAGCGCATTCTGGAGGAGGACGGTGAATAGCCAGCTGTCGTGGTGTATATGGTACCAACGATATAGGGAAAAATGGGATGAGGTCCTATAGCTGAGTTTAGGGAGCTAGGAATTAAATTAAAAGGTAGTAATCTCAGAATTGCTACCAGTGCCACGAGCTAGTCAGAATAGGAAATGCAGGATAGCTCAGATGAATATATGGTTTGATGAGTAGTGCAGGAGGGTGGGACTCAAATTCCTGGGACATTGGAACCGGTTCTGGGGGAGTTGGGACCAGTACAAATCGGGCGGTCTGCACCTGGTCAGGACCGGAACCAATGTCTAGGGGAATGTTTGCTCGTGCTGTTGGGGAGGGGTTAAAATAATATGGCAGGGGAATGGGAAACTATGCAGGGAGATAGAAAGAAGTAAAATGGGGGCAGAAGCAAAAGATAGAAAGAAGAAAAGTAAAAGTGGAGGGCAGAGAAACACAAGGCAAAATTTAAAAAGGGCCACATTACAGCAAAATTCTAAAGGGACAAAGTATATTAAAAAGACAAGCCTGAAGTCTCTGTGCCTCAATGCGAGGATTATTCGTAATAAGGTGGATGAATTCACTCAGAGGCAGCAATTCACGAATATGTTATAACTGTGATTCCAGAGACATGTCTCCAGGGTGACCAAGGCTGGGAACTCAACATCCTGAGGTATTCAACATTCAAGAAGGATAGACAGAAAGGAAAAGGAGGTCGGGGAACGATGCTGGTTAAAGAGGAAATTAACGCAATATTAAGGAAGGATATTAGCTTGGATGGTGTGGACTCTGTATGGATAGAGCTGCAGAACACCAAAGGGCAGAAAACACGAGTGGGAGTTGTGCACAGACCACCAAACAGTCGTTGTGAGTTTGGGGACAGTTCAAACAAGAAATTATGGCTGCGTGCAATAAAGATACAGCAGTTATCATGGGCGACTTTAATCTACAGAAAGATTGGGGTAACCAAACTGGTAGAAATACGGTGGAGGAGGATTTCTTGGAGTGTATTAGGGATGGTTTTCTAGACCAATATGTCAAGGAACCAACTTGAGGGCTGGCTATCCTAGACTCGGTGATGTGTAATGAAAAAGGACTAATTAGCAATCTTGTTGTGCGAGGCCCCTTGGAGAAGAGTGACCATAATATGGTAGAATTCTTTATTAAGATGGAGATTGAAACATTTAATTCAGAGACTAGGGACCTGAACTTAAGGAAAGGTAACTTCGATTGCATGAGATGTGAATTGGCTAGAATAGACTGGCAAATGAGACTTAAAAGGTTGACGCTGGATAGGCAATGGCAAACATTTAAAGATCACATCATGAACTTCAACAATTGTACATTCCTGTCTGGAGAAAAAATAAAACAGGGAAGGTGGCTCAACCGTGGCTAATAAGGGAAATTAAGGATAGTGTTAAATGCAAGGAAACGGCCTATAAATTTGCCAGAAATAGCAGCAAACCTGAGGACTGGAAGAAATTTAGAATTCAGTAGAGGAGGACAAAGGGTTTAATAAGGAGTGGGAAAATAGAGTATGAGAGGAAGCTTGCTGGGAACATAAAAACTGACTGCGACAACTTCTATAGATATGTGAAGAGAAAAGGCTTAGTGAAGACAAACGTCGGTCACTTGCAGTCAGAATCAGGTGAATTTATAATGGAGAACAAAGAAATGGCGGACCAGTTAAACAGATACTTTGGTTCTGTCTTCACGAAGGAAGACACAAATAACCTTCCTAATGTACACATGGACCGAGGGTCCAGCGAGAAGGAGGAACTGAAGGAAATCTTTATTAGACAGGAAATTGTGTTCGGGAAATTTTTGGGATTGAAGGTTGATAAATCCCAGGGCCAGATAGTCTGCATCCCAGAGTAGTTAAGGAAGTAACCCTTGAAATAGTGGATGCATTGGTGATCATTTTCCAACAGTCTATCGACTTTGGATCAGTTCCTATGGACTGGAGGGTAGCTAATATAACACCACTTTTTTAACAAGAAGGAAGAGAGAAAATGGGTAATTATTGACCGGTTAGCCTGACATCAGTAGTGGGGAAAATGCTGGAATCAATTATTATGGATGAAATAGCATAGCATTTGGTAAGCAGTGACAAGATCGGTCCAAGTGAGCATGGATTTAGTAAAGGGAAATCATGCTTGACAAATCTTCGAGAATTTTTTGAGGATGGAACTCGGAGAGTGGACAAGGGAAAACCAGTGGATGTAATGTATTTGGACTTTCAAAAGGCTTTTGACAAGGTCCCACAAAAGAGATTAGTGTGCAAAATTAAAGCACATAGTATTGGGGGTAATGTATTGACATGAATAGAGAACTGGTTGGCAGACAGGTAGAAACATAGAAATATAAAAACATAGAAAATAGGTGCAGGAGTAGGCCATTCGGCCATTCTAGCCTGCACCGCCATTCAATGAGTTCATGGCTGAACATTCAACTTCAGTACCCCATTCCTGCTTTCTCGCCATACCCCTTGATCCCCCTAGTAGTAAGGACCTCATCTAACTCCTTTTTGAATATATTTAGTGAATTGGCCTCAACAACTTTCTGTAGTAGAGAATTCCACAGGTTCACCACTCTCTGGTTGAAGAAGTTCCTCCGCATCTCGGTCGCAAATGGCCTACCCCCCTTCCCTAGACTGTGACCTCTGGTTCTGGACTTCCCCAACACTGGGAACATTCTTCCTGCATCCAACCTGTCTAACCCCGTCAGAATTTTAAATGTTTCTATGAGGTCCCCTCTCATTCCGCTGAACTCCAGTGAATACAAGCCCAGTTGATCCAGTCTTTCTTGATAGGTCAGTCCCGCCATCCCGGGACTCAGTCTGGTGAACCTTCTCTGCACTCCCTCAATAGCAAGAATGTCCTTCCTCAGGTTAGGAGACCAAAACTGTACACAATACTCCAGGTGTGGCCTCACCAATGCCCCGCACAACTGTAGCAACACCTCCCTGCCCCTGTTCTCAAATCCCCTTGCTGTGAAGGCCAACATGCCATTTGCAGAGAGTCGGGATAAATGGGACCTTCTCAGAATGACAGGAAGTGACTAGTGGGGTGCTGCAGGGCTCAGTGCTGGGACCTCAGCTATTTACAATATACATCAATGATTTCGATTAAGAAATTGAGTGTTATATCTCCAAGTTTGCAGGTGACTCTAAGCTGCGTGACGGTGTGAGCTGTGAGGAGGATACTAAGAGGCTGAAGAGTGACTTGGAAAGGTTAGTTGAATGGGCAAATACATGGCAGATGCACTATAATGTGGATAAATGTGATGTTATCCAGTTTGGTGGCAAAAACTTGAAGCCAGATTATTATCTGAATGGCGGCAGATTAGGAAAAGGGGAGGTGCAACGAGACCTGGGTGTCATGGTACATCAGTCATTGAAAGTTGGCATGCAGCTACAGCAGGCGGTGAAGAAGGCAAATGGCATGTTGGCCTTCATAGCTGGGGGATTTGAGTATTGGAGCAGGAAGGTCTTACTGCAGTTGTACAGGGCCTTGGTGAGGCCTCACCTAGAATATTGTGTTCAGTTTTGGTCTCCAAATCTGAGGAAGGATGTTCTTGCTACAGAGAGTGCAGAGAAGGTTCACTAGACTGATTCCGTGGATGGCAGGACTGACATATGAGGAGAGACTGGATTGACTGTGCCTGTATTCACCGGAGTTTAGAAGAATGAGAGGGGATCTCAAAGAAACATATAAAATTCTGACGGGACTGGACAGGTTAGAGGCAGGAAGAATGTGCCCGATGTTGGGGAAGTCCAGAACCAGTGTTCAGCGTCTAAGGGATAAGGGGTAAGCCATTAAGGACCGAGATGAGGAGAAACTTCTTCACTCAGAGACTTGTTAACCTGTGGAATTCTCTGCCGCAGGGAGTTGTTTATGCCAATTCATTTGATATATTCCAGAGGGAATTAGCTGTGGCCTTTATGGCTAAAAGGCTCAAGGGGTATGAAGATAAAATCGGAAAGGGGTACTGAGCTGAATGATCAGCCATGATCTTATTGGAATGTAGAAACATAGAAAATAGGTGCAGGAGTAGGCCATTCGGCCCTTCGAGCCTGCACCACCAATCAATTAGTTTATGGTTGAACATGCAACTTCAGTACCCCATTCCTGCTTTCTCGCCATACCCCTTGATCCCCCGAATCGTAAGGGCTACGTCTAACTCATTTTTGAATATATTTAGTTAATTGGCTTCAACACCTTCCTGTGGTAGAGAATTCCACAGTTTCACCACTCTCGGGGTGAAGAAGTTTCTCCTCATCACGGTCCTAAATGGCTTACCCCTTATCCTTCGACTGTGACCCCTGGTTCTGGACTTCCCCAACATTGGGAACATTCTCCTGCATCTAACCTGTCTAAACACGCCAGAATTTTAAACGTTTCTATGAGATACCCTCTCATTTGTCTGAACTCCAGTGAATCCAGTCATTCTTGATATGTCAGTCCCGCCATCCCAGGAATCAGTCTGGTGAACCTTCGCTGCACTCCCTCAATAGCAAGAACGTCCTTCCTCAAGTTAGGAGACCAAAACTGTACACAATACTCCAGGTGTGGCCTCACCAAGGCCCTCTACAACTGTAGTAACACCTCCCTGCCCCTATACTCAAATTCCCTCGCTATAATGGCTAACATGCCATTTTCTTTCTTAACCGCCTGCTGTACCTGCATGCCAACCTTCAATGACTGATGTACCATGACACCCAGGTCTCGTTGCACCTTCCCTTTTCCTAATCTGTCACCATTCAGATAATAGTCTGTCTCTCTGTTTTTCAACCGAAGTGGAAACCTCACCTTTATCCACATGATACTTCATCTGCCATGCATTTGCCCACTCACCTCACCTATCCAAGTCACTCTGCAACCTCATAGCATTCTCTTCGCAGCTCACACTGCCACCCAACTTAGTGTCATCTGCAAATTTGGAGACACTACATTTAGTCCCCTCGTCTAAATCATTAATGTACAATGTGAACAGCTAGGGCCCTTGCGGTACCCCACTAGTCACTGCCTGCCATTCTGAAAAGTACCCATTTACTCCTACTCTTTGCTTCCTGTCTGCCAACCAGTTTTCAATCCACGTCAGCACACTACCCCCAATCCCATGTGCATTAACTTTGCACACTGATCTCTTATGTGGGACCTTGTCGAAAGCCTTCTGAAAGTCCAAATACACCACATCAACTGGTTCTCCCTTGTCCATTCTACTGGAAACATCCTCAACAAATTCCAGAAGATTTGTCAAGCATGATTTGCCTTTCACAAATCCATGCTGACTTGGACCTATCATGTCATCTCTTTCCAAATGTGCTGCTATGACATCCTTAATAATTGATTCCATCAATTTCACCACTACTGATGTCAGGCTGACCGGTCTATAATTCCTTGTTTTCTGTCTCCCTCCTTTTTTAAAAAGTGGGGTTACATTGGCTATCCTCCACTCCATAGGAACTGGTCCAGAATCTATGGAGTGTTGGAAAATGACTGTCAATGCATCCGCTATTTCCAAGGCCACCTCCTTAAGTACTCTGGGATGCAGACCATCAGGCCTGGGGATATATCGGCCTTCAATCCCATCAGTTTCCACAACACAATTTCCCGACTAATAAGGATTTCCCTCAGTTCCTCCTTCTTACTAGAACCGGAAGATTGTTTGTGTCCTCCTTAGTGAATACCGAACCAAAGTACTTGTTCAATTGGTCTGCCATTTCTTTGTTCCCAGTTATGACTTCCCCTGATTCTGACTGCAGGGGACCTACATTTGTCTTTACTAACCTTTTTTTCTTTACATATCTATAGAAGCTTTTGCAGTCCATTTTAATGTTCCCTGCAAGCTTCCTCTCGTACTCTATTTTCCCTAATCAAACACTTTGTCCTCCTTTGCTAAGTTCCAAATGTCTCCCAGTCCCCGGGTTCGCTGCTATTTCTGGCCAATTTGTATGCCACTTCCTTGGCTTTAATACTATCCCTGATTTCCGTTGATAACCACGGTTGAGCAACCTTCCCTTTTTTATTTTTACACCAGACAGGGATGTACAATTGTTGCAGTTCATCCATGCGGTCTGTAAATGTCTGCCATTGCCCATCCACTGTCAACCCCTTAAGTATCATTCGCCAATCTATCCTCGCCAATTCACGACTCATACCTTCAAAGTTAGCCTTCTTTAAGTTCTGGACCACGGTCTCTGAATTAACTGTTTCATTCTCCGTGGTGGTGCGGCTCGAAGGGCCGAATGGCCTTTGCCTGCACCTATTTATTTCTGCACGCAGAGGGTTGTGGGGGTCTGGAACTCACTGCCTGAAAGGGTGGTAGAGGCAGAAACACTCACCACATTTAACAAGTGCTTGGATGTGACCTGAAGTGCTGTAACCTGCAGAGTTATGGACCTCGAGCTGGAAAGTGGGATTAGGCTGGATAGCCTCTTGTTGGCCGGCGTGGACATGATGGGCCGAATTGGCCTCCTTCCGTGCTGTAAACTTCTGTGATTCTATGAACTCCTTCACAAAGAGTTGAGGTGCGTGTGGGGTGATTTTGGCACATCTTTACTCACGTGACAACATTTCAAAGGTAACTCAACAGTTGTAAAGCGCTTTGGGGCGTTATGAGCTCCTGACAGACGCTGCAGAAATGCAAGTCCTTCTTTGCAAAAGTTCGATGCAAATTCAAAATTCACGGCAAAAAAAGGGCTCGCCCGGGATCTCTCGCAAATTTCAAGTAACAACCCCAAAGAGTGAATCATACAACTAGACCAACGAGCCAACTGCTTAGCAAATATGGAGATAAAGGCCTTACGAAGTACTATCTGTTAATAAACCTCCAGTCAAATCTTCTCAGATTATTAAAAGCATTGCCAAAGGAAAAGCATGAGTTTTACCCTCTATCTCAAGGGATATCTTGGTGACTGCAATCAAGAGTTGCCACAACAAAGTAGCACAAATAGAACTTTGATGGGAAGAATGTATTCGCACTACTGTTGTGGTGTCTTTAGACTGTAGAGGCTGCACGGAGATAAAGTGTTACCATTATTGAAGCATTGTTAGTGTGTGTTGTTATTCTTGATCGGAGGAGCACATGAGGCGGAATCAGTGACTTTGCCTTTCGACATGTTTTCTGAAGTGCCGCACGGTCCCACTCCTGCAGTCAATGAGCTGTTGGGACGTTAATGTATCCATCATCATCATCATCATAGGCGGTCCCTCGAAACGAGGATGACTTGCTTCCACGCCGAAAATGGATGAGTTCACAGGTGTTTCAATGAAGGGCCCGAACTACAACCCGAAGGGTGGAAGATATCTGTGCGTGAATTTCTTTCAGTTGTGATGGCCGTTGCACCCCAGCCATCAAACGGGCTTGACAGAGCGAGGTCTTGGTCCAGTGGCAAGGGTTAAGCAGGTCGACTGGAGACCAGTTCTGCTGCACGGACCCAGTGCACACATATCGCAGTGTGGGCTGGCCCGTGCTAACCCTGGGCCCCTGGCCCTGAACTCATGCTTCCCCTGGGCCCTGATCATATCCCTCCACAGTCTCTCGCCGCTCCTTCGCCCCGATCTCGCCGCTCCTGCTGTACCTGCCCACGCTCCAATCACTGACCTGGACCTTGATGACGTCACTCTTCGCTGCCGCCGCCCTCCTGCACCAGCTCGCGCTGCTCCCTGGAGTAGTCTCCCGGGACCTCCAAGCTGCTCCCAGGGCCGCTCGCCGTTCCATTTATGGCCCCGACCTGCCGCTGGTGTTCTCCCGTTAGTGTATCCAGGCCGTGGGTGGCCACCCCGAGCACAGCAGAGGGGTTTCTGCATTAGTTCTGGGTGGGAGCAGTATCTTTCCCCTTCTCTCTTCCTCTTGTCTTTATCCCTGTGCTTTTATTTCTCTATTTATTCCCTCTGTCTCAGTTTCTAGTGTTTAAAAGGGAACAAAAGATGAAATGGGTGTCACTGTGGAAAAATTTCTCTCATTCAAAGTTAGACGCACTACCGTTGCACCATGAGGTCTCGGTAGCTAGCCATTGATATTCAGGTTCATATATAAATATATATAAATATATCTACATGTATCATAACTGTTCCCTGGTGGTCGAGTGTTTAAGATCCGGCGCACTAACCTGGTTTCAATTGTCGATCAATTCATCGCATAAAAATAATTGAGGTCTGTGAGACGATTAATAATTGCTGTAATCACCATGAATACCAATACTTTCTGCGATAGACCGAGCACACAGACTATCTGGCTTCTCCTGCCCTTTGCCGGGCACGTATTCCGGGTTTAATTTTGTAAACTGGGCGAGTTCGCTGATCGCGGGGAGACGGTAGGAGCCTCTGTGGCCCCACTGTGAGGATGTGGAAGTGAACACGGTGGCTGGGTGATCCGTGACATTTCTGTAAAAGGCAGCGGAGGAGAAGGATTGAGAACTTTCAGTGTGGGACAGAAGTTGTTTCAGGTGAGCCGACACATTCCTGATCAGCACAGAGAGAGCTCACTGGTCAGCTCCCCTCTGTTGTGCCAGCTGTGCCAGAGGTTTCTGTCGTGTAGTGGTTATCACGTGTGCTTATCACGTTTGCATTACATATGAAAGGTATGAGGTTCGATCCCGGGAAGGAGCATTATGTTTAAACTTGCTGTAGAGGAACAATCAGAGGCGAGTTTCGTCTCCTGGCAAATGCTGCCTGACCTGCTGAGATTTCCAGCATTTGCTGTTTTTATTTGCTATTTATTCTCCTGGCAAAAGCGATCCCTTATTCCTTAAGTGCTCTTTATTTCACTTCAATAAATAGATAACTTTCAGTGAGAGATAACGGATTCACCGGGGACATTTCACGTGTGACGCCAATGTGATATCCGCTACACTGCAGCCCATCAAAAGGCCAGGAACCACTGAATATAAAGGATGAGCTCACAAATATCAGGGGCAGTGCAGTCTGGTCAACGTCAAACTCTCCTTTCTTATTCAGCAGTGGCATGAACGGGAGTCAGACGCCACAAAGTTTAATTAAAGACACAAATACAAGTAACACTTCCAAATCTTTTCACTGTAAAATTCTTAAACTTTATTTGAAATCCTACTGCGTTGAATCTGAAAATGAGCACCATGGGCTTTTATCTTCACTGCTGATTCTATTTTCTGTGCATGGTCGGAATAACCGGTGCTGTTAAATTTGACAAATGTTGCCCCAGATTCCTGATGTCATCAGCAATGAAGATTTTGAACCAGACTCCTAAAATACAATGTGTAAAATGGGTTAATATGCATAAGAACATAAGAACATAAGAAATAGGAGCAGGAGTCGGCCATACGCCCCTCGAGCCTGCTCCGCAATTTAATACGATCATGGCTGATCCGATCATGGACTCAGGTCCATTTCCCTGCCCGCTCCCCAATAAACAGGACAAATGATTGAAGTATCGACTGTCCCTCAGTTAGCATTTCGTTCATTGTGCAAAAGAAGGTGAGGGGTGAATCAATGATGCTTTCCCGTGAAAGCAACACAAAAGTTTAAGAAAAAAACATACAGTGACTGGGAGGTGAGCGCTGCTTCTGACACCAGGTGGGAATGGGCGGAGATTTTAAAGCTCCTTGTATTGTGACACCTTCATATAGACGAACATCTGAGTCTTATGATGTAGACCTCGTGGCGCAATGGTAGCGTGACTGATTTCAGTTCCGAAGGTAGCGTGTTTAATCACATCAGGGTTACTGTACTTTTAGATATTGTTCTTCCAGAATTAATATATTCTTTTCTGTTTGGCAATAACCAGACCCTTGCTCCAAGGTTTGTCTCACTGTTTCCCCGGTGTCAGACAGAGATACGCCTGCTGCCCTCATTTATTTCATGTGACAGGACACAAAAGTTCAAAATCAACCTGCAGATGGCCACATACAGCATTAAGTAGTCAGGATGGCCGAGCGGTCTCAGGTGCTGTGTTCAGGTTGCAGTCATCTCTCGAGGTCTGTGTTTAAATCTGACATTTCTTATTTTTAATCATTAAGTGAAACTCATTGTTTGACACCACGATCAACTCCTTCAAAGTGGGATTCAGCAGTTCACCTGCTCGCTTAACATTTCCGTCTGACCGGGTGCTGAAAGTGGAGATGTTTCCGCAGTGTAGCGGTTAACACGTTCGTCTCACACGCGGAAGCTCACCGGGTGGGAATATTTTCTGGAGCTATCTCCTCATGTATGCTCAGGGGCGAGTTTGTTCTCCTGTGAAAGGTCATAAGGTCATAAACATGTAAGGATTAGGGGCCGGAGCAGGACATTTGGCCCCTCGAGCCTGGTCCACCATTCAAGAAGATCCTGTCAGTTCCTTGACAGCAAGTTTAAACATCTGGGGCGGAGCCAACAGGCACCTGGCTGCAATCAACGACAAAAACGTCTATTTGGTAGAAGCCCCGTGAGATCAATCGGTCGAGCATGAGAATCTTAATCTCGAATTTGGGGGTTCGAGCCCCACGTTAACTGTTAAAGCATGTCCCATTTTGCACAGTGTGTTTTTGGTATCTGGTGCAAAATGTTCATTGCTGGTAACATCAACAGGAGACTGGGGAAACAGTGAGAAAGACTTTAGAGCAAAGGTCTGGTTATTGTGAAACACCAAAGGAAATATAAATTCAAGAAACATAGAAAACATATAAAATAGGTGCAGGGGTAGGCCATTCGGCCCTTTGAGCCTGCACCGCCATTCAATGAGTTCATGGCTGAACATGCAACTTCAATACCCCATTCCTGCTTTCTCACCATAGCCCTTGATCCCCCTAGTCTGAAGGACTACATCTAGCTCCTTTTTGAGAAGAATAACCTCGAAAAGAAATGTGACCCCGACACCCAGGAAGAAGTGTTAAGGCAGAAGATTAAATGCTGCATTCCTCTGTTCAAAAAATTCCTTTCACAAACATTTCTCTGACCATAACTGCACAAAACAAAAATGTTCCTTTCAAAGTCATTAAACTTCCGAATTTCCGCGCCCCCCGAATCTCCTGAATCAGATGCCTCTAGTTTTGCCGACTCAATCCATGTCCCTTTGCAATGTTCTGCTTCAACCCACACTATGAAATGTGCCACTAACTTATAGAATCATGGAATGGTTACAGCACGGAAGGCCATTCGGCCCGTCGAGCCCGTACCGACTCTCAGCGAGTCCCACTCCCCCGCCCTTTCCCTGTCGCCCTGCAATTGTTTTTCCTTCAGACACTGATCCAGCTCCCGTTTGAAAGATAAGATTGAGTCTGCCTCCACCATCCTTTCAAGCAGTGCATTCCAGATCCTAACCACTCGCTGCTAAATGGCCACCTCCTGTTCCTATGTGTAAAGTCTGGGAAACACTCGATCAATTCCTGCCACACTCACAGCCTTCCTAAATATAGCACCGTCATTCTATTCTCATAAAACCAGCTCCTGAAGTATAGGCCAGCTGTGTAGGTTATGCTCTGGTTATGTTCTGAACATTGCTGTAGTGTTTCCGTAATGTAGTGGTTATTAGATTCACCTCACACGCGAAATGTCCCTGGTTCAAAAACTGCGCGGAAACATCTTGAAAACATGTTCAATTAAATATTTGAAGAAATGGATTTATTCATATTAGTGGTTCAATATTAACAAAAAACAATGTCCCACAACCTTGTTAAATTTTCTGATATCTCTGTTCAGTTCTGTATACACTCAAACTGAATGCTCATAAAAGTATTGGAGTGGGAACTCACTGGATAACAGCACAGCTGGCAATGTTTGTGGAATATATTCGAGCAGCCAAAACGCACAATGATAACCTGGAATCGTGCAGCACCGAATTCACGGGGAAAAACAGTTTAATGCATTGTCCCTGGGTGGGCTCGAACCACCAATCTTTCGGTTAACAGCCGAACGTGCTAACCCATTGCGCCACAGAGACTGACATAGTTGCACACTGCAAGACATCCCAAACCATGGTGTCAGTCAGTTAAAGCTTCAGATTGCTCTGACCGGGATGGAACTTCTCCACTCTCAGTTGTACTTTTCCCAAGTAAAGTGTGGGACATTCATTGTGGATGTGTGGAAGCAGTCTGGTCCCGCACACTGCAGACACTTCCATGTCACCACCAACCAGCTCTCCCACAACCGGTGTGATCGACCTTCCAGCCTTCCGGTGCCTTGTCTGTGACGAAGTATTCTGATTGTCCCGAAGCCGGTATTAGGTATACATTCCTTTTCAGCTCGTGACTGCGGATATTGCTGTGATTAAATGCGAACACAATGCTAACAGGGGCAGTTCAATTCACCGTTTCTTTGCTTGGTGAAATTTCAAAGATTGAAAGCGACGCACATCAGCCCCAAACCTCGTCACCTACTCGCTAACTCGACAAAACTTTGCATTTTCTTTCCATGCCAAGCATTTTATATCAATACATTGCAATGCCAACGCACTTTTTACCTGGCAAGACTGAAGTACAAGCTGTGATGAACAGTGTGAAACAGAAACAGCTACTTGAAAAACCATAGCCTCGATGGCATCTGTGTGAATTGTTCTGCATCGATAATTAGCAGAGAGCAAAGAGGAAACTGATGGTGTGGATGAGAAAAGGCCGAGACAAAGTGTACTGTTGGAGATGATTTTGTTGTTTTTGAGAATTGTTTCAAATATTTTACCACGGTTGGTTCCATAGTGTAATGGTGAGCACTCTGGGATCTGAGTTCAAATCTCGGTGGAACCTGATTCCTTGTTGTCCCAGCTGCTGAAAAGTTGGGACAAACAAGGGAAAGACACCTGGTACTGGTGGGCAGTTTTGTTGCCTTTGTCATTGATGCTTGATCTACAAGTCTAGTTATCAAATCGTGTGCTCAACCATCAGTTACCTGTTACAAAATCGTTTAAACAGCTGTCTTGCTCTTTTTACTTCGTTGCTTTTAACCTCGAATTACCCGCACACACCCCGTTGTAGTAAAGGCAGGATCGGGTCTTTTATTTAAACATTCATACCAAACAAACCAAGTATGAAAGTTACTGAGAACACTTCACAAAGGCAGCTTGCTTTGATTTCCGTGGCTGCTTGAGACACACACCTTCCGAATGTTCAGTGTCTCTTGTGTCTGCGTGTGTGAGTCTTATCTTTATACTCTTATTTCTTTGCATTTAGACAATCACGGCTAACTGATTTGTGAATTGTTTAACATGCAGACTTAATATTGCTTGTTTAACCTACAGATGTCATTAAATAGTAACAAAGGTACAATCAAATATTTAACATACAGACAATGACCAGTTACTCATTTCAATGGCTGAAGGCACCACATTGTCTAACAGTCTCTTTCCATCCAAACTTCAATCTTCCTATTTTTTAATCCAAACGTCAGACTGCGTGCTGAAGCAAAGAGATCAGCAATGCTCCCACATTCCCCCACTTCTTCTCCTCGCCTCTCTGCAGGTCTTATCTGGGTAACATACATTTGCATGGTGGCTCGAGCTCGTTCAACAGCATTGTCCAGTTGTTGTCCTTGTTTTCCAACACAACAACCGCAGTAAATCAAAATGACCAGCATGATCAGCTGAACCAGCACCAGCATAAGGGCAGGGTGTATCATTGTGTTCTTCACACCTGTTGCCGTCGGGCTCCATCCCACCAATGACTCTCACCAGCTCACATGTTCAATCTGGTCCAAAGTTGTGTGCACCTTCTCGAATTCCGCAGTGTGATGGTTAATGTCCACAACGATTGCTTGATTCAAACTCTGTAGCTGTTGAAATGTTGTATTCCATTTCCGTATTTCCTTCTTCCAAATAGCAGCACGCTTCGGGTCAAAGTAGGGTTCTTGTCGATTCAGATTCTCAGGATGCTATTGTAAAATCCGTTGGTCTGTGATCACCATATCCATTTTTACTTAAAAGTCAATTTTCAATTTTTGATGTTTCCAACTGAATTCCATGCTGTTTACATTCAGAAATGTAAACTCGCAATCGGTGTCTTCGACTAAGTCTGTTACCCTCTGCACAGGTTTTAACAATTTCCTCTGCTTTGTGGGAGAAGTGTAACAACATCGAGTAAAGGTTGACGGAAATGCTGAATAGTCAGTCGAGAGACCCAGTCCTTCCCTCAGTTCACCCTTCGGAACTGCTGTCATTCACTCTCTCGACATTTGCAACAATCCAACTTCTATTTCACATCCTTTAAGATCATGTTTGTAACTCCCACATTTGAGCTTTTCACTGAACATCTCATCAGTTCTGAGACAGCCCATTCCTGCAGACACTTTAAATGTTTCTGAACAAGCTTCTCCCACTGCTTTCATCTCTGACTGTTCAGTAACTGCTCCTCGTGTATCTGGGGTGTTGGGGAACTGTCTCTGAAGAGGGGAATCCCCTTCCTCCAGGAGCACCTTCATTTGTCCGGCAGACCCTGTGTCCATTTCCCGCTGCCCTTCCACACAAGCCTCGATAAGGGTATGGCCACCCCTATCCTGAAGTAAGGGTCCTAAAGGAACGACATGTGTGGTTGAGGCACGGCATCCCTATCGGGATCCTCCCTCACCTGCGGAATCTACCCCCGACCTCAGCAACTGAACCGAGGTATCATTCCTGTCTGTGTCTCCAGCTTCTCTTTCCTGATTCTTCAACTTTTCTTTTAACTTTTCTAATTCTTTAGCCAGTCTATCCCTGTCCTCTATCAACTGACGGCCACCTCCTGGTCCTGCTCCTTTTATGTGACTCCTCGCGGGATTCATCCACTCAGGCCCTTCTGCCTTCCACCGCTGTAACCCCTGTCTCACTTCCATGACTGAAATTCCTGCAGCTCCCTGATACAAGCTTTCTACCCTTGCCAACCATTTATCAAAACGTTTGTCCCCACCCCAGGCATCTACTTCCAGAATTACTGACGGGGGTAGGAGAGTCAAAATGATCTCTCTCTGTGTACCATCCCCGTAATGACTGATATCAATCCAATTACTTCCCAAACTTTTACACAACTGGAATATACGTTCCCCAGCTTCCCTGGGTCCTTCCCCTGGTAATAATACAAGCCGCTTTATTTACTGTGGCCCTGAGTGAGTAACAAAGATTGCAGCGATTATTCTACCAAGCATGAGACCTGGAAGTTGTTTCAAAACCTACTACCTTTCCCCCGTGATTCCCTAACGCGCGCAGAACCATGTGAACCCTTGGTTTCTCTGATATGTTCCCTGACTGTCACCATCCCAGAATATTACACCACCACTGGGCAAATTTATTAAGATCCTGAAGGTGTGTGGGTCCCACTTCACTAAGGATAGCTCTCATGTCCTGTAACTGTACCCCTCCTCGCTCATACCAGGTATCCCCAAAACCACTTAAGGTCGTGTTCCCTTCACGAGCTCCACAGGGAGTAGAGGAATCATGATCCTGCTCTCGCCTTGTCCGCTCGAGCGTGCTTCCCCCACTCTCCACATTACCGGAAGGTCGTGTGTAATGTTGTGGGGTGTTAAGCGTCTGAGTAACCGAAGAGGCATCTAACTGCTCCGCCTCCGATCCTAACGTTGCCACGTGAACCACACGGGTTCGAGGCTCCGAAGGCAGAGAAGACAAAGGAGCTGTGGATGGGAACGGTGGGCATTCTCTCTGTCCCTTAATCCCCTTTTCAACTCTCAGACCCGGGGAATCCTCCGAATACCACCCAGCTTTATCAATTGCTGTCTCCGCTGGCCAACCTAATACCACCATCTGCTGGAGCTTAGATATTCCTTTCTCTAGATCTTGATTACGCTTCTGTTCATCAGCAAGATGCTGATTCAGTGTCAGAACAGTCCTGGCTGCCCCGAGTGCCTGAAATCACCAATTCTCTACTTCTTTACTCACTGCTGTTAGCTGCTCTCTGAATTCTGAGACTTCCCTATCTCGAGCCTCAGCCTCTTCTCCTAACGTTTGAAACCCCAGCATGAGACACTGCAACACTAACGCTTTTCTCTTTTTATCACTTTTTAACCCAAACACTTTAATCTTTTTTAACTGGACACTCTCCACTAAGGACTTCCGTGTCTCTCTCCATCCTCCTGTCATTGTTTCCTGTCTTATCCCATAGGTTCCCCCTTTCGACTCAATCCACTCATTAATAAATGACTGGAGCTCAACTGGAATATCCCCTGAGCCTCCCATTACTAACTGAAGATCCCTTTAAGTCACGACAACTAAGAGAATGCTCACCCCTCGAACTGATGTGTGGGAAACACTTCTTCCAACAACTCAGCCAACTTTCTGCTTCATGTCGGGGACTTCGAATAAGCTAACGAACTTTTGAAAATCATGTCGGGGTCAACAAAATGTTGTAAACAGCTATCTTGCTCTTTTCGCTTCGTTGCTTTTAACGTCGAATTACCCGCACACACTCCGTTGTAGTAAAGGCAGGATCGGGTCTTTTAGTTAATCATTCATACTAAACAAACCAAGTATGAAAGTTACTGAGAACACTTCACAAAGGCAGCTTGCTTCGATTTCCGTGGCTGCTTGAGACACACACCTTCCGAATGTCCAGGGTCTCTGCTGTCTGTGTCTCTACATTCCATAAAAGTCTCATCTTTATACTGAAAAAGCATTTGAACTCTTATTCTTTCCATTTAGACAATCCTGACTAACTGCTTTCTGAATCGTTTAACAGACAGACTTAATATTGCTTGTTTAACCTGCAGATGTCATTAAATAGTAACAAGGTTACACTCAAATACTGAACATGCAGACATCATCAAATCGTTTAGTCCTGAGTTTCCATTATTCCCACCGTAACAAGGTACTCAAATATTTAACATCCAGACAATGACCAGTTACTCATCTCACTGGCTGAAGGCACAACATTGTCCAACAGTCTCTTTACCATCCAAACTTCAATCTTCCTGTTATTTAATCCAAACTTCAGACTGCATGCTGAATCAAAGAGTTCAGCAATGCGGGACTGTGCTAACACTGAGCACAAGATTTGACAACGAGACTTGTAGATCAAGCATCAATGACAAAGGCAACAAAACTGCCCACCAGCACCATGTGTCTCTCACTTGTTTGTCCCAAATTTTTAGCAGCTGCGACAGCAAGCATTCAGTTTCCACCGAGATTTAAACTCAGATCGCTAGATTCATGTCCAGAGTGCTCACCATTACACCATGGAACCAACGATGCCAAATTCTTTGAAACATTTCTCAAAAACAAGATCATCTCCAACATTACACTTTGGCTCGGCCTTTTCTCATCCACACCGTCAGTTTCCCCACTTTACGCTCTGCTAATTATCGATGCAGAGCAATTCACACAGATACCTTCGAGGCTATGGGTTCTCAAGTAGCTGGTTCTGTTTCATACTGTATATCACAGCTTGTACTTCAGTCTTGCCAGGTAAAACGTGCGTTGGCATTGCAATGCACTAATGTAAAATACTTGGCATGAAAAGAAAATGCACCTTTTTATTGAGTGCAAAACATGCATTGCCTGCATTTCAAAAAGCGTTGCTTTTATTCATCCTGTGGAATGCATATTGCACAGATAATCTCAGCACACATTGTGCAGGTAAATGCAGCAACAAACTGATTTCTCCTCCGCTGATTTGTAACAGGTAACTGACGGTTGAGCACACGATTTGATAACTCGACTTGTAGATCAAGCATCAATGACAACGGCAACAAAACTGCCCACCAGCACCAGGTGTCTTTCACTTGTTTGTCCAAAATTATTAAATTATTGACTCTCATTCAGTTAGCATTTCTTTAATTGTGCAAATGAAGATCATCGGTTAATTAATGATGTTTTCCGGTGAATGCAGGATAACATTTCACAAAAAGCCCCAACGTGGGGCTCGAACCACCGACCCTAAGCTTCAGAGTTTCATGCTCTCCCAATTGATCAAGCGGGGCTTCTTCCAAATGCGGGTTTTTGTCGCTGATTGCAGCCAGGCGCCTGTTGGCTCCGCCCCAGATGTTTAAACTTGCTTTCGAGGAACTGCCAGGATCTTCTTGAATGGTGGACCAGGCTCGATGGGCTGAATGGCCTACTCCGGCCCCTAATCCTTACATGTTTATCATCTCATGACTTTTCACAGGAGAACAAACTTGCCCCTGAGCATGCATGAGGAGAAAGCTACAGAACATATTCCCACCCGGTGAGCTTTCGCATGTGAGGTGAACGTGTTAACCGCGACACTGCGGAAACTTCTCCACTTTCAGCACCCGGTCAGACGGAAATGTTAAGCGAGCAGATGAACTGCAGAATGCCACTTTTGAAGAGTTGGTCGAGGTGTCAAACAATGAGTTTCGCTCAATGATTAAAAACAGAAAGTGTCAGACATTGGATTTGAACTCACTCCTCCACATGCAACTGCAATCCAAACACAGCACCTTTGACCGCTCAGCCATCCTGACTAGGTGCTGCTGTGTTTGGCCACCTGCAGGTTGATTTTGAACTTCTGTGTCCTGTCACATGAAATAAATGAGGGCAGCAGGCGTATCTCTGTCTGACACCGGGGAAACAGTGAGACAAGGGTCTGGTTATTGCCAAAGAGCAAAGAAAATATCAATTCTGGAAGAACAATTTCCAAAAATACAGTGACATCAACATGATTTGAACACGCAACCTTCTGATCTGGAGTCAGACGCGCTAGCATTGCACCACGAGGTCTACACAGGGCGTGTGGGATGTTCGTTTATATGAAGCTTTCACAATACAAGTAGCTTTAAAATCCCTGCCCATTCCCACCAGGTGTCAGAAGCAACGCTCACCTGCCAGTCACCGTATGTTTTTTTCTGAAACATTTGTGTTGCTTTCATGGGAAAGCATCATTAATTAACCCCTCACCTTCTTTTGCAAAATGAAAGAAATGCTGAGGGACAGTCGGATACTTCAATCATTTGTCCTGTGCTTTGGGGAGCGGGCAGGGAAGTGGACCTTAGTCCATGATCGGATCGGCCATGATCGTATTAAATGGCGGAGCAGGCTCGAGGGGCGTATGACCGACTCCTGCTCCTATTTCTTATGTTCTTATGATCTTATACATATTAACCCATTTTACACACTGTATTTTAGGAGTCTGGTTCAAAACCTTCATTGCCGATAACACCAGGAATCTGGGGCAACTTTTGTCAAATTTAACAGCACCGGTTATTCCGACCGTGCACAGAAAATAGAATCAGTAGTGAGGATAAAATCCCACGGTGCTCATTTTCAGATTCAATGCAGCAGCATTTCAAATAAAGTAAAAGAATTTTACAGTGAAAAGCTTTGGAAGTGTTACTTGTATTTGTGTCTTTAATTAAACTTTGTGGCATCTGACTCCCGTTCATGCCACTGCTGAAAAAGAAAGGAGGGTTTGACGTTGACCAGACTGCACTGCCCCTGATATTTGTGAGCTCGTCCTTTATATTCAGTGGTTTCTCGTCCTTTGATGGGCTGCAGTGTAGCGGATATCACGTTGGCCTCACACGCGAAAGGTCCCCGGTGGATCCGTTTTCTCTCATTCAAAGTTATCTATTTGTTGAAGTGAAATAAAGAGCAATTCAGGAATAAGGGAGCCCTTTTGCCAGGAGAATAAATAGCAAATAAAAACAGCAAATCCTGGAAATCTCAGCAGGTCAGGCAGCATTTTCCAGGAGAATAAACTCGCCTCTGATTGTTCATCCACAGCAAGTTTAAACATAAAGTTCGTGGCCAGGATTGAACCAGGGACCTGTCACATGTAAAGAAAACGTGATAACCGCTGTACTGCAGAAACCTCTGGCAAAGCAGCCCCAACAAAGGGGAGCTGACCAGTGAGCTCCCTCTGTGCTGATCAGGAATGTGTTGGCTCACCTTAAACAACTTCTGTCCCACACTGAAAGTTCTCAATCCTTCTCCTCCGCTGCCCTTTACAGAAATGTCACGGATCACCCAGCCACCGTGTTCACTTCCACATCCTCACAGTGGGGTCACAGAGGCTCCTACCGTCTCCCCGCGATCAGCGAACTCGCCCAGTTGACAAAATTAAACCCGGAACACGTGCCCGGCAAAGGGCAGGAGAAGCTGGATAGTCTGGAGCTCGGTCTAGCAAAGAAAGTATTGGTATTCATGGTGATTACAGCAATTATTAATCGTCTCACAGTCCTCAATTATTTTAATGCAATGAACTGCTCGAGGATTGAAACCAGATTAGTTCACCGGATCTTAACCCCTTGACCACCAGGGAACAGTTATGATACATGTAGATACATTTATATATATTTATATATGAACCTGAATATCAGTCGCTAGCTACCTAGACCTCATGACGCAACGGTAGCGCATCTAACTTTGAGTGAGAGAAGTTGTTCCACAGTGATACCCATTTCATCTTTTGTTCCCTTTTAAACACTAGAAACTGAGACAGGGGGAATAAATAGAGAAATAAAAGCCCAGGGATATAGAGAAGAGGAAGAGTTCCTATGGAGTGGAGGGTAGCCAATGTAACCCCACTTTTTAAAAAAGGAGGGAGAGAGAAAACAGGGAATTATAGACCGGTCAGCCTGACCTCAGTAGTGGGTAAAATGAAGGAATCAATTATTAAGGATGTCATAGCAGTGCATTTGGAAAATGGTGACATGATAGGTTCAAGTCAGCATGGATTTGTGAAAGGGAAATCATGCTTGACAAATCTTCTGGAATTTTTTGAGGATGTTTCCAGTAAAGTGGACAAAGGAGAACCAGTTGATGTGGTATATTTGGACTTTCAGAAGGCTTTCGACAAGGTCCCACACAAGAGATTAATGTGCAAAGTTAAAGCACATGGGATTGGGGGTAGTGTGCTGACGTGGATTGAGAACTGGTTGTCAGACAGGAAGGAAAGAGTAGGAGAAACGGGTACTTTTCAGAATGGCAGGCAGTGACTAGTGGAGTGCCGCAAGGTTCTGTGCTGGGGCCCCAGCTGTTTACATTGTACATTAATGATTTAGACGAGGGGATTAAATGCAGTATCTCCAAATTTGCGGATGATACTAAGTTGGGTGGCAGTGTGAGCTGCGAGGAGGATGCTATTAGGCTGCAGAGTGACTTGGATAGGTTAGGTGAGTGGGCAAAAGCATGGCAGATGAAGTATAACGTGGATAAATGTGAGGTTATCCACTTTGGTGGTAAAAACAGAGAGACAGACTATTATCTGAATGGTGACAGATTAGGAAAAGGGAAGGTGCAACGAGACCTGGGTGTCATGGTACATCAGTCATTGAAGGTTAGCATGCAGGTACTGCAGGTGGTTAAGAAAGCAAATGGCATGTTGGCCTTCATAGCGAGGGGATTTGAATACAGGGGCAGGGAGGTGTTGCTAGAGTTGTACAGGGCCTTGGTGAGGCCACACCTGGAGTATTGTGTACAGTTTTGGTTCCTAACTTGAGGAAGGACATTCTTGCTATTGAGGGAGTGCAGCGAAGGTTCACCAGACTGATTCCCGGGATGGCGGGACTGACCTATCAAGAAAGATTGGATCAACTGGGCTTGTATTCATTGGCGTTCAGAAGAATGAGAGGAGACCTCATAGAAACGTTTAACATTCTGACGGGTTTAGACAGGTTAGATGCAGAAAGAATGTTCCCAATGTTGGGGAAGTCCAGAACCAGGGGTCACAGTCTGAGGATAAGGGGTAAACCATTTAGGACCGAGATGAGGAGAAACTTCTTCACCCAGAGAGTGGTGAACCTGTGGAATTCTCTACCACAGAAAGTAGTTGAGGCCTATTCACTAAATATATAAAAGGAAGTTAGATTAAGTCCTTACTACTCGGGGGATCAAGGGTTATGGCGAGAAAGCAGGAAGGGGGTACTGAAGTTTCATGTTCAGCCATGAACTCTTTGAATGGCGGTGCAGGCTAGAAGGTCTGAATGGCCTGCTCCTGCACCTATTTTCTATGTTTCTATGTTTCTAAGTGGAAAGATACTGCCCCCACCCAGAACTAATGCAGAAACCCCTCTGCTGCGCTCGGGGTGGCCACCCACAGCCTGGATACACTAACGGGAGAACACCAGCGGCAGGTCGGGGCCATAAAAGGAACGGCGAGCGGCCCTGAGAGCAGCTTGGAGATCCCGGGAGACTACTCCAGGGAGCAGCGCGAGCCGGTGCAGGAGGGCGGCGGCAGCGAAGAGTGACATCATCAAGGTCCAGGTCGGTGATTGGAGCGTGGGCAGATACTGCAGGAGCGGTGAGATCGGGGTGAAGGAGCGGTGAGAGACTGTGGAGGGATGTGATCAGGGCCCAGAGGAGGCATGAGTTCAGGGCCAGGGGCCCAGGGGCAGCACGGGCCAGCCCACACTGCGATATGTGTGTGGACTAGGTCCATGCAGCAGAGCTGGTCTCCAGTCGTCTTGGTTAACCCTTGCCCCTGCACCAAGACCTCGCTCTGTCAAGTCCGTGTGATGGCTGGGGTGCAACGGCTACCACACATTAAAAAAATCCACGCACAGGCATCTTCCACCCTTCGGGATGTAATTCGGGTCCTTCATTTAAACACCTGTGAACTCATCCTTTTTCGGCGTGGAAGCAAGTCATCCTCATTTCGAGGGACCGCCTATGATGATGATGATGATGGATACATTAACGTCCCAACAGCTCATTGACTGCAGGAGTGGGACCGTGCGGCGCTTCAGAAAACATGTCAAAAAGGCAAAGTCGCTGATTCCGTCTCATGTGCTCCTCCGATCAAGAACAGCAAAACACACCAGAAATGCTTCAATAATGGTTACACCTTATCTCCACATTTGCAAAGCAGTTGGTTCGTTGGTTTTGGAGTATGCTTGTAGTTTTAAGGTTGTTACTTGAAATTTGTGAGAGTTTCTGGGTTCAAATCTCGCACGAGCCCTCAATTTGTCGTAAATTTTGAATTTGCGTCAAACTTTTGCAAAGAAGGACATGCATTTCTGCAGCACCTGTCAGGAACTCATGACGCCCCAAAGCGCTTTTCAGCCATGGAGTTACCTTTGAAGTGTTGCCATGTGAGGAAAGATGTGCCCAAATCACCCCACACGAACCTCAACTCTTTGCGAAGGAGTTCATAGAATCATAGAAGTTTACAGCACGGAAGGAGGCTGTTTCGACACATCCTGTCCACGCTGGCCAACTAGAGGCTATCGAGCCTAATCCCACTTTCCAGCTCCAGGTCCATAACCCTGCAGGTTACAGCACTTCAGGTGCACATCCAAGCACTTTTTAAATGTGGTGAGGGTTTCTGCCTCTACCACCCTTTCAGGCAGTGAGTTCCAGACCCCCACCACCCTCTGCGTGAAGAAATTTCTTCTCTAAACTTTCTACCAATTACTTTAAATTTATGCCTCCTGGGTGTTGCCCCCTCTGCTAAGGGAAATAGGCCCGTTCTATCCACTGTATCCATGCCCCTCATAATTTTATACACCTCAATAAGGCCTCCCCTCAGCCTCCTCTGTTCCAGGGAAAACAAACTCAGCCTGTCGAATCTGTCCTCATCGATAAGATTCTCCACTCCCAGCAACATCCTTGTAAATCTCCTCTGTACCCTCTACAGTGCAATCACGTACTTCCTGTAATACGGCGAACAGAACTGCACGCAGTACTCCAGCTGTGTCCTAACCAGTGTTTTATACAGTACAAGTATAAATCCCCACCCCATCTCTTGTAATCTGTGCCTCGGCTAATAAAGGGAAGCATTCCATATTCCTTCTTAACCACCTTATCGACCTGGCCTGCTACTTTCAGGGATCTGTCGACATGCCCTCCCTGGATTCTGTGAGGACCCAGCTGATTGGAAAACTGCAAATATAACGCCCCTATTTAAAAAAGGAGGCAGACAAAAAGCAGGAAACTATAGACCAGTTAGTCTAACACCTGTGGTTGGGAAAATGTTGGAGTCCATTATTAAAGAAGCAGTATCAGGACAGTTGGAAAAAATAATTCAATCAAACAGAGTCAGCAGGGATTTATGAAGGGGAAGTCATGTTTGACAAATTTGTTGGAATTCTTTGAGGATGTAATGAACAGGGCGGATAAAGGGGAACCCGTGGATGTGATGTATTTTGACTTCTCGAAGGCATTTTGACAAGGTGCCACATAAAAGGTTACTGCACAAGATAAAAGTTCACGGGGTTGGGGGTAATATATTAGCATGAATGGAGGATTGGCTAACTAAAGAATACAGAGAGTTGGGTTAAATGGTTTATTCTCGGTTTGGCAATCAGTAATTAGTTGGATGCCGCAGGGATAGATGCTGGGGCCCCAACTATTTACAATCTATATCAATGACTTGGATAAAGGGATCGAGGGTAACATAGCCAAGTATGCTGATGATACAAAGATGGGAGGAAAAGCAAGGTGTGAAGAGGATACAAAACATCTGCAAAAGGACATAAACAGGCTAAGTGAGTGGGCAAAAATTTGGCAGATGTATTATAATGTTGGAAAGTGTGAGGTTATGAACATTGGCAGAAAAAATCAAAGAGCAAATTATTATTTAAATGGAGAAAGATTGCAAAGTGCTGCAGTACAGCGGGACCTGGGGTAATTTTGCATGAAACACAAAAGGTTAGTATGCAGGTACAGCAAGTGATAAGAACATAACATAAGAAATAGGAGCAGGAGTAGGCTATACGGCCCCTCGAGCCTGCTCCTCCATTTAATACGATCATGGCTGATCCGAACATGGGCTCAGGTCCACTTCTCTGCCCGCTCCCCATAACCCCTTATTTCCTTATCAGTTAAGAAACTGACTAACTCTGTCTTAAATTAAATTTATGATCAGGAAACCCAATGGAATCTTGGCCTTTATTGCAAAGGGGATGGAGTATAAAAGCAGGGAAGTCTTGCTGCAGTTATACAGGGTATTGGTGAGGCCACACCTGGAATACTGGGTGCAGTTTTGGTTTCCATATTTACGAAAGGATATACTTGCTTTGGAGGCAGTTCAGAGAAGGTTCACTAGGTTGATTCCGGACATGAGGGGGTTGACTTTTGAGGAAAGGTTAAGTAGGTTGGGCCTCTACTCATTGGAATTCAGAAGAATGAAAGGTGACCTTATCGAAACGTATAAGATTATGAGGGTGCTTGACAAGATGGATGCAGAGAGGATGTTTCCACTGATCGGGGAGACTAGAACTAGGAGGAATGATCTTAGAATAAGGGGCGGCCCATTGAAAACTGAAATGAGGAGAAATTTCTTTCTCAGAGGGTTGTAAATCTGTGGAATTCGCTGCCCCAGAGAGCTGTGGAAGCTGGGTCGTAGAATAAATTTAAGACAGATACAGACAATTTCTTAAACGATAAGGGAATAAGGGGTTATGTGGAGCGGGCAGGTAAGTGGACCCAGTTCATGATCGGAGCAGCCATGATCATATTAAATGGCGGAGCAGGCTCGAGGGGCCGTATGGCCTACTCCTGCTCCTATTTCTTATGTTCTTATGTTCTTATGTCCCTTTGTTCCTCGACACTTCTCAGTGTCCTACCATTTAATGTGTATTCCCTTTCCTTGTTAGCCCTTCCAAAATGCATGACCTCACACTTCTCCGGATTAAATGCCATTTGCCACTGTTCTGCCCACCTGACCAGTTGCTTGATTTCCTCCTGCATTCTGCAGCTTTCTTCTTCATTATTAACCACACAGCAGATTTTAGTATCAACTGCAAACTTCTTAATCATAACCCCTATATTCATGTGTAGATCATTGATGTAAATCACAAAAAGCAAGGGTCCGAGTACTGAGCCCTGCGGAACCCCACTGGAAACATCTTTCCAGTCGCAAAAAACACCCATCAACCATTACCCTTTGCTTCCTGCCTCCGAGCCAGTTTTGGATCCAACTTGCCACTTTGCCCTGGATTCCATGGGCTTTTACTTTTGTGACCAGTCTGCCATGTGGGACCTTATCAAAATCTTTGGTACAATCCATATACACTACATCACATGCTTTGCCTTCATCGACCCTCCTGGTTACCTCCCCAAAAAAAACAATCAAGTTTGTCAGACACGACCTTCCCTTAACAAATCTGTACTGACTGTCGTTGATTAATCCGTGTCTTTCTAAGTGAAGATTTATCCTGTCCTTTAGGTTTTTTCCAATAATTTTCCCACCACCGAGGTTAGCCTGACTGGCCTGTAATTACTCGGTCTATCCCTTTCTTCCTTCTTAAACAAAGGTACAACGTTAGCAGTCCTCCAGTCCTCTGGCACCATACCTGAAGCCAGAGAGGATTGGAAAATGATGGTCAAAGCCTCTGCTATTTCCTCTTTTGCTTCATTTAACAGCCTGGGATGCATTTCATCCGGGCCTGGGCATATCCACTTTCAAAGCTGCTAAACCCCTTAATACCTCATCTCTCACTATGTTTATTTCATCTAATATTTCACACTTCTTCTCCTCGATAGTAGTGTCTGCATCGCCCCTCTCTTTTGTGAAAACAGACGCCATATATTCATTAAGAACCATCTCCACATCTTCATCCTCCACACACCGATTATCCTCATGGTATCTAATAGACCCACCCTTTCTTTAGTTATCCTCTTGCTCTTAATATATTTATAAAACATCGTGCATATGCTGGAGAAATAAAGAGCTGATGTTGAATTAAGACCTACTCGACTCGACTATTAGAAGAACCAGAGGTGGTCTCGGTAGAAAACCAACTGAGACAGTGCGGGCACATTTCACCCGGACGAGGTCCGGTCTTTGAAGTGTGACATCAACAGTCCCTCTCTTTTGTTAAAAAGAGGCAAAGTATTGATTAAGAATCATAGCCACGTCTTCTGCCTTCACACACAGATTTCCTTTGTGGTCTCTAATAGGCTCCACTCTTTCTCCAGTTATCCTCTTACACTTCATGTCTTTGTGTTTGTGTTTTTCCTGATTTTACTTGTCAACATTTTTTCCTGCTCTCTCTTTGCCTTCCTGATATATTTTTTAATTGCATCCCTGCACTTCTTATATTCCTTTAGAGTTTCTGCACTTGGTGGTCTCACAATTGTACAGTTGTAGCAGCATTTCCCTGCTTTTATACTCCATCCACCTTGTCATAAAGATTAACATTCCATTTGCCTTCCTAATTACTTGCTGTACCTGCATACTAACCTTATGTGTTTCATGTACAAGGACCCCCAGGTCCCTCTGCACCACAGCATTTCGTAATCTCTCCCCATTTAAATAATTATTTGCGTTTTTATTATTGCTACCACAGTGGATAACCTCATATTTCCCACATTATACTCCATCTGACAAATTTCTGCCCACCCAGTGAGACTGTCAATATCGCTTTGCAGATTGTTTGCGTCCTCCTCACAACTTGCTTTCCCACCTATCTTTGTATCATCAGCAAACTTGGCGACATTGCAAACATGCAGAGCACAGAACAAATTATTGACGGATTGACTTTCTCTCAGTTAGCATTTCTTTCATTGTGTAAAAGAAGATTATCGATTCATTAATTATATTATCCCATGAAAACAAAATAAAAGCATAACAAAAATAATTGGCACATTTGAAAGGAACATTTTTCTTTTGTGCAGTTTCGGTCAGAGAAATGTTTGTGAAAGGAATTTTTTGCAGAAACGGATTCAGCATTTCAGCTTGTCGCTGAACACTTCTCTCTGGGTACTGCACTAAGCAGTAGTTTCTTTAGTGTAGCGGTTATCATGTTCGCCTCACCCGCGAAAAATCCCTGGTTCGAGCCCAAATGAAAATGTTATTATTGTAAAAAAAACTAATTTTAATTGTTCATTCCCTCCTTCCGTCCTGTAAACTTCTCTGATTCCATGATGAGCAATGACCATTTAAAACCAGCCTCCTAAAATACAGACTGTGTAAAATCAGAAAGGGAATAAAACTTCCTCAATGATTAAGGTTTCACAAATTATTAAAATGAAGTTGTTGAAGTTTCGACTGACCCTCAGTGATCATGTTAGCATTTCTTTCATTCTGCTCAACAATGCTATCGGTTAATACCAGCAGTTCTAAGCCGCATTTCAAACCCGGAAACAACTCATTCATTATTCACCCTTCCCAGTTCCAGTGCACAGAGGGTTATTTATACTCCATCCCAGAAACTCAAGTACAACTTCTGACATTCCTTCTTTCTAATTATCAACGCATTTGTTTTGACACCAGTCTGAAGTGCTTTGGGTCATCTGTGTAATTTAATTGAATTACTTCACTTAGTGGTCGCAAAATTACTTCCCTAACTGGGAATCGAACCCTGGTAACTGAAGTGATTGGAAAGGTTTTGTGAAGCATTTCAATATGCCCTGCAAAAATCTCGCACTGCTAATTTAAAAACACGGTTACACTTTGTTTCAGTGCGAAAGAAGGGCATTGAAAATGACAACAAAAACACCAGGCAGCAAGTGCATTAAGACAAATTCAAACTTTTCACAAAGTTCGTACTCCGAATCAACGGCTGAGCTAAAGTGGGCACTGACCAATAGTTAAGAAGCATCTCATTATAAACGATGAGCCCACAAATATCAGGAACAGTGCAGTCTGGTCAATATCAAACCCCTCCTTCCTTATTCAACAGAGACATGAACGGCAGACAGACGCCACAAAGTTTAATTAAAGAGCGAAATATAAGCCACATTTAATTTCCAAATCCTTTCACGATGAAATTCTTTCACTTTATTTCAAATCTTACTGCGTTGATTCTGAAAATGAGCACCATGTGATTTTATCTTTAATACTGATTCTATTTTCTGAGCACGGTAGGAATTACCGCTCCAGTTTTGAGCCCAATTTGACAAAAGTTGCCCCAGATTCCTGGTGTCGTCAGCAAAGAATATTTAGAACCAGACTCCTAAAATAGTGTTTTATTATATTAGTTCACAGGATCTGGGTGTCACTGGCAAGGCCAGAATTTATTGCCCAACACTAATTGCCCTTGAGAAGGTGGTGGTGAGCCACCATCTTGAACCGCTGCAGTCCGTGTGGTGAAGGTGCTCCCACAGAGCTGTTAGGGAGGGAGTTCGAGACTTTTAACCCAGTGACGATGAAGGAACGACCGATATATTTCCAAGTCAGGATGGTGTGTGACTAAATCTAACAATGGCTGGTGTCACAGGCACAAAACATTTTAAAGCAATGTCCTAAAATGCAGTTTGCAAAATGAGACAAGATAATAATTCATAGAAACGTAGAAACATAGAAAGTAGGTGCAGGAGAAGGCCATTCGGCCCTTTGAGCCTTCATCGCCATTCAATGAGTTCATGACTGAACATGCAACTTCAGTACCCCGTTTCTGCTTTCTCGCCATACCCCTTGATCCCCCTCGTATTATGGACAACATCAAACTCGTTTTTGAATATATTTAGTGAATTGGCCTCAACAACTTTCTGTGGTAGAGAATTCCACAGGTTCACCACTGTCTGGGTGAAGAAGTTTCTCCTCATCTCGGTCCTAAATGGCTTACCCCTTATCCTTAGACTGTGACCCTTGGTTCTGGACTTCCTCAACATTGGAAACATTCTTCCTGCATCTAACCTGTCGAACCCCGTCAGAATTTTAAACGTTTCTGAGATCCCCTCTCATTCTTCTGAACTCCAGTGAATACAAGCCCAGTTGATCCAGTCTTTCTTGATAGGTCAGTCCCGCCATCCTGGGAATCAGTCTGGTGAACCTTCACTGCACTCCCTCAGTAGCAAGAATGTCCTTACTCAAGTTAGGAGACCAAAACTGTACACAATACTCCAGGTTCGGCCTCACCAAGGCCCTGTACATCTGTAGTAACACCTCCCTGACCCTGTACTCAAATCCCCTCGCTATGAAGGCCAACATGCCATTTGCTTTCTTAACCGCCTGCTGTACCTGCATGCCAACCTTCAATGACTGATGTACCATGACACCCAGGTCTTGTTGCACCTTCCCTTTTCCTAATCTGTCACCATTCAGATAATAGTCTGTCTCTCTGTTTTTACCACCAAAGTGGATAACCTCACATTTATCCACATCATACTTCATCTGCCATGCATTTGCCCACACATGACATGCAAAGCAGGGAAAGTACTGTCGAAAATGCGGCTGTATAAAATTAACGTGAATATTTTTCTGCCTGACAGGGTTTTGGAAGCAGATTTAATAGAAACATTCCAAAGGGAAATATAGTTGAAAAAGAAACATTTGCAGGGTGCTGGGGAATGGGACTAATGGAAATTTCTTTCACAGAGCCAGTACAGATAACAACATAAATATCGGAGCAGTAGTAGGCCATACGGCCCCTCAAGCCTGCTCCACAATTCAATGTGATCATGACTGATCGTCGATCTCAACTCCACTTTCCCGCTCGATCTCCCGATCCCTTGATTCCCTAAGACTCCAAAAATCTATCGAACGCAGCCTTGAATATATACAGAGACTCAGCATCGACAGGCCTTTGGGGCAGATAATTCCACAGATTCATAACCCTCTGAGTGAAGAAATTCCTCCTCATCTCTGTGTTAAATGGCCGACCTCTTAACCTGAGACTGTGCCCCCTCTCCAGATACTCCAGACCGGAGGATAAAACCTCTCAGCATCTATCCTGTCAATCCCCTTCAGAATATTGTGTGTTTCAATGAGATCACCTCTCATTCTTCTAAACTACCGGAGAGTATAGTCCCATTCTACACAATCTCTCAACTTAAGACAGTCCTCTCATCCCAGGAATCAATCTGGTCAACCTCCGTTGTACCACCTCCCAGGCAAGTGTATCCTTCCTCAGATAAGGAGACCAAAACTGTGTGCAGTATTCCAGGTGTGGTCTCACCAGGGCCCTGTACAATTGTAGCAAGACTTCCTTACTCTTGTACTGTGGGCTATATATTCGGTACTATGGGGCAACTGCAAACAGTGCTCCCTGGTAGTCTCGTGGTTAGGGTTTGGTGCTCTCATTGCTGTGGTCAGGGTTTGATTTTCGGTCAGGGAAAGCATTGTTACAGAGCAAGTTGATTAAAAATAATTCAAGTCGGTGAAATACTGAATAATTGTTTCAATCAGCATTAATGCACCTACATAGAAACATAGAAACGTAGAAACATAGAAAATAGGTGCAGGAGTAGGCCATTCGGCCCTTCTAGCCTGCACCGCCATTCAATGAGTTCATGGCTGAACATACAACTTCAGTACCCCATTACTGCTTTCTCACCATACACCTTTATTCCCTTAGTAATAAGGACTTCATCTAACTCCTTTTTGAATATATTCAGTGAACTGACCTCAACAACTTTCTGTGGTAGAGAATTCCACAGGTTCACCACTCTCTGGGTGAAGAAATTCCTCCTCATCTCGGTCCTAAATGGCTTACACCTTATCCTTAGACTGTGTCCCCTGGTTCTGGACTTCCCCAACATTGGGAACATTCTTCCTGCATCTAACCTGTCTAACCCCATCAGAATTTTAAACGTTTCTATGAGGTCCCCTCTCATTCTTCTGAACTCCAGTGAATACAAGCCCAGTTGATCCAGTCTTTCTTGAGAGATCAGTCCCGCCATCCCGGGAATCAGTCTGGTGAACCTTCGCTGCACTCCCTCAATCGCAAGAATGTCCTTCCTCAGGTTAGGAGACCAAAACTGTACACAATACTCCAGGTGTGGCCTCACCAAGGCCCTGTACAACTGTAGCAACACCTCCCTGCCCCTGTACTCAAATCCCCTCGCTATGAAGGCCAACATGCCATTTGCTTTCTTAACCGCCTGCTGTATCTGCATGCCAACCATCAATGACTGATGTACCATGACACCCAGGTCTCTTTGCACCTCCCCTTTTCCTAATCTGTCACCATTCAGATAATAGTCTGTTTCTCTGTTTTTACCACCAAAATGGATAACCTCACATTTATCAACATTATACTTCATCTGCCATGCATTTGCCCACTCACCTAACATATCCAAGTCGCTCTGCAGCCTCATAGCATCCTCCTCGCAGCTCACACTGCCACCCAACTTAGCGTCATCCGCAAATTTGGAGATACTACATTTAATCCCCTCGTCTAAATCATTAATGTACAGTGTAAACAGCTGGGGCCCCAGCACAGAACCATGCGGTACCCCACGAGTCACTGCCTGCCATTCTGAAAAGTCCCCATTTACTCCTACTCTTTGTTTTCTGTCTGACAACCAGTTCTCAATCCATGTCAGCACACTACCCCCAATCCCATGTGCTTTAACTTTGCACATTAATCTCTTGTGTGGGAACTTGTCGAAAGTTTTCTCAAAGTCCAAATATACCACATCAACTGGTTCTCCCTTGTCCACTCTACTGGAAACATCCTCAAAAATTCCAGAAGATTTGTCAAGCATGATTTCCCTTTCACAAATCCATGCTGACTTGGACCTATCATATCACCTCTTTCCAAATGCACTGCTATGATATCCTTAATAATTGATTCCATCATTTTACCAACTACCGATGTCAGGCTGACCGGTCTATAATTCCCTGTTTTCTCTCTCCCTCCTTTTTTAAAAAGTGGGGTTACATTGGATACCCTCCACTCGATAGGAACTGATCCAGAGTCAATGGAATGTTGGAAAATGACTGTCAATGCATCCTCTATTTCCAAGGCCACTTCCTTAAGTACTCTGGGATGCAGTCCATCTGGCCGTGGGGATTTATCGGCCTTCAATCCCATCAGTTTCCCCAACACAATTTCCCGACTAATAAAGATTTCCCTCAGTTCGTCCTCCTTACTAGACCCTCCGACCCCTTTTATATCCGGAAGGTTGTTCGTGTCCTCCTCAGTGAATACCGCACCAAAGTACTTGTTCAATTGTATTGCACACTGAAGGAAATACAAATATATTTGCCCAGCGACTGTTGAATTTTAATAACTTTTTATACAACCGGAGAATCAGCAGAAAAACAGGATATTCGCCCATAGTACTGATCTAAGGAAGGATATACTTGCCTTGGAGATGGTGCAACAGAGGTTCAACAGATTGATTCCTGGGATGAGAGGGCTGTCCAATGATGAGAGCTTGTGTAGAATATGCCGATTCTCTCTGGAGTTTCGAAGAATTGGAGGTGATCTCGTTGAAACGGACAATATTCTGAAGGAGATTGACAGGGTAGATGTTGACATGGTAGATGTTGAGAAGCCCGGCTAGCTCAGTCGGTAGAGCATGAGACTCTTAATCTCAGAGCCCCATGTTAGTCGATTACTGTTCCTTAAAATGTATGTTGCTTTCATGGGAAAACATCATTAATGAACCCATAATCTTCTATTATTTAGAGATATTTAGAGGGCATCTTTCAATGCTTCACAAAACTATTCCTTTCGTTACAGCCACCCGGGATCGTTTCCCGGTTTGTGAAGTAACTTTGATATCACCGTTTGGAATTGAAGTGGAGTAATTTTATGAAGTTCGATGGATGTCCCAAAGCACTTCAGAGTGGTGTCAAAACAAATGAGTTTGCAATTAAAAACACTGAATGTCATGAGTGGGATTTGAAGCCGTTGGGTTGAGCGGTCTGTGTCGTCGCCTCACAGTCGAGTTGGGCGGTTGGTTTTTCAGGTGTTGTGCTGGATCAAACTTCGGGGCCATGAGGGATGTCGATCACTGGAGGTTGGAGCTATTCCCAGCTCCAAGTGATCTTTTTCATCCACCTTCTTCCTAATAGCTTTGGACCATCCCCAGCAACGATCCACAAATGTAACCTGTGCATCTCGCCGCCATGGGACACCTGGACATCCACGCTGCCAACGACTGGGATGTATCGTTTGTGTCGGTCAGCAGTTTCACTTCGATCGGGATCATTTTCGGTCGTTCGATTGGATTGTCCCAGAGTTTCTCAAAGGCCGCCTGATTCATCAGTGACTGGCTCGCCCCTATGCCTACCTCCATCGTGACTGGAACATCGTTGACTTCAACTTCGATTTTCACCAGGGAACTCTCGGTGGTGCAGGTACACACTCCGTACACCTCATCGTCGCTGGACTCCGGATGATCAGCCAACTCTTCATCGACTCGGTGAGTATGATTTCTCTTGCATATTCGCTGGAGGTGGCCCTTCATGTTACAGCCTTTGCAAGTATAGTCTTTATAGCGGCACTGGTGGGCCCTGTGATTTCCTCCACAGCGCCAGCATGGGGTTGGCCGGTTGGCCCCATGTGGCGGACTCAGGTTTGTGGGACTCGGGGTTCTGTTCTCTCTTCCCTGAGAGAGACTGCTAGCAGCAGCCCTGCCTCTAAAAGGCACCTTTCGGTTCACAGTACTTGCTGGGTTAGAGTCCTGGGGGTGAGACATCCACTTGGAATCGCAGGCCGAGATCATGAATGCCTGGCTCACGTTAATTGCCTTCTGCAGGGTGACCGTGGTGTCCACAGAGAGCAGCCTGTGGAGAAGGCCCTCGTGACCGATTCCAATAACAAAGATGTCCCTTAGTGCTTCGGTGAGGTGATCACTAAAATCACATGGTGCAGCCAATCGTCTCAGGTCTGCAGCATATTTTGCAATTTCTTGGCCTTCGGATCCACCGGTGGGGAGAGAACCGGTGTCTGGCTGTGAGGATGCCCTCTTTAGGTTTGAGCGGTTCCTGTACCAGCGTTACGAGCTCCAGATATGTTATTGTCTTCTCTGGGACTAGCAGGTCCCTGACAAGGCCATAGACGGTGGGCCCACAACTGCTGAGCAGGATAGCTCTGCACTTATCAGCCAGCGAGGTCGGGTCGTCTCCCCCCACGTCATTCGCAATAAAGAAGTGTTCGAGCCTTTCCACAAAGGCCTCCCAATCTTCCCCATCGGCGAATTGTTCAAACGTGCCAAGGTTAGCCATTGTCACATGGAAATTCGTATTCTCGTCACCAGTTATTGTGTCTAGTAATGACTCCACGAGGCAAGGTATTGTACTTGAACTGTGGTGACCTTAGTCCACTTATTGCAGCTCCTGAGTGAGGGTACAGTACTGTGAGCTCCCTTTTATACCTGGTTACCTGTCGTGTAAAGGTGACCCCGAGGTCTCCACCAGTTGCACCCTCTGGTGGTACAAGCATAGTGCATACAGTGTGAAGATACATCCAGTGGTCTTATGTAACTGTACATTGAGTGTACAGGGTGTATACTTATTTGATGCATGCACAACAAAGATCATCAGTTAATTAATGGTGTTTTCCCGTGAAAGCAGGATAAAATTTATCAATGATTTAATTTCTGCATTTAGAAAGACATGGGTTAATCATGGATAGTCAGCATGGATTTGTTCAGGGAAGGTCTTGTCTGGCTCACTTGATTGAATTTTTTGAGGAGGTAACCAACAGGATCGATGAGGGCAGTGCGTATGATGTAGTGTTTCAGGATTTTAGCAAAGCTTTCGCCAAGTTCCCACATGGAAGACTGGTCACGAAAGTAAAAGCCCATGGGACCAGGGCAAAGTGGCAAGTTGGATCCAAAATTGGCTCAGAGGCAGGAAGCAAAGGGTAATGTTTGCTGGGAGTGTTTGGGACTGGAAGGATGGTTCCAGTGGGGTTCCACAGCGCTCAGTGCTAGGTCCCTGGCTTTTAGTGGCAACATCAATGATCTAAACTTAAATATAGGAGGTATGATTACAACGTTTTCAGGTGATACTAATTTAATCCAGAGGTGTGAGCCTGTGCATTTGGGGAGGGCAAACAAGGAAAGAAACACACATTAAATGGTCCGACATTGAGAAGTGTGGAAGAACAAAGGGACCTTGGAGTGCATGTCCACAGATCCCTGAAGGTAGCAGGCCAATTGGATAAGGTGGTTAGGAAGGTGCACGGAATGCTTGCCTTTATTGGCTGAGGCATGGGATAGAAGAGCAGGTTGGTTATGCTCGAAATGTATAAAACACTGGTTCGGCCACAGCTGGAGTATTGCATGTAGTTCTGGTCACTGTATTACAGGAATTATGTGATTGTACGAGAGGGTACAGAGGAGATTGACGAGGATGTTGCCAGGCGTGGAGAATCTTAGCTATGAGGACAGATTGGATCGGCTGGGTTTATTTTCATTGGAACAGAGGAGGCTGAGGGGAGACAACATTGAGATGTATAAAATTATGACGGGCCTAGATATAGTGGATAGCAGAGAGGTCAACAACCAGGGGGCATATATTTAAAGTAATTGGTAGAAGGTTTAAAGAGGATTTGAAGGTAAAATTCTTCATGCAGAGATTTGTGGGGGTCAGGAACTCACTGCCTGAAAGAATGGCGGAGGCAGATACCACATGTAAAATGTATTTGGATTTGCACCTGAAGTGCCGTAACCTGCAGGGTTATGGACCCAGAGCTGGAAAGTGGGATGAAGCTGGATCGCCTCTTGTTGGCCGGGGCGGAAGTGATGGGCCAAAATGGCCTCCTTATGTGCTGCAAACTTCTATCATTCTATAATTCTATGAAAAATGTAAATGTCCAATGTTGGTGTCGAAACCACGACCCTGAGATTAAAAGTTTTATATTTCACTGACTGAGCTCGCCAGGCTTCTGCCAAACATACCGTTCTCTCACTGATTGCAGACAGTCGCCTGTTGGCTCTGCCCCAGATGTTTAAACTTGCTGTCGAGGAACTGCAAGGATCTTCTTGAATGGTGGACCAGGCTCGAGGGGCCGAATGGCATACTCCGGCCCCTAATTCTTACATGCTTATCATCTTATGAACTTTTCACAGGAGAGCAAACTCGCCCCTGAGCATGCATGAGGAGAAAGCTACAGAACATATTCCCGCCTGGTGAGCTTTCGTGTGTGAGGCGAACGTGTTAACCGCGACACTGCGGAAACATCTCCACTTTCAGCACCAGGTCAGACGGAAATGTTAAGCGAGCAGGTGAACTGCTGAATCCCAGTTTTAAGGAGTTGGTCGTGGTGTCAAACTATGAGTTTCGCGTTATGATTAAAAACAAGAAATGTCAGAAGTTGGATTCAAACCCACACCTCCAGAGAAAACTGCGATGTAATCACAGCACCTTCGACCGCTCGGCGGTGTGTGTGGCCACCTGCAAGTTGATTTTGAACTGTTGTTTCCTGGCACATGAATTAAATGAGGGCAGCAGGCGTGTCTCTGCCTGACACCGGGGAAACAATGAGACAGACCTTGGAACAAGGGTCTGGTTATTGCCAAACAGCAAAGAAAATATTAACTCTGAAAGAACAGTGACCCCGACGTGATTTGAACACGCAACCTTCTGATCTGGAGTCAGACGCGCTACCATTGCGCCACGAGGCCTACACAATGTGTGTGAGATGTTCCTCTATATGAAGCTTTCACAATATAAGGGGCTTGAAATTCCCCGCCCATTCCCACCAGGTGTCAGAAGCAACACTCACCTGCCAGTCACCGTATGTTTTTTTTCAACTTTTGTGTTGCGTTCACGGAAAAGCATCATTAATTAACCCGTCACCTTCTTTTGCACAATGAAAGAAATGCTAACTGAGGGACAGTCGATACTTCAATCATTTGTCCTGTGCTTTGGGGAGCGGGCAGGGAAGTGGACCTGAGTCCATGATCGCATCGGCCATGATCGTATTAAATGGCGGAGCAGGCTCGAGGGGCGTATGGCCAACTCCTGCTCCTATTTGTTTTGTTCTTCTGTTCTTCAGCATGTTAACCCATTTTACACACTGTATTGCCGATGTCACCAGGAATCTGGGGCAAATTTTGTCAAATTTAACAGCACCGGTTATTCCTTCCGTGCAGAGAAAATAGAATCAGTCGTGAAGATAAAATCCCACGGTGCTCATTTTCAGATTCAACGCAGTAGGATTTCAAATAAAGTGAAAGAATTTTACAGTGAAAAGATTTGGAAGTTTTATTTGTAATTGTATCTTTAATTAAACTTTATGGCATCTGACTCCCGTTCATGCCTCTGCTGAATAAGAAAGGAGGGTTTGACGTTGACCAGACTGCACTGCCCCTGATATTTGTGAGCTCATCCTTTATATTCAGTGGTTTCTTGCCCTTTGATGGGCTGCAGTGTCGCGGATATCACGTTGGCCTCACACGCGAAAGGTCCCCGGTGGATCCGTTTTCTCTCACTGAAAGTTATCTATTTATTGGTTAAATAAAGAGCAATTCAGGAATAAGGGAGCCTTTTTACCAGGAGAATAAATAGCAAATTAAAACAGCAAATGCTGGAAATCTCAGCAGGTCAGGCAGCATTTTCCAGGAGACTAAACTCTCCTCCGATTGTTCCCTTTTCGCAAGTTTAAACATAATGTTTCTACCCAGAATCAAACCGGGTACTTTTCACATAAAGCAAATGTGATAACCACTGCACTACAGAAACCTCTGGTACAGCAGCCCCAACAGTGGGGAGCTGACCAGTGAGCTCCCTCTGTGCTGATCGGGAATGTGTTGGCTCACGTTAAACAACTTCTGTCCCACACTGAAAGTTCTCAATCCTTCTCCTCCGCTGCCCTTTACAGAAATATCACGGATCACCCAGACACCATGTTCACTTCCACATCCTCACAGTGGGGCCACAGAGGCTCCTACCGTCTCCCCGCGATCAGCGAACTCACCCAGTTTACTAAATTATACCCCGAACACGTGCCCGGCAAAGGGCAGGAGAAGCCAGATAGTCTGTAAGCTCGGTCTATCGCAGAAAGTATTGGTATTCATGGTGATTACAGCAATTATTAATCTTCTCACAGACCTCAATTATTTTTATGCGATGAATTGATCGATAATTGAAACCAGGTTAGTGCGCCGGATCTTCACCCCTCGACCACCAGGGAACGGTTATGATACATGTAGATATATTTATATATATTTATATATGAACCTGAATATCAACGGCTTGCTGCCTAGACCTCATGGCGAACAGCAGGGCGTCTAACTTTGAGTGAGAGAAATTGTTCCACAGTGATACCCATTTCATCTTTTGTTCCCTTTCAAACGCTAGAAACTGAGACATGGGGAATAAATAGGGAAATAAAAGCACAGGGATAAAGACAAGAGGAAGAGAGAAGGGGAAAGATACTGCCCCCACCCAGAACTAATGCAGAAATCCCTCTGCTGCGCTCGGGGTGGCCACCCACAGCCTCGATGCACTAACGGGAGAACACCAGCGGCAGGTCGGGGCCATAAAAGGAACGGCGAGCGGCCCTGGGAGCAGCTTGGAGGTCCCGGGAGAAGCTTGGAGGTCCCGGGAGAATACTCCAGGGAGCAGCGCGAGCCAGTGCAGGAGGGCGGCGGCAGCGAAGAGTGATGTCATCAAGGTCCAGGTAGGTGATTGGAGCGTGGGCAGATACAGCACGAGTGGCGAGATCGGGGCGAAGGAGCGGCGAGAGACTGTAGAGGGACGTGATCGGGGCCCAGGGGAGGCATGATTTTGGGGCCAGGAGCCCAGGGGCAGCACGGACCAGCCCACATTGTGCACTCGGTCCGTGCAGCAGAGCTGGTCGCCTGTCGTCTTGGATAACCCTTGCCACTGGACCAAGACCTCGCTCTGTCAAGCCCGTGTGATGGCTGGGGTGCAACGGCCACCACACGTTAAAAAAAATCCACGCACAGGCATCTTCCACCCTTCAACATGCAGTTCGGGACCTTGAATATTAGATCCATCATTGAAACACCTGTGAACTCATCCTTTTTCGGCGTGGAAGCAAGTCATCCTCGTTTCGAGTGACCGCCTATGATGATGATGATGATGGATACATTAACGTCCCGACAGCTCATTGACTGCAGGAGTGGGACCGTGCGGCGCTTCAGAAAACATGTCGAAAAGGCAAAGTCACTGATTCCGTCTCATGTGCTCCTCCGATCAAGAATAACAACACACACTAAAAATGCTTCAATAATGGTTACATCTTATCTCCACATTTGCTAGGCAGGTGGTTTGTTGGTCGAGGGGTATGATTCTTGCTTTGTGGTTGTTACTTCAAATTTTCGGAAAAATTCTCGTATCAAATCCCAAACCAGCCTTGAGTTTGCGTTGAAATTTTGCAAAGAAGGACTTGCGATTCTGCAACGTCTGTCAGGAACTCATGACGGCCCAAAGTGCTTCACAGCCGTTGAGTTGCCTTTGAAATGTTGTCATGTGAGGAAAGATGTTCCCAAATTACCTCACATGCACCTCAACTCTTTGCAAACGAGTTCATAGAATCAAAGAAGTTTACAGCACGGAAGGAGGCCATTTCGGCCCATCGTGTCCGCTTCGGCTAACAAGAGGCTCTCCAGCCTAATCCCACTTTCCAGCTCTAGGTCCATAACCCTGCAGGTTACGACACTTTAGGTGCACATCCAAGCACTTTTAAAATGTGGTGAGGGTTTCTGCCTCTCCCACCCTTTCAAGCAGTGAGTTCCAGACCCCCACAACCCTCTGGGTGAAGAAATCTCCCCTCTAAACTTTCGACCAATTACTTTAAATTTATGCCTCCTTGTTGTTGATCCCTCTACTAAGGGAAATAGGTCCTTTCTATCCACTATATCTCGGCCCCTCATAATTTTATACACCTCAATGAGGTCTCCCCTCAGGCTCTGTTCCATGGAAACCAAATCCAGCCTATCTAATCTGTCCTCAAGGCGAAGATTCTCCACTCCCGGCAACATCCTCAAAAATCTCCTCTGCACCATCTTCAGTGCAATCATGTCCTTCCTGTAATATGGCGACCAGAACTGCACGCAGTACTCCAGCTGTGACCAAACCTGCCCCACCGACCCCATCTCTTGTATTCTATGCCTCGGCTAATAAAGGCAAGCATTCCATATTTCTTCTCAACCACCTTTGCTACCTGGCCTGCTACTTTCAGTGATCTGTGGACATGCACTCGCTGGATTCTGGGGAGGACCCAGCAGATTGGAAAACTGCAAATGTAATGCCACTATTTAAAAAAGGAGGCAGACAAAAAGCAGGAAACTATAGACCAGTTAGCCTAACATCTGTGGTTGGGCAAATGTTGGAATCCATTACTAAAGAAGCAGTAGCAGGACATAGAAACATTGAAACATAGAAAATAGGTGCAGGAGTAGGCCATTCGCCCCTTTGAGCCTGCACCACTATTCAATAAGATCATGGATGATCATTCAGCTCAGTACCCCTTTCCTGCTTTCTCTCCATACCCCTTGATCACTTCAGCCATAAGGGCCACATCTAACTCCCTCTTGAATATATCTAACAAACTGGCATCAACAACTCTGCGGCAGAGAATTCCACAGGTTAACAACTCTCTGAGCGAAGAAGTTTCTCCTCATCTCAGACCTAATTGGCTTACCCCTTATCCCTTAGATTCTGACCCCTGGTTCTGCACTTCCCCAACATCGGGACCTGTCCAGTCCCGTCAGAATTTTATATGTTTCCATGAGATCCCCTCTCATTCGTCCAAACTCCAGTGATCTCTCGATCCCTTGATTCCCCGAGACTCGAAAAATCTATCTAACGCAGCCTTGAATATATTCAGAGACTCAGCATCCACAGGCCTGTGGGGCAAAGAATTCCAAAGATTCATATCCCTCTGAGTGAAGAAATTCCTCCTCATCTATGTGTTAAATGGCCGACCCCTTAACCTGAGACTCTGCCCCCTGGTTCTAGACACTCCAGCTCGGGGAAAACAACCCTCACCATCTACCCTGTCAATCCCCTTCAGAATATTGTGTGTTTCAATGAGATCACCTCTCATTCTTCTAAACTCCGGAGAGTATCGGCCCATTCTACACAATCTCTCAACTTAAGACAGTCCTCTCATCCCAGGAATCAATCTGGTGAACCTCTGTTGTACCACCTCCTAGGCAATTATTTCCTTCCTCAAATAAGGAGACCAAAACTGTGCGCAGTACTCCAGGTGTGGGCTCACCAGGGCCCTGTACAATTGTAGCAAGACTTCCTTACTCTTGTACTGTGGGATATATATTAGGTACTATGGGCCGAGTGCCCTGTTTTTTTTGCTGATTCGATGGTTGTATAAAAAGTTAGTAAAATTGACAGTTGCTCGGCAAACATATTTGTATTTACTTCAGTGTCGTCCTTACTCTTCAAGGGCTAGATTTTCCCCAAGCATGTTTTGTCGGGACACTGACCTCAAGCGCACCGACTTTGCTCGCTGGAAACGGCTCGGGGAAAAACTCGCCCCATCCTGGCCGCTGTGTACAGTCCCCGGAGTCCTGGCGTGGTGTCGATGGTGAAGTGGGGGGCGGAGCCAAATGCCTGCACCGAAAACACTGCCGGCACCTTCGCGCATGGGCAGTAGGGAGGGAAAACTTGGCACTCTGACATTTTCAAACAGTGTCAAACCCGATGAAAAGCACAGCAGCTTCTCAGCTTCTCCGGTCGCTCGGCGAGCTCTCCCCCCATCCCTCCCCGATAAAACGCTCAGCTCCAGCAGCTGCAACTTCTCCGGTCCACAAGCTCACACTTCTCCGGTGTGTCTTCCCTCCCCTATCCCAGGGATATCGGGACCGAGTGCAATGGAGCCAAGTTTGCTGATGATACGAAGATGGGTGGGAAAGCAAATTATGACACAGCAAAGAAAATCTCAATTCCGGAAGAACAATATGGAAAAGTACAGTGACCCCGACGTGATATAAACACGCAGCCTTCTGAGTAGGAGTCAGACACACTACCGTTACACCACGAGGTCTACAGTGCAGAGTGCCCATGTTTGTATACATGAAGGTTCCTGAAACATAGCTTCATTTACCCTGCATTGGTGCACTGAAAGGGCTTTAAAATCCCCGGCCACTCCCACCGTGGGTCAGACAGCATCAGAAGCAGTGGCCACCCGTCACTCACCCTCTCACGCCCGCTTTCATCACCTGCTGCCCGCGGACAGCAGCAAATCCAGTTCATCATCATCATAGGCAGTCCCTCGAAGCGACGATGACTTGCTTCCACGCCAAAAAAGGATGAGTTCACAGGTGTTTCAATGATGGACCTAATATTCCAGGTCCCAAACTGTATGTTGAAGGGTGGAAGATGCCTGTGCATGGATTTTTTTAACGTGTGGTGGCCGTTGCACCCCAGCCATCACACGGGCTTGACCGAGCGAGGTCTTGGTCCAGTGGCAAGGGTTATCCAAGACGACTGGAGACGAGCTCTGCTGCATGGACCCAGTGCCCACATATCGCAGTGTGGGCTGGCCCGTGCTGCCCCTGGGCCCCTGATCCTGAACTCACGCCGCCCCTGGGCCCCGATCACATCCCTCCACAGTCTCTCGCTGCTCCTGCTGTACCTGCCCACGCTCCAATCACCGATCTGGACTTCGATGACATCACACTTCGCTGCCGTCACCCTCCTGCACCAGCTCGCGCTGTACCTTGCCGTGGTACACCACCACGCTGCTCCCAGGCCGCCGCTCACCGCTCCTTTTATAGCCCCGACCTGCCGCTGGTGTTCTCACGCAGGTCGGGGCCTCCACGCTGCTCCCACAAATCCAGTTACACCCCGTGTCACCGCACAATTCTCAGCTGTAATTGTAAGCTGACTATATTTAAAGCTATCGCAGAGGCTGCAAGCAGTGTTCCCTGGTCGTCTAGTAGTTAGGATTTGGTGTTCTCACTGCTGTGGTCTGGGTTTGATTCCTGGTCAGGGAAAGCATTTTTACAAAGCAAGCTGACAAATATATTTCAAGTCTGTGAGATCCTGAATAATTGTTATCATCATTAATCCACCCACATGTGTTGCACACTGAAGTAAATACAAATATGTTTGCTGAGTGACTGTTGAATTTTTATAACTTTTGATACAACCGTAGAATCAGCAGAAAAATAGGATATTCGGCCCATAGTCCAAGAGTGAGGAAGTCTTGCTCCAATTGTGCAGGGCCCTGGTGAGACCACACCTGGAGTACTGCGCACAGTTTTGGTCTCCTTTTCTGAGGAAGGATACACTTGCCTGAGAGGTGGTACAACGGAGGATCACCAGATCGATTCCTGGGATGAGAGGACTGTCCTATGGTGAGAGATTGTGTAGAATATGCCGGTACTTGCTGGAGTTTCGAAGAATGAGAGGTGATCTCATTGAAACAGACAATATTCTGAAGGGGATTGACAGGGGAGCTGTTGAGAAGCCCGGCTAGCTCAGTCGGTAGAGCATGAGACTCTTAATCTCAGGGTCGTGGGTTCGAGCCCCACGTTGGGCGTTTACTTTTCATTAAACTTTTATGTTGCTTTCGCGGGTAAATATCATTAATGAACCCATGATCTTCTTTTGCACAATGATAAACATGCGAACTGAGGGAGAGTTGATAATTTAATCAAATATTGAAAGCAGTGCATCAGACCGCTCGGCCGTCCTTACTGTTAGATGCTCCAGTTACAAGTTATTACTCTGGAAAGTTTCAGACCGGGCGCTTGTTCAGGGCTGCTGGAAGGCCCAGTGACCGGGATAACCTCTCCCCCGGGGTTTTCCTGAGCCTGTGCTCGGTGCACGGGGAGCTTTGGCCCGCGTCTGAGGTAGCTTGCATCCCAGGGATGGACAATAACCCTCTGAGCTCTGGAACTGGGGAAAAGCGAATAATTAATGAGTTGTTTGCGGGTTTCAAATGCAGCTTAGATCTGCTGGTGTAAACCGATAGTGTTGTTTCACAGAATGAAAGAAATGCTGACAGGGACAGTCAAAACTTCAATAAGTGAACTTTAATAATTCATGAAACTTTAATCCTTGATGAAGTTTTATCCCCGATCTGATTTTACACAATCTGTATTTGAGGAGACTGGTTTAAATGTGCATTGCTCATGCAACAATGTATCCAAAACAGCTTTTATTTAATTTTATTGCAGACAAGTTTTTGTTTGAGAAATAATGTTTCTGCGCAGGCTTGAACCGGGAACTTTTCACGTGTGAGGGAAATGTGATCGCCTCCACACGACAGAAATTGCTGCTGAGCTCAGTGCCCAGAGAGAAGTGTTCAGGAACAAGCTGAAATTCTCAATCCCTCTCTCTGCAAAAAGTTCCTTTCACAAACATTTCTCTGACCAGAACGGCACCAAACAACAATGTCCTCCTTTTAAAGTCATTAAACTCCCCAATTTCTGCGTCTGCAATTTTAAGGACAAGGACTGAAAGCGCTTTGCGATCAGAAAATTGCAGGAAACCCCTGTGGCGAATGACAGGGCTTTTGATGGTTGATTTCTGTACACATCTTGTGTTATGTATTTAACCCATGACAACCTGTACACACCACCACCAGAGGGCCTAACTGTCCGAATCCCAAGGGATCCCAGTAGCCCTTGGGAGCACAGTATGTAAGCAGGCCACCCATGAGGTACCTGTACTCTGGAGTCTTATTAAAGGAGCTAAGGTCACACTTACTCAGTGTTCACAATACTAAGTTTCATCCTTTATTATGAGCGTATCAATTGGCGACGAGACAATGAACAACCACGCAAAAATGCAAGGAACAGTTGGTATCCTGGAGAAGTGGACGATTGCGAAGCCTTCGTGGAGATACTCGACCAATACTTCGTGGCCAATGAGCTGGATGGGGACGAGAACACTGCCAAATGAAGGGCGATCCTCCTTACCATCTGTGGGGCAGCAACCTATGGCCTCATGAAGAATCTTCTAGCTCTGGTGACACCAACAACTAAATCCTATGAAGAATGTGTACGCTGGTCTGCGAGCATCTAAATCCTAAAGAAAGCGTTCTGATGGCGAGGTATCGGTTCGACACGTGCCAACGGTCGGAGGGCCAGGAAGTGGCGCGCTATGTCGCCGAATTAAGGCGCCTCGCAGGACATTGCAAATTTGAGGCAGTCCTAGAACAAATGCTGAGAGACATTTTCGTGCTTGGCATTGGCCATGAGATAATTCTTCGCAAACTGTTGACTCTCAGAATCTGAGCAAAGCCATAACGATCGGTCAGACAATTTCCACCAGTTCCTTTAAAAACAATAACGTAATTTATTTCTCGTGGACTGGATGGAGGACCATGGTCCATGTAAAATTTTTTTATCGTTTTCCATGAACTAAATGTTCATAAAAGTATGGGAGTGGGAACTCACTGGATAACAGCACAGCTGGCAATGTTTGCGGAATATATTCGTGCAGCCAAAACGCACAATGACAACCTGGAATTGTGCGGCACCGAATCCTCGGGAAAAAAACAGTTAAAGGCATCGTTCCTGGGTGGGCTCGAACCACCAACTTTTCAGTTAACAGACGAACGTGCTAACCCATTGCGCCACAAAGACTAACTTAAATGTAAATTGTAAGACATCCCAAACCCGTGTGTCAGTCAGTTAAAACTTCAGATTGCTCCGACCGGGATGGAACTTGTCCACTCTCAGTTGTACTTTTCCCAAATAAAGGGTGGGACATTCATTGTGGATGCGTGGAAGCAGTCTGGTCCCACACACTGCAGACACTTCCATGTCACCGCCAAGCAGCTCTCCCGCAACCGGTGTGATCTACCTTCCAGCCTTCCGGTGCCTTGTCTGTGACAAAGTATACTGATTGTCCCGAAGCCAGTCGTTGGTTTTAATTACTTTTCAGCTCCTGACTGCAGATATTCCTGTGATTAAACCTGAACAAAAGCATTACAGGGACAGTTGGATTCATCATTTCTTTGCTTGGTGAAATTTCAAAGATTGAAAGTGACGTACATCAACCCCAAACCTCGTCACCTACTCGCTAACTGCCACACGCTGCTCCCGTGAGATGGAAGCCCAGTTGCTGTTTCAAGCTTGAATACAGGTAAAAGCAGAACTCATTCAAAGAAAGTCCAAGTCCCTAAGGCACCTGATTATTTGCACCGAACTCCTTCGCAAAGAGTTGAGGTTCGTGTGGGGTGATTTGGGCACATCTTTCCCCACACTACAACACTTCAAACATAACTCAACAACTGTAAAGCGCTTTGGGGCATCATGAGTTCCTGAAAGGTGTTGCAGAAATGCAAGTCCTTCTTTGCAAAAGTTCTATGTAATTTCAAAATTCGCAGCAGAATAATGTGTTCGCCCAAACACGTCGGGGTCACTGTTCTTTCAAAATTAATATTTTCTTTGCTGTTTGGCAATAACCAGACCCTTGCTCCAAGGTCTGTCTCACTGTTTCCCCGGTGTCAGGCAGAGATACGCCTGCTGTCCTCATTTACTTCATGTGACAGGACACAAAAGTTCAAAATCAAACTGCAGGTGGCCACACATAATATTGAGCAGTCAGGATGGCCGAGCGGTCTAAGTTGCTGCATTCAGGTTGCAGTCTGCTTTGAAAGCATGGGTTCCGTAGTGTAGTGGTCATCACATTCGCTTAACACGCAAAAGGTTCCCTTTAAAACCAGCTGATAACGTGCTCAATTAAATATGAGAAGCATTGAATAATGTGCATTTCTGGTTCAGTATTAACAAAGCGCAATGTCTCCCAGCCGTGCTATATTTGTTGAATACTCTGTACAGTTCGGTACACAATCAAACTCTACAGTTTCCAGCCCTGACGGTGCAGAAAGCCCCTCTCAAAGCTGTACATTCCAGCTGCTTTCAATTGAGTTGTGAGAGATTATTGACGCATCATGCAGCTGAGAAAAGGAAAGATGTGTTCGAGGGGTCATCAAACGAGGCCATGTGGGTTGAATTAAAGAACAAAATAGGGGCGATCACACTACTGGGAGTGCACTAGACTCCCAGGCAGTTAGAGGGAAATAGAAGAACAAATATATGGGCAGAATGTTGAGAAGTGCAAAACCTATATAGCTGTAAAAGTGGAGGATTTTAACTCCCCGAATATTAACTGGGAAAATGATAGTGTGAATGGTACAGATGGTGGAGAATTCCTAAAATGCATTCAGGAGAACTTCTTTATCCAGTATGTAACAAGCCCATCAAGAGAGGGGCGGTTCTGGACTGGGTCTTGTGATCGAAGAGGGGCAGGTATAAGGGGTATCAGTGGGAGAGCATTTTGGTGCGAGTGATCATACTCAGTAAGGTTTAGGGTAGTTATGGAAAAGGACAAAGGGGACCAGGAATAAAAGTTCTCAATTGGGGTAAAGCCAATGTTGCTGAGCTGAGATTGAATTTCTCCAAATTGGACTGAGAACGGGTACTTGCTGGTAAATCAGTTTCAGAGCAGTGGGAGGCATTCAAGGAGGAGATCCTGAGGGTACAGAGCAAGTATGTTCCCTTAAAACAAAGGTGGGACTAACAAATCTAGAGCTCCTGGGATGTCAGGGGACATACAGGGAAAGTTAACGAAAAAAAGGGAAGCTTATGACAGATAACAATAACTCAATACTGCAGAAACTCACGAGGTGCAGAGGTGCAATTAAAAAATATATCAGGAAAGCAAAGAGAGAGCATGAGAGAATGTTGGCAATTAAATCTGGGAAAACCCAAAGATGTTTTATAAATACATTAAGAGCACGATGATAACAAGATAAAGAGTGGGGCCTATTAGAGTCCATAAAGGGAATCTGTACGCGGAGGCGGAAGACTTGGGTAGGATTCTTTGTGAATACTTTGCATCTGTTTTCACAAAAGTGACGGGCGATGTGGACTTTGCAATGAGGGTGGAGAAATGTGAAATATTAGATGAAATAAACATGGTGAGAGAGGAAGTATTGTTGGTCTAGCAGCTTTGAAAGTGGATAAATCCCCAGGCCAGAATGAAATGTATTCCAGGCTGATAAGAGCAGCAAAAGAGGAAATAGCAGAGGCTCTGACCACCATTGTCCAATCCTCACTGGCTGCAGGTGCGGGGCCAGAGGATTGGAGCACTGCTAACGTTGTACCTTTGTTTAAAAAGGGAGAACGGGATTGAGCAAATACAGGCTGGCCAGCCGAACCTTTTACAATTATTTGTAAAAATCCTGAGGGACAGGATACATCTTCATTTGGAAAGACATGGATTAATCAAGGATAGTCAACATGAATTTGTCAAGGGAAGGTCTGACGAAGTTGATTGCATTTTCCGAGGAGGTAACCAGGAGGGTTGATGAGGGCAGTGGTATGATGTAATGCATATGCACTTTAGCAAAGCTTTTGATAAGGTCGCACTTGGCAGACTGCTTACGAATGTAAAAGCCCATGGCATTCAAGGGCAAAGTGGCAAGTTGGGTCCAAAATTTGTTCAGAGGCAGGAATCAAAGCGTAATGGTGGATGGGTGATTTTGTGATCCAATGGGGTTCCGCAGGGCTCAGTGCTGGGTCCCTTGCTTTTTGTGGTATACATCAATGACTTGGACTGAAATGTTGAGGGTATGAGTAAGAAGTTTGCAGATGACACTAAAATAGGCTGAGTGGTTGATAATGAAGAAGAAAGTGGCGGACTACAGGAAGATATCAATGGACGTCTCAAGGTGCTTTGCAGCCAATGAAGTACTTTTTGAAGTGCGGTCACTCTTGTAGTGTGGGAGACACAGCCGCCAATTTGCACACGGCAGGCTCCTATAGGCAGCAGCGTGATGATGACCAGATCATCTGTCTCTGTGATGTTGATTGAGGAGTAAATATTGACCAGGACACGAATCCTGGCCACATTGATCCTCCCACCACTTCACACTGTTCTCCGAGGGACCAGCGCGATGATAATAAAACAACAAGCGAAGTTGGTAAGCTATCCATGCAGTCCATCGGAATCCAGCCACACCACCTTATACCACGGGTAACATCTCTCCATGGATTCTGGAATCTGGATCAACAAACCATAATCCCATCTTAGAAGGAATTCCGGGAGGTGCTTCAAGTTTTATTCCACATATGTTAACAGTTTTATGTTAACCCTGGTCGTCATTTTGGAGCGTGAGCAGGAACATCGGCAGGTCCCAGGTACAGAGGAGTGGGAAGGTCGGGCCGGATGAGCGGCAAGTGTTTGTGGCGAAATGCGGTGAATGTTTATGGTGGAAGAGCGGTGACAGATTGTGGAGGAGGTGTGACAGATGAGGGGACGGGGCCCAGAAGAGCCGAGAGCCCAGGGGCAGCACGGGCCCAGCCCACACTGCGATATGTGTGCACTGGGTCCATGCAGCAGAGCTGGTCTCCTGTCGTCTTGGTTAACCCTTTCCACTGGACCAAGACCCTGCTCTGTCAAGCCCGTGTGATGGCTGATGTGCAACGGTCACGCCACGTTAAAAAAATCCACACAAAGGCATCTTCCACCCCCTCAATTGGATTCAGGACTGGAATATCGGGTCCTTCATCGAAACACCTGTGAACTCATCGAGGGACCGCCTATGTTGATGATGATCAATGTACTGGTCAGGTGGGCAGAACTGTGGTAAATGGAATTCAATCCGGATAAGTGTGAGGTAATGCATTTGGGGAGATTTAACAAGGCAAGGGAATATACATTAAATGGTACGACACTGAAAAGTGTAGAGGAATAAAGGGACCTTGGAGTGCAGGTCCACAGATCCCTGAAGGCAGCAGGCCAGGTAGTTAATCTGGTTAAGAAGGCATATGGAATACTTGCCTATATTAGTCAAGGCATGGAATACAAGAGCAAGGAGGTTATGCTTGAACTGTACAAAACACTGGCTACACCACAGCTGGAGTACTGCGTGCAGTTCTGGTCACCACATTACAGGAAAGATGTGATTTCACTGGAAAGGGAGCAGAGGAGATTTACTGGAATGTTGCCTGGTCTGGAGAATTTTGGCTATGAGGATAGTTTGGAGATGCTGAGTCTGTTTTCTTTGCAACAGAGGCATCTGAGCGGTGACCTGATTGAGGTGTATAAAATTGAGGGGCCCAGATAGAATGAATAGGAAGGTCCTGCTCCCTTGGCAGAGGGGTCAACAACCAGGGGGCATAGATTTAAAATAATTGGGGGAGGGTTAGAGGGGATATGAGGGGACATTGCATCACCCAGAGGGTGGTGGGGGTCTGGAACTCAATGCCTGAAAGGGTGGTAGAGGGAGGGACCCTCACCACATTTAAAAGATACGTGGATGTGCACTTAAAGTGCCACAGCCTACAGAGCTCTGGACCAAGAGCTGGAAAGTGGGATTAGGCTGGATAGCTCTTGGTCAGCCGGCGGGGACACGATGGGCCGAAATGGCCTCACTCTGTGCTGAAACTTTCTGATTCTATGATTCTATTAATATCGATATATATACATATATATAATATACACCATTATCATAATTTTTCCTTGGTGGTCGATTGGTTAAGATCCCGAGCACTAACCCTTTTTCTATTCTCAATCAGTTTATCGCATGAAAATAATTGAGGTCTGTGAGAGGATGAATAATTGCACACCTCGGGAGCCGATTATCAGCGAGGGCAGGCATCGACGACGAGGTTCAACACTGCCTCCAGTACGCCAGTGCAGCCTTCGGCCGCCTGAGGAAGAGAGTGTTCGAAGATCAGGCCCTCAAATCTGCCACTAAGCTCATGGTCTACAGGGCTGTAGTGATACCCGCCCTCCTGTATGGCTCAGAGACATGGACCTTATACAGTGGACACCTCAAGTCGCTGGAGAAATACCACCAACGATGTTTCTGCAAAATCTTGCAAATCCCCTCGGAGGACAGACGCACCAACGTTAGCATCCTCAATCAGGCTAACAACCCCAGCATTGAAGCACTGGCCACACTCGACCAGCTCCGTTGGACGGGCCACATTGTTCGCATGCCTGACACAAGACTCCAAAAGCAAGCGCTCTACTCGGAACTCCTGCACGGCAAGCGAGCCCCAGGTGAGCAGGGGAAACGTTTCAAGGACCCTCAAAGCCACTTCATAAAATGCAACATCCCCAACAACAGCTGGGAGTCCCTGGATAAAGACCACCCTCAGTGGAGGAAGAGCATCTGGAGGGTGCTGAGCACCTCGAGTCTCATCGTCGAGAACATGCAGAACACATGCACAGGCAGCGGAAGGAGCGTGTGGCAAACCAGTCCCACCCACCCTTTCCTTCAACCACTGTCTGTCCCACCTGTGACAGAGACTGTAATTCCCGTATTGGACGGTTCAGTCACCTGAGAACTCACTTTTAGAGTGGATGCAAGTCTTCCTCGATTTCGAGGGACTGCCTATGAGGATGATGAATTGCTGTAATCACCGTTAATAACCCCGTTACTTTCTGTTACACACTGAGTTTACAGACTCTCTGGCTTCTCCTGCCCTTTGCGGGACACTTGATCCGGTTGTAACTTTACAAACTGGGTGAGTTCGCTGATCACGGGGAGACGGCAGGAGTCTCTGTGGCCCACTGTGAGGATGTGGAAGTGAACATGGTGGGTGGTAATTACATGACATTTCTGTAAAGGGCAGCGGAGGAGAGGATTGAGAGCTTTCAGTGTGAGACAGAAGTTGTTTAAGGTGAGCCAACACATTTCTGATCCTCCTCTCTTCTTCTGAGGCAATCCCCCGGAGTCGAGGATGACTTGCTTCCACATCAGCATCGGTCCCGATCAGCACCGAGGGAGCTCACTGTTCAGCTTCCCTCTGTTGTGCTTCTTGTAACAGAGGTTTCTGTAGTGTAGCGGTTATCACGTTTGCTTTACATGTGAAAAGTTCCTGGTTCTATCCAGGGCGGGAACATTATGTTTAAACTTTCTGTGGATGAACAATCGGAGGTGAGTTTCGTCTCTTGGCAAAAAAGCAGATGCTGCCTGTGCGGTACCAGAACTGAACACAGTCCCCCAAGTGAGGTCGAACCAGGGCTTTGTTTTGCTGCACACAACATCTGTCCCCTTGTGTTCCAATTATACGAACATAAGAAATAGGAGCAGGAGGAGGCCACACTGCCCCTCGAGCCTGCTCCACCATTTAATAAGATCATGGCTGATCTGATCATTGACTCAGCTCCACCTCCCCGCCCGCTCCCCATAACCCCTTATCCCCTTATCATTTAAGAAATTATCGATTTCTGTCTTGAATATATTCAATGTCCCAGCTTCCACAGCTCTCTGTGGCAGCGAATTCCGTAGATTTACAACCCTCTGAGGGAAGAAATTTCTCCCCATCTCAGTTTTAAATGGGCGGCCCCTTATTCTAAGTTCTGATTCTCGTCTCCCCCACCAGTGGAAACATCCTCTCTGCATCCACCTTGTCGAGCCCCCTCATAATCTTTTACATTTGGATAAGATTACGACCACTTCTTCTGAATTCCAATGAGTAGAGGCCCAATCTAAACAACCTTTCCTCAGAAGTCAACCCCCTCAACTCTGGAATCGACCAGTGAACCTTCTCTGAACTGACTCCAGAGCAAGTATATCCTTTCGTAAATATGGAAAACAAAACTGCACGCAGTATTCCAGGTGTTGCCTCACCAATACCCTGTATAACTGCAGCAAGATTTCCCTGCTTTTATACTCAATCCCCTTTGCAATAAAGGCCAAGATTCCATTGGCCTTCCTGATCACTTGCTGGTGATCGAGTTCGCGAGATATGAAGGCCAGCTTAACATTAGTCTTATTTGATTATTTTCTGTACCTGCCCATGACATTTTCATAAAACCATGTTGACTCTGTCGAATCATGTTTTAATTTTCAAAGTGCCCTGACACCACTTCCTTAACAATGGATGACAGCATTTTCCCGATGATTGATGTCAGACTAACTGTCCTGTAGTTCCCGGTTTTCTCTCTCCCTCCTTTCTTGAATAGCGATGTTACATTTTCTACCTTCCGATCCGCTGGGACTGTTGTGGAATCTGGACATCGTGGTGCAACGGTTGCGGGTCTAACTCCCGATCAGGAGGCTGCGTGTTCAAATCAGTTAATTTAGCTGTTGTTCTTCCGGAATTGATTATGTGTTTGCTGTTTCACAATAACCAGACCCTTGCTCTAAAACCTGTCTCATTGTTTCTCCAGGGGCACGTTCATGTTACAATAAACATTCTGAATCAGATGCCTGAAGTACAGTGTGTAAAATGGGATATGGTTCAACAGTTAACATGCAAAACACAGAACCAATTATTCAATTATCGACTTTCTCTCAGTTAACATTACTTTCACTGTGCAAAAGAAGCTGATCGGTTAATTAATGAAGTTTGCCCGAGAAAGCGACATAAAATTTAACAATAATGATTCACCCAACCTGGGGCTCAAACCCACAACCCTGAGAATAACAGCCTCATGCTGTATCTACTGAGCTAGCAAGGATTACGTAAATCACGTTCCCTGTCGGTGAGGCGTCTGTTGGTTCCGTCCCATTTCCCTGTGCTTCCCGATCCTGTCTGTCTCTCTGGCTCTGTTCAATCTGTGTGTGGCCACCTCCAGTTTGATTTTGAACGAATACTTGTGTTTGTGTATTCAGTGAAAACAGAAAATGTTGGAAACACTCAGCAGGTCGGGCAGTATCTGTGGAGGTGGGGAAGTGGGAATAATCGATGGGTTTGTTTGCGGCTTTGATCTGCTGCTGGGAAGTGAGGCAGCGCTGCAGGATGCTTTTTTTCGAGGTGCAAGCAGAGGTTTCCGTCGTGTAACGGTTATCACCTTCGCTGCACATGTGAAATATCGTCGGTTTGAGCACGGACAGAAACGTTATTTAAGCGAATATTTTTCTGTGGGATATATTTTAAAAAGTCGCCCCAGGTTCCTTGTATCATGAGCGATGGGCATTTTAACTCACTCTCTTAAAATACAGTGTGTGTAAAATCAGATAGGGGATAAAACTTCATCAATGATGAAAGTTCCTTAACGCAGTAAAGTTCAGCTGTTGAAGTTTCCATCGATGCATTGCATAAACATAACTGAGGTGTGTGAGCGGATTAATAATGGGCTTTAATCGTTAATGATCCCATTACTTTATGTTATAGACCCAGGTTACACACTCTCCTGCTTCTGAAAGAGTTCAGATGTATGTGGGATGATTGGGGCACATCTTTCCCCACATTGCAAGGCTCCATCGGTACTTCATTGACTTTAACTCATTTGGGGACACCCTGAGTTGTTGAAAGGTCACGTAAAAATGCAAGTCATTCTTTGCAAAAGTTCTAACCGCAAGTTCAAACTTCGCTGGCAAATGGAGGCTCACCCAGAATTTGTTCTGACACCACGACAAAGTCCTTAAAAGTGGGATTCAGCAGTTCAGCTGCTCGCTTTACATTCCCGTCTGACCTGGTGCTGCAAGTGGAGATGTGTCCGCAGTGTAGCGTTTAACACGTTCGCCTCACACGCGGGAAAGTTTACCGGGTGGAAATATTTTGTTGGAACTTTCTCCTCAAGCATGTTCAGGGGAGAGATTGTTCTCCAGTGAAAGGACATAAGAATATAAGAACGTAAGAATTAGGAACAGGAGTCGGCCATTCGGTCCATTTTAAAGTTTTCAAAATGATTCCACGCGGGGACCTTTGGTGTGTTTGGGGAAGATGATAACCACGACACTACAGACACACAGTGGTAGATGTTGTCTAAGGAACATAACCAGAGCTCCAACCAACACAGCTGGCCGATACTTCAGGAGCTGGTTTTACGAGAATAGAATGACGGTGCTATATTTAGGAAGGCTGTGAGAGTGGCAGGAATTGATCTCGTGTTTCCCAGACTTTATACACAGGAACATAGGAACAGGAGAAGGCCATTTGGCAGCGAGTGGTTCGGATCCGGAATGCGCTGCCTGAAAGGGTGGCAGAGGCCGAATTAATCTTATCTTTCAAAATGGATTTGGATAAGTATCTGAAGGAAAAATATCTCAGGGGTACGGGTAAAGGCCGGAGGAGTGGGACTAGCAGAGAGTCGGCACGGGCTCGACAGGCCGAACGGCCTACTTCTGTGCTGTAACCGTTCCATGATTCTATATTATGTTTAAACTTGCTGTGGATGAACAATCGGAGGCGAGCTTAGTCTCCTGGTAAAAACGCTGATGATGTCTGACCAGCTGAGATTTCCAGCAATTCTGTTTTTATTTTTTATTTATGGATTGAGTCGGTACATCTAGAGCTTTCTGATTCAGAAGATTCGGGGGGCACGGAAATTTGGGAGTTTAACGACTTTGAAAGGAACATTTTTGACTTGTGCAGCTTCGGTCAGAGAAATGTTTGTGTAATGATTTTTTCACAGAAAGGGATTCAGAATTACACCTTCTGGTTTAACACTTCTCTCTGGGCAGGCAGTTAAGCAATGGTTTCCATAGTGTAGCAGTTATCATGTTAGTCTTTCACACACAAAAATTCCCCAGTTCAAGCCCAGGCAGAAATATCATTTTAGAATATATTTGTTGTGAAATAAGTTGAACATAAGTACCCCAGGTTCCTTGTCTTATGAGCAATGAACATTTTAAACCAATCTGATAAACACAGAGTGTGTTAAGTCAGATGGGGTGTAAAATGTCATCGATGATTAAAGCTCCTGAAATTATTCCAGTTCAGTTTTTGAAGTCTCGACTGTAAGTCTGCAAAACAATCCGGGTGGAAATATTGGCCCAAAAATTCCGGTTGGAGGCTTCCTGCGGACAATTCCCTTCCGACCGGAGATGTTTTACGAACCTACCTGGTGGTCTAGGAGGCATCGTGGATTCCACTGGGGAGGCCTTCTCTTCCCGCGCTGCGAAGCACACTCCCGTCCGGAGGGATCCCACGTGTGACTGCTCAGCCAATCAGGTACGTATTCCACAGCTTTCCCATGAACAGCAATGGGACTCGCGTACCTACGGGTTCTCAGTGCTATTCATGAGAACAAAAAACACACACACACTGAATAATAATAAAAAACAGACCTCACATAATTAAAATTAATTGAAATTAAAGTTAATAAACTTTATTGAATATTTTCTGGAGCTTTCTCCTCATACATGCTCAGGGATGAGTTTGTTCTCTTGTGAAAAGTCATAAGATCATAAACATGTAAGGATCAGGAGCAGGTAAAAATACATCTCCTCACCCCACATCCCCCGCCCCGGATTTTTCCTTTTACCAATTATCTTATGTCTTTGTCCTCTGGTTACCGACACTCCTGCCCGTGGAAACAGTTTCCCCATAATTCTGAAAACCTCTATTAAACATCCCCTTAACTGTGATTACTGGGGTTCAATGTGGGGAAGGGTCAGTTCATCCACTTTGCACCGAAGAATGATCGACCAGTGCATGATCTAAAAACATGATTTCAGAGAAGATTTTTTCTGTGAAATAGCCGGTCCTGTTAATTTTAACAAAAGTTGCACCGGGTTCCTGAAGTCATAAGTGATACGCCCTTACTATACAGTATAAATGCACACGAGGCCCATGCTTGAGAGAAGGTCAGTCTGTGACCTGTCCTTTATTCCTTTGCATTCAAGTGATGAAAGTGGGTGGAGCTTCCCCTTTTATACCTGAAGGTCCAGGTTAGCAGTGCCTCCCACAAGTTCACCACCTAGTGGTCATTGTTCTCACAATGTACAACTTGTCAGTTTATACATGGGTTACAATGCTGGTTAATACATGACATCACCTCCTACCCCAAAGTCTTTTTGGGATCACAAGTTGAGTCTTTCTGGTGGTTTACGCTCTCTTGTAGAGCGCCGAAGTTGGGGCTCCGGTTGTTGGGCGCTGGCCTGTGTGTCTGCTGTTTGCAGTGCCTCAGGCCTATCCGGACTGCCCACAGTGACTGGGCTCTCCTCCCTTCGGTTCCGGTGTTCGGTCACCTGTGCTGGAGTGAACTCTATATCGTGTTCTTCCTCTGCTTCTTCTATGGGGTTGCTGAACCTCCTTTTTTTTTGATCCACGTGTTTGCGGCAGATTTGTCCATTGGTAAGTTTAACTACCAGAATCCTATTGCCCTCTTTGGCAATCACAGTGCCTGCGAGCCATTTAGGCCCTGCAGTGTAGTTGTGGACAACAACAGGGTCGTTTACACCAATATATCGTGCCCTCACATTCCTGTCATGGTAGTTATATTGTGATTGGCGCCTGCTCTCAACAATTTCTTTCATGGTGGGGTGTATAAGGGATAACGGGTTTTGAGCGTCCTTATCATTAGCAGCCCTGTGAGCGATTGTGGTCGGGATCTATTGGCCAACAGGAGGCGTGATAATTGGCTTTGTAGGGAACCCCCTTGGATTCTGAGCATCCCCTGTTTGATTATCTGCACTTTTCGTTCTGCCTGGCCGTTTGAGGCTGGCTTGAACGGTGCCTTTCTGACATGGTTAATTCCATTGCCTGCCATGAAGTCCTGGACCATTGTCGCTGACCAAGATGTCTGGTAGACCGTGGGCGGCGAACATTGCCCGTAGACTGTCCACCGTGGCAGAGGATGTGCTTGAATTTAAAATATCACACTCAATCCATCTGGAGTGGGCGTCTACTACAACCAAAAACATTTTTCCGATGAAAGGACCTGCGTAGTCATCATGGATGCGTGACCAAGGCTTGGGGGGCCATGGCCAGGGGCTAATGGGGGCTTCCGTGGGCGCATTGCCCAGCTGGGCACACGTGTTGCACCTGCGAAAACCAAGTTCCAGATCTGCGTCTATCCCTGGCCACCAAACATGTGACCTGGCAATTGCCTTCATCATGACAATGCCCGGATGCTCATTGTGGAGTTCTCTGATGAACATCCCTCTGCCCATCAGGGGCATGACTACGTGGTTTCCCCACAGTAGGCAATCAGCCTGAATTGAGAGTTCATCCCTGCCCCTGTGAAATGGTTTAAATTCCTCAGGGCATGCCCTGTACGTGGCTGCCCAGTCCCCATTCAGGACACATTTCTTGACGAGAGACAATAGCGGGTCTCTATTTGTCCAGACTTTAATCTGACGGGCTGCCACAGGTGAGCCTTCGCTTCCGAAAGCTTCAACAGCCATGACCATCTCAGCAGCATGCTCGGTAGCCCCCTCACTGGTGGCTAGTGGGAGCCTGCTGAGTGCATCGACGCAGTTTTCAGTGCCTGGTCTGTGCCGAATTGTATAGTCATAGGTGGCTAACGTGAGTGCCCACCTCTGTATGCGGACCGATGCGTTTGCATTTATGGCCTTGTTGTCGGCCAAAAGTGACATTAGGGGTTTGTGATCTGTCTCCAGCTCAAATTTCCTGCCAAACAGGTATTGGAGCATTTTCTTTACCGAATATACATATGCGAGCGCCTCCTTTTCTATCATCCCGTAGCACCTTTCTGCCTGCGACAGACTTCTGGAGGCAAAAGCTACCGGCTGTAACTGACCCTTTGCATTGACATGCTGCAACACACACACGACACCATAGGACGACGCATCGCACGTTAACACAAGTTTCTTACATGGGGCATATCGCGTTAACAGATTGTTGGAACATAACAAATTGTGTGCTCTATTAAAAGCACTTTCCTGGCTGTCCCCGCAGACCCATTCGCGGCCTTTGTGTAGGAGCACGTGTAGCGGCTCTAGCAGCGTGCTCAATTTGGGAAGAAAGTTACCAAATAGTTCGGGAGCCCCAGGAACAAACGCAGCTCCGTCGTGTTACATGGTCTGGGTGCTCTCTGGATCGCTTCCGTCTTGGGCGCAGTAGGGCTCATCCCGTCTACTCCTACCCTCATCCCCAGGAATTCTACCTCTGGAGCTAGGAAGATGCACTTCGCCTTTTTCAGTCGCAGCCCTACCCGGTCCAGTCTGCGTAGCACCTCCTCCAGGTTGTGGAGGTGTTCTTCAGTATCGTAACCCGGGATGAGGATGTCGTCCTGAAAAACCACCGTCCCTGGAATCGACTTGAGGAGGCTTTCCATATTTCGTTGGAAGATCGCGGCGGCCGAGCGAATCCCGAACGGACATCTGTTGTACTCAAACAACCCCTTGTGTGTCGTGATGGTGGTCAGCTTCTTCAACTCTCTCGCCAGCTCCTGGGTCCTGTAAGCTGAGGTCACGTCCAATTTTGAAAAAAAGTTTGCCACAGGATAGCATCGCAAAGAGGTCCACCACTCTCGGTAGCGGGTACCGGTCTTGGAGTGACACCCGATTGATGGTGGCCTTGTAATCACCATATATCCTGACCGACCCATCCGCCTTGAACACCGGTACAATCGGGCTCGCCCAGTCACTGAATTCGACTGGCAAAATGATACCTTCCCTCAGCAGGCGGTTCAATTCACCTTCTATCTTTTCCCACGTCACGTATGGCACCGCTCTGGGCTTGTGGTGTCCTGGCCTGGCTTCCGGGTTTATGTGAATCACTACCTTGGCCCCCATGAAAGTGCCAATGCCGGGTTGAAATAATGAGTCAAATTTGTGCAGGATCTGTGAGCATGATACTCGCTCCACAGAGGAAATAGCATTGGCATTGCCCCATTTCCAGTTCATGACAGCAAGCCAACTCCTCCCCAGTAGTGCGGGACCATCCCCCTGGACAACCCAGAGTGGCAACCTGTTCTCCGAATCTTTGTGGGTCACGATTACCGTGGTGCTGCCAAGCACCGGAATGATCTCCTTGGTGTATGTCCATAGTTGTGCGTCAATCGGTGATAATTTTGGCCCCACTGGCCTTGGACGCCCACAACTTTTCAAACTATTTGATACCCATCAGGGACTGGCTAGCCCCCGTGTCTTGCTCCATTGATACTGGGATGCCACTGAGGAGCACTTTCATCATTATCGGTGGCGTCCTGGTGTATGAACTATATACTTGCTCCACATGAACTCACTGAATTTCAGCTTCCAGCGATTTCCCCCAGCGTTCATTTCTGCAATTTCTGTAGGCATTTTGCTCATCTCTGCAAACTCCGGCTGAGTTTGTGCCTCCATGCCTCCAACATGAGCTGTTGTTGGAAACAAAAGATCCCTTGCTAGTCAATCGTCCCTGACAACCCCTGTGACTGTCCTTGAGTGTGCCATTTACAAGTGTTGATGGCCCCATTACTGGCCACAATGTCCCTTGCAATGGCGTGAATCGCCGTTCAGCTTGCCATTATCTCTGTCGAACTCCCCCTCTGGGTTCGACTACATGTTGGGGCATGCCCGATTGCCCTTGTCTGCCTGGAGAACTGTGTGCTGCTTCAACAATGTTGATTCTCTGTCCCAACCATTCCTAAACACAGTATCTCTCGTCTATTCTGCTAGCGGCCATGCTCACGTGGTTAAAATCCCAATTTCTTGTCGTCATTGATACATCCGTACTCTACAGTATAAATGCACACGAGGCCGATGCTTGATAGAAGGTCAGTCTGTGGCCTGTCCTTTGTTCCTTTGCACTCAAGTGATGAAAGTGGGTGGAGCTTCACCTTTTATACCTGAAGGTCCAGGTTAGGAGTATCTCCCATAAGTTCACCTCCTAGTGGTCATTTTTCTCACAGTGTACAACTGAGGTCAGATTATATATGGGTTACAATGTTGGTTGAATACATGACAATAAGCACTTAAAATTTTAAACCATTCTCCTAAAATACATTGTCTAAACGAGATAGGGATAAAAGAGAAAATGAATGATTGAAGCTCGTAAAAGATCCTCTCGGAATGAGTGATCACAATATGCTTGAATTTGTAATACAGATTGAGGGTGAGGAAGCAGTGTCTCAAACGAGCATACTATGCTTAAACAAAGGGGACTACAGTGGGATGAGGGCAGAGTTGGCTGAAGTAGACTGGAAACACAGACTAAACGGTGGCACAATTGAGGAACAGTGGAGGACTTTTAAGGAGCTCTTTCACAGTGCTCAACAAAAATATATTCAAGTGAAAAAGAAGGGCGGTAAGAGAAGGGATAACCAGCCGTGGATAACCAAGGAAATAAAGGAGAGTATCAAATTAAAAACCAATGCGTATAAGGTGGCCAAGGTTAGTGGGAAAATAGAAGAATGGGAAAATTTTAAACGACAGCAAAGAATGACAAAGCAAGCAATAAAGAAAGGAAAGATAGATTACGAAGGTAAACTTGTGCAAAGCATTAAAAGCAATAGTTAAAGCTTTTACTGATATATAAAACGGAAAAGAGTGACTAAAGTAAATGTTGGTCCCTTAGAAGATGAGAAGGGGGATTTAATAATGGGAAATGTGGAAATGGCTGAGACCTTAAACAATTATTTTGCTTCGGTCCTCACAATGGAAGACACAGAAACCATGCCAGAAATTGCTGGTCACAGGAATGTGGGAAGAAAGGAACTTGAAACAATCACTAGGGGGGTAGTGCTGGACAGGCTAATGGGACTCAAGGTAGACAAGTCCCCTGGTCCTGATGAAATGCCAGGGTAGTAAAAGAGATGGCAGAAGTTATAGCAGATGCATTCGTTATAATCCACCAAAATTCTCTGGACTCTGGGGAGGTACCAGCGGATTGGAAAGCAGCTAATGTAACGCCTCTGTTTAAAAAAGGCGGCAGACAAAAGGCAGGTAACGATAGGCTGGTTAGTTTAACATCTGTAGTAGGGAAAATGCTAGAAACTATCATGAAGGAAGAAATAGCGGGACATCAAGATAGGAATAGTGCAATCAAGCAGACGCAGCATGGATTCATGAAGGGGAAATCATGTTTAACTAATTTACTGGAATTCTTTGAGGATATAACGAGCATGGTGGATAGAGGTGTACCGATGGATGTGGTGTATTTAGATTTTCAAAAGGCATTCGATAAGGTACCACACAAAAGGTTACTGCAGAAGATAAAGGTACGCGGAGTCAGTGGAAATATATTAGCATAGATAGAGAATAGGCTGGCTAACAGAAAGCAGAGAGATGGGATAAATGGGCCCTTTTCAGGTTGGAAATCAGTGGTTAGTGGTGTACCACAGGGATCAGTGCTGGGACCACAACTGTTTACAATATACAAAGATGACCTGGAAGAGGGGACAGAGTGCAGTGCAACAAAATTTGCAGATGACACAAAGATTAGTGGGAAAGCAGGTTGTGTAGAGGACACAGAGAGGCTGCAAAGAGATTTAGATAGGTTAAATGAATGGGCTAAGATTTGGCAGATGGAATACAATGTCGGAAAGTGTGAGGTCATCCACCTTGGGAAAAAAAACAGTAAAAGGGAATATTATTTGAATGGGGAGAAACTGCAACATGCTGCGGTACAGAGGGACCTGGCGGTCCTTGTGCATGAATCCCAAAAAGTTAGTTTGGAGGTGCAACAGGTAATCAGGAAGGCGAATGGAATGTTGGCCTTCATTGCAAGAGGCATGGAGTACAAAAGCAGGGAGGTCCTGCTGCAACTGTATAGGGTATTGATGAGGCCGCACCTGGAGTACTGCATGCAGTTTTGGTCACCTTACTTAAGGAAGGATATACTAGCTTTGGAGGGGTTACCGAGACAATTCACTCGGCTGATTCCGGAGATGAGGGGGTTACCTTATGATGATAGATTGAGTAGACTGGGTCTTTACTCGTTGGAGTTCAGAAGGATCTTGTAGAAACATTTAAAATATTGAAAGGGATAACAAGATAGATGCAGAGAGATTGTTTCCACTGGTCGGGGAGACTAGAACTAGGGGACAGAGACTCAAAATACGGGGGAGGCAATTTAAAACCGAGTTGAGAAAGAATTCGTTCTCCCAGAGGCTTGCGAATCTGTGGAATTCTCTGCCCAAGGAAGCAGTTGAGGCTAGCGCATTGAATGTATTCAAGTCACAGATAGATAGATTTTTAACCAATAAGGGAATTAAGGGTTATGAGGAGCGGGCGGATAAGTGGAGCTGAGTCCACGGCCAGATCAGCCATGATCTTGTTGAATGGCGGAGCAGGCTCGAGGGGCTAGATGGCCTACTCCTGTTCCTAATTCTTCTGTTCTTCTGTTCTTATGTACCACTATCCCTCAGTAACCATATTATCATTTCTTTAATTCTGCAAAAGAAAGTTATCGGTTAATTGAACATGATTAAATGAATTCATTTTTTCACATTTGCTGCATGTTGACATTTATATAGGTCTATTAGTTTGAAAACTGTGTTGCAAATATTATCTCCCTGACCAAGAATCGAACCTGTGTTGCAGTGGTACAAGGGGTGGATTCAGTGAATCATTTGAATGTGATCTCAAATGGCGTGAATTTCAGATCACGTTTACTGTCGGCACCTTTAATAATGACTCCACCAGGCAGGGTATGATACTTAAACTGTGTAGACGTGTAGTCCTTTATTTGAAGCTCCTCGAGTGAGGACACCAAGCTGTGAGCTCCTTTATATACTGGGTTGCAGGTAACCTGTCGGTCTCAAGCAGCAGCATCCTCTGGTGTAGGTCAGGTGTGTACAGTGTAAGAGTACATTCAGTGTTGCATAGCAGTGTTACAGACGTCACACAGTAAACAGGCATGCATACACAACAGTTACAATCTGTTTCGTTGTTAATCAAGTGAACTGAAAATGACAATAATATCATGAACTATAACGATGCAGCATTAAAACAGTGTTTAGGTCCCTGGTTGTCGAGTGGTCAGGAGTCCATGCTCTCAACGTTGTGTCCTGGGTTCAATTCCCACCCTCGGAAGTTGTACTTTTAGTTAAAAACATTATAAAAAAAAAGAGTTCATTTATTTTACAGATCTATATGCAAATCTTGTATAAAAAATAAGAATCATTGAATTGAACATCAATAATTAATACATAAATTATTTTGTAAATCTTTTACCATTTATTTTGCCATGAGCATGTGAGGAACTTTTATTCCGGTCTCATTGGGTTTAATTGTGGTACAAATGACGTACCGGGGGCTGGGTTCAGGAACGGTTTACGTAGTGTAGCCGTTATCATGTTCACCTCCCCATGAAATGTTCCTGGTTTGAGCCTGGGCGCGTGCTTTGTTTTAGAATATGTTTGCTGTGAAATACATTGAACAAAAGTAGCCCCAGGTTCCGTGTCTTACGAGCAATGAACATTTTAAACCAATCTCCTAAAATACAGGGTGAGTAAAGTCAGATTTATGGATTGAGTCGGCACAACGAGAGCTTTCTGATCCAGAAGATTCGGGGGGTGCGTTAATTTGGGAGTTTGACGACTTTGAAAAGAACATTTTTGACTTGTGCAGCGTCGGTCAGAGAAATGTTTGTGAAAAGATTTTTTCACAGAAAGGGACTCAGAATTACACCTTCTAGCTTAACACTTCTCTCTGGGCACTAAGTTTAGCAGTGGTTTATGTACTGTAGCGGTCATTGCGTTTGTCTCAGACACGAAAGGTGCCAGGTTCGAGCCGGGATAAAAACATTATTTTAGAATATACTTGCTGTGAAATAAATTGAAAAAAGTACCCCAGGTTCCTTGTCTTCTGAGCAATGAACATTTTAAACCAATTTCAAAAATTCAGAGTGTGTTAAGTCAGATAGAGTGTAAAATATCTTCTATGATGAAAGCTCCTGAAATTATTACAGTTCAGTTATTGAAGTATTGACTGTAAGTCTGCAAAACAATCCGGGTGGGAATATTGGCCCAAAAATTCCGGTTGGAGGCTTCCCGCGGACAATTCCTTTCTGATCGGTGATGTTTTAATCACCCCGCCTCCCACAGAGTTTAATTAATTGCATGTAATTATTTGAAAAAAGTTTGAATTAAAAAGTTACTTTCCGAACTCGGGCTCCCTCTGTGAATGCCTAACCACTAAACGAGCAGGATACGCATTAAATAATTTAATTCCAGACGTAATATTTTCTTTGCTGTTTCACAATAACCACACCTATGCTCCAAAATCTGTCTCACCGTTTCCCCGGTGTCAGTCAGAGAAGCACATGGGACTGAATCAGTGACTTTGCTTTTTCGTCCTGTCTTCTGAAGCGCCGCACAGTCCCACTCCGACAGTCAATGAGCTGTTGGGACGTTAGTGTATCCAGGCTGCGGGTGGCCACCCCGAGCGCAGCAGAGGGGTTTCTGTATTAGTTCTTGGTGGGGACAGTATTTCCCCTTCTCTCTTCCTCTTGTCTGTATCCCTCTGCTTTGTTTTCTGTATTTATTCCCCGGCCTCATTTTACGTGTTTAATGGGGAAGAAAAGATGATGTGTGCGACACTCTGGAACAATTTCTCTCAATCAAATATATCTATTTAGTGAAGTGAAATAAAGAGCAATTAAAGAATAAGGGAGAATCCACTGTCGCCCTTTTGACAGGAGAATAAACTCGCCCATGGCTGTTCATCCACAGCAAGTTTAAACATAATCTTCCTGCACGGGATCATTTTGCGTGGAAAGCAAATGTGATAACGGCTCCACTGTGGAAACCGCTCTGACCAGAAGTACAGCAGAGGGCAGCTGACCAGTGAATGCCTTCTGTGCTGATCGGGAATGTGTTGGCTCACCTTAAACAACTTCTGTCCCTCACTGACAGCTGTCAATCCTTCTCCTCCGCTGCCCTTTACACAAACATGTCACTGATCCCCACCCACCACCCCTCATCCCCACATCCCCATCGTGTTATCTTCCATGTTAGCACAGTGGGGCCGCGGAGACACCTACTCTCTCCCCGCGGTTAGTGAACTCAGTCAGTCTGTAAAATTAAAGGGGAACAAGTGACCCGCAAAGGGCAGGGGAAGGAAGAGAGTCTGTAACCTGGGTTTAATTGTTTGTCAAAGGCTACCCGTCCTGTTGTGTATTTCCAGCAGTTTCCTACTTTCACAGGTGGAGATACCGGGGCTGGACCATGCTCCTAAAATACAATGAGGTCGGGATAAAAGTTCCTCACGTACTCAGGGCAAAATAAATGATTGAAGTTTTACAATGGATTAATTAATGATGTTTAAATCAATGAATCTTCTTTACCACATTAGATGCATGCAACTCTTTCTTATAAGGTTTTAATTTTGATGGAAGTGCAATTTCCCTGGCCGGAAATCGACCCAGGGCCGCGGTGGTGAGAGCGCCGAATCCTAATCACTGGACCACCAGGGAACGCTGCATTGCTGCATCGCTGCATCGTAATGTTTGGTGTCATTATTGTCCTTTTTAATCCACTTGTTTCACACCGAAACACATTGTAAACGTGAGCTGAATTTAACGCCACGTGATTCTTTGAAATCACCTTTAAATGATTGGGTAAAACCACTCCTTATACCACCGAAAAACAGCTTCGATTCCAGGTCAGGGCGGTAACTTTTGTAACAGCTTTTTTCAATTCAAAAAATAAGAATTCATTTAATCACTGTTAAATAACCGATAACCTTTTTCAGGATGAAATAAATAATAATATAGTTACTGAGGGACAGTAGTATCTTTAATCATTCATTTTCTCTTTACATGTGATGAATTGTTATCCCTATCTCATTTACATGCTGTATGAGAAATTGGAAGTGTTTATGACTCAGTTGTAAAACCATTGATTGTGTGTGTGTCTATTCTTGATAGGAGGAGCACTTGAGACCGAAGTTCCAGTTCGATATATGTATCAATAGAATCAATTTTCACCAGTTCCTTTAAACTCAATAACATAATTTATTTTGATTGGACTGGATGGAGGAACATGATCCATGTAAAAAAATTGTTATCATTTTACTTGTGCTGAATGCTCATAAAAGTATTGGAGTGGGAACTCACTGGATAACAGCACAGCTTGCAATGTTTGCAGAATATATTCGTGCAGCCAAAATGCACAATGACAATCCGGAACTGTGCGGCACCGAATCCTCGGGGAAAAACATTAAAAGGCTTCGCCCGGAGATGGGTTTGGATTACCCACCTTTCAGTTACCAGCCGAATGCGCTAAACCATTGCACCACAGATACACACTGCAAGACATGCAAAACCAGGGTGTCAGTCAGTTAAAGCTTCAGATTGCTCCGACCGGGATGGAACTTATCCACTCTCAGTTGTACTTTTCCCAAGTAAAGGGTGGGACATTCATTGTGGATGTGTGGAAGCAGTCTGGTCCCGCACACTGCAAACACATCCATGTCACCACCAACCAGCTCTCCCACAACCGGTGTGATCTACTTTCCAGCCTTCCAATGCCTTGTCTGTGACGAAGTATGTTTCAAAAGTTTTGGCATAGTTGGTTCCATGGTGTAATGGTGAGCCCTCTTGATTTTAAATCTCGTGATCTGAGTTCAAATCTCAGTAAAACCTAAATTCTTGTTGTCCCAGCTGCTGAAAATTTGGGACAAACAAGTGAAAGACACCTGGTGCTGGTGGGCAGTTTTGTTGCCTTTTTTATTGATGCTTGATCGACAAGTCTAGTTGTCAAATTGTGTGCTCAACCGTCAGTTATCTGCTACAAATCAGCGGAGAACAAATACTTTGCTGTCTAATGCTGCCTTTGCCTGCACAATGTGTGCTGAGATTATCTGTGCAATATGCATTCCGCAGGATGAATAAAAGCAATGCTTTTTGAAATGCAGGCACTGCATGTTTTGCACTCGACAAAACGTTGCATTTTCTTTTCATTAATTTCACATCAATGCATTGCAATGCCAACGCACTTTTTACGAGGCAAGATCGATAATTAGCAGAGCAGAATGAAGAGAGCGCAACGTTTCTGTTTAAAGAATGGACTCAGTCGAGAATATTTTGTGGATTTTATTTTTCTGAGGCTATTTTCCCTGTGCTGGGGACACCCTGCGCAGATATGTGATAAAGCTGGTTTTGTAAAAACTCCAGAGACCGCATGGCAGTGAGCTTGGACAAAAGAGCTGTCAGTCATCCATTGACAAAAGAGCAGACGGCCAGGAAGTGGGGCCACTGACAAAGCCACTCTAATTTGCAAAAGCACTTCTCACCTCCATCTCAGAAGGAGACACAGAACAATGAACCCACCAGCCTGGCCAGCCAAGGAGGAGCTGGGTCTTTCCCAACACAAAGGCTCAGAGAGATGCCCAGACTAAGGGCCATCAGCCCAATGCATGGGTGGGATGGCCCATCACTGACTAAGTACCCGTGCTTAGAAACAAAGGGGTTTTAAAGATTGGCGGGAAAGATAGGGGTAGCAAGACTCCCAGAAAGACAGGGTCCTTTCCACTTTATTTTTAGCTTGGAGCTTGGTGTGAAGCTTGGAGCTTGCAGCTTGCAACTTGTGTCTAGAGAGAGCCCCCTCTCCCTCTTGCTCTCACTCCACCGATCGATGTACCAGAGGAAGGGGCCGCAGTACTGCAGAAGAAGCCACCAAGACTGAAGACCAGGCAGTGACTACCCACAGCTGAGCTGAGCAAGGAAACGGGCTGCGTGTGGTGGTGAACATGGTCGCGAGTGTCCCAAGCCAGTAACCAGATATCCCAGGCCAGCTGGGTAAGGGCTCAGGGTTTTCTCAGAAGTGAAGCTTTTCAGGGCTATTCTGGGTAGGGTAATTCATTGGTAGGGGTGGGGTTAGAATCCACCAGGGAATTACTGCGTGTTACTAGGTTCATTTCTGTACTGTATGTATGTTGTTTGTAACCGGAATTTTATTCTCCACAGAGACATTTCGTTTAGCAGTGCATGTTTTAGACAGTGTATGTTACACCAAATAAATATACTATGATTTATCACCGAAGCATCCCTTTCCGTGACTCATTTAATTTACACTCTGAATAATAATTCCCGGATCTAGAACTTTCGTAAGGTGGGGGCGATTCAAACCGTCCGTCTGGCAATTGAGCGTGGATCACAAACACTTACAATATTTACGAAAGGATATACTTGCTTTGGAGGCAGTTCAGAGAAGGTTCACTGGGTTGACTCCGGAGATGAGTGGTTGACTTATGAGAAAAGGTTGAGTAGCTGGGGCCTCTACTCATTGGAATTCAGAAGAATGAGAGGTGATCTTATCGAAACGTATAAGGTAATGAGGGAGCTTGATAAGGTGGATGCAGAGAGGATGGTTCCACTGATAGGGGAGACTCGAACTAGGGGGCATAATCTCAGAATAAAGGGCCACCCATTTAAATCTGTGATGAGGAGAAATTTCTTCTCTCAGAGGGTTGTAAATCTGCCGAACTCACTGCCTCAGAGAGCTGAGAAAGCCATGACATTGAATAAATTTAAGACAGAGATAGCTTCTTAACTGATAAGGGAATAAGGCTTATGGGGAACGGGCAGGGATGTGGACTTGAGTCCATGATCGGATCAACCATGATCATATTAAATGGCGGAGCAGGCTCGAGGGGCCATATGGCCTACTCCTGCTCCTAGTTCTTAAGTTCTTATGTTCTGAATAGCGACACACACAAAAATGCTTTGATCATGGTTACACCTTATCTTCACGTTTGTCAAACAGTTGGCTCGTTGGTCTCGGGCTATGATTCTCCCTTTGGAGTTGTTCATTGAAATTTACGAGGGGTCCCAGAGGAGCCCTGATATTGCTCGCAAATTTTGAAATTGCATCGAACTTTTGCAAAGAAGGACTTCCATTTCTGCAGTGCCTTTCAGGAACTCATGTCACCCCAAAGCGCTTTAAGGCCGTTGAGTTATGTTTGAAATGTTGTAGTTTGGCAAAATATGTGCCCAGATCACCAAACATGAACCTCAAATCTTTGCAAAGGAGTTTGGTGCAAATAATCAGGCATCTCAGGGACTTGGACTTTCTTTGAATAAGTTCTGCTTGTTCCCGCATTCAAGCTTGAAACAGCAACTGGGCTTCCATCTCACGCGAGGTTTGGGGTTGATGTGTGTCGCTTTCAATCTTTGAAATTTCACCAAGCAAAGAATCGGTGAATCCAACTGTCCCTGTTAGCATTTAGTTCCTGTTTAATCACAGGATTATCCGCAGTCAGGAGCTGAAAAGGAATTCAAACCTAACACAGGCTTCGGGACAATCAGAATACTTTGTCACAGACAAGGCACTGGAAGGCTGGAAGGTAGATCACACCGGTTGTGGGAGAGCTGGTTGGCGGTGACATGGAAGTGTCTGCAGTGTGCGGGACCAGACTGCTTCCACACATCCACAATGAATGTCCCACCCTTTATTTGTGAAAAGTACCACTGAGAGTGGACAAGTTCCATCCCGGTCGGAGCAATCTGAAGCTTTAACTGTCTGACACCCTGGTTTGGGATGCCTTGAACCTTCTACTTCCATCAGTCTCTGTGGCGCAATGAGTTAGCGCGTTCGGCTGTTAACCGAAAAGTTGGTGGTTTGAGCCCACCCAGGGACGAAGTGTTTAACTGTTTTTCCCCGAGTATTCGGTGCCGCACAGTCCCAGGTTGTCATTGTGCGTTTTGGCTGCACGAATCTTTTCTGCAAATGTTGCCAGCTGTGCTGTTATCCAGTTAGTTCCCACTCCAATATTTTATGAGCATTCAGTTCAAGTAAAACGATAACAATTTTTTACATGGATCATGTTCCTCCATCCAGCCCTCTCGAAATAAATTATGTTATTGGGTTTAAAGAAACTGGTGGAAATTGATTCTATTGATACATATATAGAACTGGAACTTCGGTCTCAAGTGCACCTCCTATCAAGAATCGGCACACACACAATCAATGGTTTTACAACTGAGTCATAAACACTTACAATTTTAAACCATTCTCATACAGCGTGTAAATGAGATAGGGATAAAACTTCATCACATGTAAAGAGAAAATGAATGATTGAAGATACCACTGTTCCTCAGTAATTATATTATTATTTATTTCATTCTGAAGAAGGCTAGCGGCTAATTAACGGTGATTAAAAGAATTCTTACTTTTGCACGTTGGCTGCATGTCGTCAATTTTATTAGGTTTTGAATTTAAAAATGGTGTTACAAAATTTATCGCCAAGACCTGGAATCAAAGCTGTTTTTCGGTGGCATAAGAAGTGGTTTTCCCCAATCATTTGAAGATGATTTCAAAGAATCACGTGGCGTTAAATTCACATCACGGTTACGATTTGTTTCGGTGTGAAACAAGTGGATTAAAAAGGACAATAATGTTAAATAAAGAGTAAAGCTACCACTACACAGTCACATCAAAGCCTCCCAGGGCAGGTACAGTACGCGTTAGACACAGCGTAAAGCTTCCTCTACATTGTCCCATCAAACTCTCCCAGGACAGGTACAGCACGTGTTAGATACAGAGTAATGCTCCCTCTACACTATCCCATCAAACTCTCCCAGGACAGGTACAGCACGTGTTAGATACAGAGTAAAACTCCCTCTACACTGTCCCATCATGCTCACCCAGGGCAGGTACAGTATGTGTTAGATGCAGAGTAATGCTCCCTCTGCACTGACCCATCAACACTCCCAGGGCTGGTACAGAACGGGTTAGATACACAGTAAAGCTCCCTCAACACTGTCCCATGAAACTCTCCAAGGGCAGGTACAGCATGCGTTAAATACAGAGTAAAGATTCTTCTAAACTGTCCCATCAAACGCTCCTAGGGCAGATGCACCACGGGGTTAGATACAGAGGAAAGCTCCCTCTACATTGTCCCTTTAAACTCTCAGGGCATGTACAGCACAAATTAGTTACAACATAAATCTCCCGCGACACAGTCCCATCAAACTCTTCCAGGGGCAGGTGCATGTTGCATATGCAATAACTCAGCAGGTTTACGACCTTGAACTCAATCAGGTGCATCCTGACCCTACTTTTCTAGCTCTCGAACAAAGGATTAAACATGGAGGCTTTCTTTATAGACAAGAGTTGCATGTGTGTGTCTGTGGCCCAATGACCTTCGACGGTCGGTCCCCCTGGTGGCAGGTAAACCCGGGCATATATACATTACAGTGCAGCACGTGTTTAAATCTTCCTCTACACTGTCCCATCAAACCCTCCCAGGGCAGGCACAGCACAGGATACATACAGAGCAAAGCTCCCACTATACTGTCCCATCAAACCCGTCAGGGCATGTACAGTACGGATTAGATACTGATCAAAGCCCCCTCTACATTGTCTCATCAAAGACTCAGAGGGCAGGTACAGATTAAAGCTTCCTCTACACTGTCACATTAAACCCTCCCAGGGCAGGTACAGTATGTGTTATATACAGATTAAAGCTCCCCCTATATTGCCCATCAAAGACTCACAGAGCAGATACAGCCCATCTAAGATATACAGTAAAGCTTCCTCTCGTCTGTCCCATCAAACCTTCCCAGGGCAAGTACAGCATGGATTAGATACAGAATAAATCTCCCTCTCCACTGTACCATCAAATCCACCCAGGGCAGGCACAGCACAGGATAGATACAGAGCAAAGCTCCCACTATACTGTCCCATCAAACCCGTCAGGGCAGGTACAGCACGGGGTTAGATACAGAGTAAAGCTCCCTCTACACTGTCCCATCAATCTCTCCCAGGGCAGGTACAGCACGGGGTTAGCTACAGAGTGAAGCTCCCTCTACACTTTCCAATCAATCTCTCCCAGGGCTGGTACAGCACGGGTTATGTAAGCACAAATCTTTTTCTGGAAGAATCACTCGACATTCGGGATCGGTTCCAATCCCAAAATGGCCTTTATTACACCGGCGGGGAGAAAGCCTCTGGTCCAACTCCAGGCATTCCACTCCACCGAACAAAGAAATTCATCGATATTTATATGTTTTACAACAGTTCATTATAATTACTTAGCCCATGTTGGCTGGACACAATCCAATCATAACGACTATAAATTACAAATCGATTCCACTGGGCCAATGGAATTGGCCCCCAGGCACCAGGGGACTGCGTGATCACCTCATGTTTTAGCTGAGGCTTTTTCATGGCCTCGTGATATTCTCCAGATCCCCTTATCTCTACTGTCCTTGGGTTCTGTCTGCACCTAACCACCTTATCCTTATACAGTCACATGAATTTCTTTGTTCAGTATTCTGCTGGGACATCTTTCTGTGGTTTGTTGATTAAGGACGTTCTGCTGAGCTCGCTCTTTCCAGTGTTCCTGTACATGGAACTGCAGTGTCATCAGCTACCCAAAAATGTATTCAAGCTAACTGTTAGCTGAATTCCCCTCGTGCTTTGCAGAATCCCTGGCAGCCATTTTGCATCTGGCGACCATTTTACACATACATATATGCAGACATATATTCAGCAGGTGCCTTTGCCTTTGCCCGACAACAATCCCCCCTTTCGGTAATGGACTAATCCTAGTCTCCTTTAACCGACAACATTATTTGTTACTCGACTTATATTTTTATGTACCACCCGGTACTTCCTGTCACAACGTGCTGGCCAGTCATGTGGTGTCAGAAGTCCCAGTTGCTTAGATCAAATTGATATAGTTCAGATTCCCCTGTCCCTCTGCTGGACAAGTCACTTTATTTACTTGAGCCCTTGTTCTGATACTCCTTTGTCGTGCATAATGCCTGCAGGATCGACAGGCCATGATTCTCCATGTTAGTGCTAAGACCAGCTGTATCCCTACCAGTATGTGTGATATTATTCCAATCCAGCGGTGGATGTTTACGTTCATGCCCCAGTCCCAGACCCTCCTCCACCAACTCTGGTTTTGTAACTCTTGGTCAGTATCCTTCTCCAATATTTTAATCTTTGTCTGTAGTTGGTGGTAGAGTCTGACACACTGGCATACTCTGAGTCTTAGTTCCCTTAATACTGCAACTAAATGTGGGATAGGGGCCTGCTCTGGCTCGTCATAATCCTACAGGTGATCGTGGAGCTGATCGATGGCGTTAATGATTTTGGGCCTCGGTGTCTAACCTGGATAATGCGGGCTTGTCCTATTGTGAGGTCGTCGGGCTGTGAAGCAAAAGTTTGTTTGCGCGATCTGGCATTGTAAGCCATTGTACCGATATGATTGTGCCGTGGTAGAGACACAGTATTTCCCTTTGCCCCCGTAACCTGTTCTGGCAAAATGTGTGGGGGCAGGTACTATTTCCAATACACATCCATCGGTTGGATTAAATCCACATTCGACTAGTTCTTGCTGTCCCACCGGGTGAGGGCACACCATAATGTCACCCGTCTGCTTGCATCCCGTCAGGGAGATCCCGTAGAGTGTGTTGTCTCTGCGGACAGCAGGGGCTGCGGTCAGATAGTAATGGAGGGAGGTGTTTTCCCGTATGATCCCGATATTCTACAGTTGATAGAGGGGAAACGGTCCTGAGTCTTGTGTGACTATAGGTATCATCAGGGCTATTCCCACTCCGGCAGCTTTGCTCATTCGGCAGTTTGGGATCACTGGGCATACTCTGGTTAGTCCCTTCAGAGTGCAATTACCCAGTGTCCCCTTCAGTTTGGCCAACTGAGCCAGATGTGGGCTGTCTATCCAGTCTGGCAACTCCCTCCTTTGGATATGATCGTGGTTGTGTCGTATCTGTCCCACCATCCATAGGCCATAAGCGTGACAGAGTTGTCCCTGTCTCAGTTTTGCGGTATCTTCTCTCTCTCTGTTGATAAGGTGATTGATTGTTTTTGCCTGAGCTTCCAGGACCGAGAGGCCATCCAATTGGATTTCAGCACCCTCTCTTCCGAGTTCGGATTGACCTTCCTGAGTCCGCTCTGCCCGTTCTAATAATCCCTTCATCACCCCTTTAAGCTGCTCCACCCTTTCATTTAGCCTTTGCATGTCCAGTGAGTTTACTATGGAGGTTCCAGCATTAAAACCGGTCGCAACATCATTAACTATTTCCCTCTTAGTCCTATGAACTGGCTCCTGTCCTCGGAATCTATTGGCACCCATGGCCATCGGCATCCTGCTGCATTACAACTTTACTTCATACATTATACATATTTCTTGCCTGTTCTGTACAATATTCCGGCATCTGTATACCTGAGATATTGATCAGGACAGGCACAATTTCATGATTAACATTATTATACAATAGTTCACCCTCGTTGGACAGCACAATCCCATTTTCTGGTCCCCTTGTAATTGTTGGACATGACAATTCCATGGGCAGTGTGGTGGTTCTTATGGGGCGTGGTGTCGGAGGGGGTGAGAAGCATACATACAACGATATTGCGGCAGCCTCTCCCTCCTCATAGTATCCACACAGCCCCACCCCCTCTTTGTGTGTGACTAACGGTTGTGGCTGGGCAGGAGGCGCGCAAATTATTCCAAAGGTACATTCATCGGGCCCCCCCGGCCTCCCTTCGTCGAATGCAACTGCTTCTTGTACCCGTAGAGCATCGCACACATACTCTATTCTTATCCGGATTCAATTGCAGCCACGTGTTAAAATCAGTTCTGTCCTTGCTCCAGTCCTTGATTGCTGGAATGCATATTTCGTCAGTCAAAGTAAACAAAACCCTATAGTTGATACAGCTGTGTCTTTCTTGCGTGTGCTGCATCTCTCGTAGTCCGTCTGTATTATGCAGTGCTTGTGTGGGCTTCAAGGTTCCCAGTATCATGAGTCCCCAGAGTCGAAGTCACCACTGCAGTCCCATCTCGGTGATGGTTTTATCTGCAAATTTTAAACAGATAGCCTGGTCGTCACCAGGTGTTAGGTTCTGGTCTACTTGTGTCGCGGTCACTCTGTGGAACCGGAGGTAAGGGTTTGGTTATCCATATTCTTTATAGTCGTGCCATCTCGATCACTTCATGTACCTGTCTGGGCTGCAGTCGGTTTTGTATTTGAGCCTGCTGTGCTCGAGCCTGCACGATGACCCATCTAAATATTATCCAAACTCTAATCAACACCAATGCCACCACTATTCCTCCAAACATCGAAGTCTGCTTTACTGTTAGGTTGGGTTTGTGGACTACACCGACCCACCGTGGGATACATTGGCTCGATTGCCACAGGTGATGGTGCTTTGGCTGCACACTGCACTATCCGTCTGCTCCTGTTTTTTAAATCTCTTCCAGCTTATTTATCTTAGCTTTTAACTCTTGACCAGCTAGTTCTGTTTTATTTTTATTCTGACTATCCCACCATTTCCACTGTCTGTCAGGTGAGTCTTCTTTATTTTAGTAAGAAATTCAAATGAGTAAGGTCCAGTGTAAAACAGCTGTCAATGGAAAGGATTAACTCCTTTACAGGTTTGTAAGAAGGCCTGATGTCATTACGTGACTTCGCGTAATCATCCAAATCTTTGTGCCTTCAAAACTTGCTTAGAAATTAGGAATCCGTTAAAATAGCAGAAATCATTCGTAAAGTGGTCACAATAAAAATCGTCTCATCGGTAAAGACAGCATTTTACATTAAACTCCAATTTTTTTGCTTAACATCGAATTCAAGTACTTGCCAAAGATTTTTGTTGAAATAAGAACACACATTTTTAATAGCTATTTTGTTTACTGAAATCCAATGTTCACACAAGCTGTTAACATGCCATCATTTCGGGGTTTTTTTAACAGTCCCGTTCAATGGGCAAATCTTGTGTTTTATTTCTCTCTCTGCTGAGTTCGCATAGCTTAGATCTTTTCTCCTCGTTATTTTCAAAACCCTTCTGCTTGTTTAGACTGTTCGGGACTTTTCTTGATTAATAACGTCTATTCTGGAAATCTTTTCAAACTGCAGTGAAACTTTCTCGTATTTTAAAATCATTATCAATGGAGAGTGTCTTTTACCTCCTCCAATTTTTTTTTCCTTTTCCCAATTAAACCAATATCTTTTTCACAGCCAATATCAACTAGTATTTAGTAAGTTATAGAAACATAGAAACATAGAAAAATAGGTGCAGGAGTAGGCCATTCGGCCCTTCTAGTCTGCACCACCATTCAATGAGTTCATGGCTGAACATGTAACTTCAGTACCCCCTTCCTGCTTTCTCGCCATACCCCTTGAACTCCGTGGTAGTAAGGACTTCATCTAACTCCTTTTTGAATATATTTAGTGAATTCGCCTCAACAACTTTCTGTGGTAGAGAATTCCACAGGTTCACCACTCTCTGGGTGAAGAAGTTTCTCCTCATCTCGGTCCTAAATGGCTTACCCCTTATCCTTAGACTGTTACCCCTGGTTCTGGACTTCCCCAACATTGGGAACATTCTTCCTGCATCTAACCTGTCTAAACCCGTCAGAATTTTAAACGTTTCTATGAGGTCCCCTCTCATTCTTCTGAACTCCAGTGAATACAAGTCCAGTTGATCCTGTCTTTCTTGATAGGTCAGTCCCGCCATCCCGGGAATCAGTCTGGTGAACCTTCGCTGCACTCCCTCAATAGCAAGAATGTCCTTCCTCAAGTTAGGAGACCAAAACTGTACACAATACTCCAGGTGTGGCCTCACCAAGGCCCTGTACAACTGCAGCAACACCTCCCTGCCCCGTACTCAAATCCCCTCGCTATGAAGGCCAACATTCCATTTGCTTTCTTAACCACCTGCTGTACCTGCATGCCAACCTTCAATGACTGATGTACCATGACACCCAGATCTCGTTGCACCTCTCCTTTTCCTAATCTGTCACCATTCAGATAATAGTCTGTCTCTGTTTTTACCACCAAAGTGGATAACCTCACATTTATCCACATTATACTTCATCTGCCATGCATTTGCCCACTCACCTAACCTATCCAAGTCACTCTGCAGCCTCATAGCATCCTCCTCGCAGCTAACACTGCCACCCAACTTAGTGTCATCCGCAAATTTGGAGATACTACATTTAATCCCCTCGTCTAAATCATTAATGTATAGTGTAAACAGCTGGGGCCCCAGCACAGAACCTTGCGTTACCCCACTAGTCACTGCCTGCCATTCTGAAAAGTGCCCATTTACTCCTACTCTTTGCTTCCTGTCTGACAACCAGTTCTCAATTCATGTCAGCACACTACACCCAATCCCATGTGCTTTAACTTTGCACATTAATCTCTTGTGTGGGACCTTGTCGAAAGCCTTCTGAAAGTCCAAATATATCACATTAACTGGTTCTCCCTTGTCCACTCTACTGGAAACATCCTCAAAAAATTCCAGAAGTTTTGTCAAGCATGATTTCCAGTTCACAAATCCATGCTGACTTGGACCTAACATGTCACCTCTTTCCAAATGCGCTGCTATGACATCCTTAATAATTGATTCCATCATTTTACCCACTACTGAGGTCAGGCTGACCGGTCTATAATTCCCTGTTTATGCTCCCCCTTCTTTTTTAAAAAGTGGGGTTACATTGGCTACACTCCACTCGATAGGAATTGATCCAGAGTCAATGGAATGTTGGAAAATGACTGTCAATGCATCCACTATTTTCAAGGCCACCTCCTTAAGTACTCTGGGATGCAGTCCATCAGGCCCTGGCGATTTATGGGCCTTCAATCCCATCAATTTCCCCAACACAATTTCCCGACTAATAAGGATTTCCCTCAGTTCCTCCTCCTTACTAGACACTCTGACCCCTTTTATTTCTTTTTCCATCGCAAACACTTTTTTTTTCAGCACTTATTTAGTACGTTACGTCTTTTTTTCCAAACCTTTTAGTTTTATTTTTTAAAAGAGATCAGATTTAACTTTTTGTTTTAAATGTTTCGCATTTTGTTGTGCCTTTTCTTAACCAGTGGTACTTGAAACCTTCACAACAAAATTAACTCTTCACTGTTCCCATCCTAATTTCTGCTCACCTTTTGTAGAATTTGTATTTATTGTTGAATTACAAAATGTCAAATATGGTATTACTGGATTTTTTTGCCTAATTTCCGTTTTAGAAGCTGATCAAAAACTCTAATCTTTTGCTCTGTAACTTCAATTTTGTGGTACTATATCTCATAAATTACATCTTTTTTAAGCTTCAGTTCCTGACGCAGTATGTGTACTTTTATTAAAAAGGCTTCCAAACCCAAGATTTTCCTATACAACCAAAATGTTTATCAATGAGAATCACCTGAAATATCTCAAAATCACAATTCAAGTATTGTACTGCCAATCTGTAATTTAAAAATCTCTTTCCTGAGCTAAAAGCTTTCGCGTCAAGGTTTTGCACAAAGGAAAAATGGGAGTTTACTTCCCCAGCCTGCAGCCTCCAGAGACACAGGCTTTTTTTAAAGACATTACAGCTTCCCTTCTCCATTCTTTATCTCATTCCTAGACAGACATTCACAAAAGTCTCTTTTCATTCAGCAAAGTTTATTGTTTGGCTGGCTCTATTCTTGGATCCATACTTCACTTAAGATCATCACTATCAGGTTGTTTTTATTTCTTACATATTGATGAACCTCCTCTGTTAATTTTATGTGGGCTTGAAGAATTAAGACCACGGCTTTCTCATCTTTATCTTTTTTTTCCTTCTCCCACCATTCCCGTTGATTTGCTGGCGGGTCCTGGGAGTTCCATCCTGACTTAATCATCTTCTCAATTAGATTCTTTTTTTTTTCCGCCAGGTGGCAGGTAAGGGACCCTTCTAGTCCCCACTCGAGATTACTTGATTTATTGGCCATTCCTGGGTAGGACTAGAACCGTTAAAAATGGACTCTCAGAGATCCACTTTCTTCCTTGTGTAACTTGTAGCAGACCGTCTCCTGGCTACTGTCAGGTCACAAGTTCTGCAATTACACAAACTTATACAATTCTTAAAACGCGTTTAAGCAATTCCCGCAGTGCCCCACGCCTCCTTAACGACTACCTACCACCATTTTGTCTGTCGGTCTGACCCTGTTCACAGGTTTGGTTTCCTTTGGTCGCTGTGCACCGCCTGGTCTCCGGGGTATATTTTCAAATCACACTACTGGGTCCAGGAGATGTCGCTCGGTATCACGATCCCACGGTCTAAGTGTGTGCCCTACGCCTACTTAGTTCCTGGCCGTCACGTGGGACAAAAGTCCTCTTAATTCAGGCTCAGGCTAGTCGTTTGAGATATTAGACCATCTCCTCGTGTCGGTCAACCGGCCTCCACCTTCTGCACCCTTTATAATTAAAATTTTTTGATACTCACCCAGGTTTTTCCAAGGACTTCCAGCGACTCCGCGAAATCCTGTTCATGACGCCACTGTAAGCGCAAATGTTTTCATGGAAGAATCACTCGACACTCGGGGTTGGTTCCAATGCAAAAATGGCCTTTATTATGCCGGCAAGGAGAGAGCCTCTGGTCCAACTCCAGGCACTCTACTCCGCCGAACAAAAAAATTCATCGATATTTATATGTTTTACAATCGTTCGTTACAGTTACTCAGCCCACTTTGGCTGGACATAATCCAATCATAATGATTATGTATTACATATAGGTTTAAATGGGCCAATAGAATTAACCCTGGTACATCAGGGGGCTGTATGATCAGTTCATGACAGTTCGGGGCTGATTCATATCCGTGTGATGTTTTCCAGACCTCCCTTATCTTCGTTAATCATTTGTTCCACCGGTGCCTAACTCCTTATCTCCGTGGTTGCTAGGCACCCCATCTGGGGGTCACTGACTTGAGGACATTCCGTACTAGCTACCGCAGTGTTCTGTATACTATCTTGCCTGAAGTTGTTGATTCAACACATTCCTGGTACCAGGCTCTGCAGGGTCAGCGCTCAGTCAGCAGTTTTAGCTAACTTGGCTTACCGAGTCCCGAGCATGCTTTGCTAAGCCCCCTGGCAGCCATTTTATATTTGGCTAACATTTTAAACATACATACATTTATATATTCAGCAGGTGCCTTTGCCTTCCTACAACAGTGTCTTTCAATGTGTTTATTTACCCTTTTTACCTGCTTGTTTTCTCTCTCTTTCAAACTCACTTTCTTTATTTTTGCTTTCTAATTCCAGCATTACTTCCCTCCCTGCTGAATCTATTCTCAGGTTCCCATCCCGCTGCCAAACTAGTTTAAACCCTCCCCAACAGCACGAGCAAACCCCCCCGCGAGGATATTGGTCCCGGCTCTGTTTAGGTGCAAACTGTCCGGCTTGTACAGGTCCCACCTCGCCCAGAAGTGGTCCCGATGCCTCAGGAAACTAAAGCCCTCCTGCCTGCACCATCTCTCCAGCCACGTATTCACCTGCTCTATCCTCCTATTTCTGTACTCACTAGCTCGTGGCACCGAGTGTAATCCGGAGATTACTACCTTTGAGGTCCTGCTTTTTAATCTCTCCCCTAGCTCCCTAAACTCTGCCTGCAGGACCTCATCTCTCTTGCTACCCATGTCATTGGTCCTGATATGGACCACGATCTCTGGCTGTTCACCCACTCCCCGAGAATGGAGGTGATGGTGTTCCCATGCGCCTGCTGCCCTTGTCCTTCTAGGCGGTAGAGGTCGCGGATTTGGGAGTAGCTGCCAAAGAAGCCTTGGTGAGTTGCTGCAGTGCATCTTGTGGATGGAACACACTGCAGCCACGGTGCACCGGTGGTGGAGGGAGTGAATGTTGGAGGTGGTGGATGGGGTGCCCAATAAGTGGGCTGCTTTTTCCTGGATGGTGTCGAGCTTCTCGAGTGTTGTTGGAACCGCACTCATCCAGGCAAGTGGAGAGTATTTCATCAGACTCCTGACTTGTGCCTTGTAGATGGTGGAAAGGCTTTGGGGAGTCAGGAGTTGAGACACTCACCGCAGAATACCCAGCCTCTGACCTGCTCTTGTTGCCACAGTATTTATGTGACTGGTCCAGTTAAGTTTCTGGTCAATGGTGACCCCCAGGATGTTGATGGTGGGGGATTCGGCAATGATAATGCCGTTGATAGCCGAGCCTGCTTAAGTTGTATGTTCCTGTCGCTGATTGCTGACAGGCGACTGTTGGCTCCGCCCCGTGGGTTTACCTCGAACTTCAAACCACGAAATCGGTTCTCCTGAATTCCAAGGTGTGTGCGGAAATCAACCATCAAATGCCCTGTCATTAACCACAGGGGTTCCGGCAATTTTCTGATCACAAAGCGCTTTCAGTCCTTGTCCTTGTCCAGAAAATTGCAGACGTGGAAATTCGGGAGTTTTTGACTTTGAAAGGAGAACATTGTTGTTTTGTGCAGCCCCGGTCAGAGAAATGTTTGTGAAAGGAACTTTTTGCAGAGAGAGGGATTGAGCATTTCAGCTTGTTGCTGAACACTTCTCTCTGGGCAATGAGCTGAGCAGCAGCTTGCGAAGTGCAGTGGTGATCACGTTCGCCTCACATGTGAAAAGTCCGCAGCTCGATCACGGACAGAAACATTGTTGTTGAAACAAAAACATGTCTGCAATAAAATTGAACAAAAGCATTCCAGGGTACATTGACGCATGATGCAAACTACCTCAGGCCTGGGCCAAAGCTTCCTGTACACCGAGCACAGGCTGAGGAAAACCCCAGGGAAGAGGATATCCCGGTCACTGGGACTTCCAGCTGTACTGAACAAGTGCCCGGTCTGAAACTATCCAGAGTAATAACTTGTAACAAATACATCCAACAGTTAGGATGGCCGAGCGGTCGAAGGCACTGCTCAGGTCACAGTCTTCTCTGGAGGCATGGGTTTAAATACCACTCCGAACATTCATTGTGTTTAATTTCAAAATCATTTGTTTTGACACCACTCTGAAGTGCTTTGGGACATCCATCTAACTTCATAAAATTACTCCACTTCAATTACAAACGGTGATATCAAATTTACTTCACAAACCAGGAATCGATCCCAGGTGGCTGAAGCACGTTCCTTTCGCGACAGCCACCTGGGATCGATTCCTGGTTTGTGAAGGTGCCCTCGAAATATCTCGCTCTGCTAATTTAAAAACACGGTGATAATTTGTTTCGGTGCAAAAGAAGGCAGGCTCGAAGGGCCAAATGGTAGACTCCTGCTCCTGGTTCTTGTGTTCTTATGCAGATCACAGAACAAATGATAAATTATCAACTCTCCCTCAGTTCGCATTCCTTTTATTGTGCAAAGAAGATCATGGGTTCATTAAAGATGTTTTCCCGTGAAAGCAACATAAAGTTTAAGGAAAATAATTCGCCCAACTCGAACCCACGACCCTGAGATTATGAATCTCATGCTCTACCGACTGAGCTCGCCGGGCTGCTCAACATCTACCCTGTCAATCCCCTTCAAAATATTATCCGTTTCAATGAGATCACCTCTCATTCTTGTAAACTCCAGAGAGTCTCGGCATATTCTACAGAGTCTCTCACCATAGGACAGTCCTCTCATCCCAGGAATCAATCTGGTGAACCTCTGTTCTACCACCTCCAAGGCAAGTATATCCTTCCTCAGATAAGGAGACCAAAACTGTGCGCAGTACTCCAGGTGTGGTCTCACCAAGGCCCTGTACAATTGTAGCAAGATTTCCTTACTCTTGTAATATGGGCTATATATTAGGTACTATGGGCCGAATAACCTGTTTTTCTGCTGATTCTATGGCTGTATAAAAAGTTATTAAAATTCGGCCGTCGCTCAGCAAACATATTTGTATTTCCTTCAGTGTGCAACACATGTGGGTGGATTAATGATGATTGAAACAATTATTGTCACAGTCTCTCACAGACTTGAATTATTTTTGACAACTTGCTCTGTAAAAATGCTTTCCCTGACTAATGGACTAAGGTCACCACAGTTCAAGTATAATACCTTACCTCGTGGATTCATTACTAGAGTGCTTACAGACACAATAACTGGTGACGAGAATACGAATTTCCACACGACAATGGCTAACCTTGGCACGTTTGAACAATTCGCCGATGGGGAAGATTGGGAGGCCTTTGTGGAAAGGCTCGAACACTTCTTTATTGCGAACGACCTGGCGGGAGACGACCCGACCTCGCTGGCTGATAAGTGCTGAGCTATCCTGCTCAGCAGTTGTGGGCCCACTGTCTGTGGCCTTGTCAGGGATTTGCTAGTCCCAGAGAAGACAACAACATATGTGGAGCTCATAACGCTGATACAGGAACAGCTCAAACCTAAAGAGAGCATCCTAACAGCCAGACACCGGTTCTCTCCCCACCGGTGGCCCAAAGGCCAAGAAATCGCAAAATATGCTGCAAACCTGAAACGATTGGCTGCACCATGTGATTTTAGCGATCACCTCACCAAAGCACTAAGGGACATCTTTGTTACTGGAATCGGCCACGAGGACCTTCTCCACAGGCTGCTCTCTGCGGACACCACGGTCACCCTACAGAAGGCAATTAACGTGAGCCAGGTATTCATGATCTCGGCCTGCATCTCCAAGTGGATGTCTCACCCCCAGGACTCTAACCCGGCAAGTACTGTGAACCGACTGGTGCCTTTTAGAGGCAGGGCTGCTGCTAGCAGTCTCTCTCAGGGAAGAGAGAAGAGAACCCTGAGTCCCGCAATCCTGAGTCCACCACATGGGGCCAACCGGCCAACCCCATGCTGGCGCTGTGGAGGAAATCACAGGGCCCACCAGTGCCGCTATAAAGACTATACTTGCAAAGGCTGTAACATGAAGGGCCACCTCCAGCGAATATGCAAGAGAAATCGTACTCACCGAGTCGATGAAGATTTGGCTGATCATCCGGAGTCCAGCGACAATGAGGTGTACGGAGTGTTTACCTGCACCACCGAGAGTTCCCCGGTGAAAATGGAAGTTGAAATCAATGATGTTCCAGTCACGATGGAGGTGGACACAGGGGCGAGCCAGTCACTGATGAATCACGTGGCCTTTGAGAAACTCGGGGACAATCCAATCGAACGACCTCAAATGATCCCGATCGAAGTGAAGCTGCTCACCTACACAAACGTTACATCCCAGTCGTTGGCAGCGTGGATGTCCAGGTGTCCCATGGCGGCGCGATGTACAGGTTACCTTTGTGGATCATTGCTGGTGATGGTCCAAAGCTATTAGGAAGAAGGTTGATGAAAAAGATCACTTGGAGCTGGGAAAAGCTCCAACCTCCAGAGATCGACGTCCTCCGCGGCCCCGAAGTTGGATCCAGCACAACACCTGAAAAACCAACCGCCCAACTCGACTGTGAGGCGACGACACAGACCGCTCAACCCAACGGCGAGATGATCCAGCCCAAACAACCAGACCTCACCTTCCAGGCTCCAGTGGCAGGACTCCAGAGAAGAAAATTCACGCAGAAGGTAACTTCCCGGCTTTCGTGGCAGAACCTGAGGAGAAAAGGATCACCGCAGCCTACCCCATGGAGAGAAAGAAGATGGCGTCCAAACCACGAGGTGAAGCGCCTGAAGTCAAGATGGCGGCAGCCAGACCAAAAGGGAGCATCACGTGACGCCGAGCGGCGAACCGGATTGGGGTAAAGTTTGCAAGTCCCTCTAAAAGGAGACCGGCAACCCATCACAATTAAAGGGACAGTTCCACTCTTGAGTGGGCAAATGCATGGCGGATGAAGTATAATGTGGATAAATGTGAGGTTATCCACTTTGGTGGTAACAACAGAGAGACAGACTATTATCTGAATAGTGACAGATTAGGAAAAGGGGCGGTGCAACGAGACCTGGGTGTCATGGTACATCAGTCATTGAAGGTTGGCATGCAGGTACAGCAGGCGGTTACGAAAGCAAATGGCATGTTGGCCTTCAGAGCGAGGGTATTTGAGTACAGGGGCAGGGAGGTGTTGCTACAGTTGTACAGGGCCTTGGTGAGGCCACACCTGGAGTATTGTGTACAGTTTTGGTCTCCTAACTTGAGGAAGGACATTCTTGCTATTGAGGGAGTGCAGCGAAGGTTCACCAGACTGATTCCCGGGATGGTGGGACTGACCTATCAAGAAAGACTGGATCAACTGGGCTTGTATTCACTGGAGTTCAGAAGAATGAGAGGGGACCTCATAGAAACGTTTAAAATTCTGATGGGTTTAGACAAGTTGGATGCAGGAAGAATGTTCCCAATGTTGGGGAAGTCCAGAATCAGGGGTCACAGTCAAAGGATAAGGGGTAAGCCATTTAGGACCGAGATGAGGATATACTTCTTCACCCAGAGAGTGGTGAACCTGTGGAATTCTCTACCACAGAAGGTAGTTGAGGCCAATTCACTAAATATATTCAAAAGGGAGAAGATGAAGTCCTTACTACTAGGGGGATCAAGGGGTATGGCGAAAAAGCAGGAAGGGGGTACTGAATTTGCATGTTCAGCCATGAACTCATTGAATGGCGTTCCAGGCTCGAAGGGCCGAATGGCCTACTCCTGCACCTATTTTCTATGTTTCTATGTTTCTATGTTTATCCAGCGATGATGGTAATACATATGTAAAAGATGTAACTGACAATTTCAAGTTGGTAAATGTAACTAATCATGATAAGTCGGGCACTTGCGATCAGAACCAATGTATTGTGAGAGTAAACGAAGTGATGACGTGCGATGCTGCGATTTACATGTCTGCCGACAAAACCAAGGGCAACATCCCGTCAGCACCCAGGTCCCGCGATCATGTAGCCTGCCCCTCCGGGACCAATGTGATACCCCAGGGAGTGTGGCCACACACAGAGGGAGCATAGCAGCTGCAGGGCCAGTGATCAGCGGACGGCAAAGGCACCACTACCGGTACCCTGCCCCCGATCGGCTCTATCTCTCTGGCCACCAGGGCCAGTACTGGGAGCAAGCGGATAGCATCCTCCTGCCCTCCCAACGGGACCTGGGATGACCACGCTCCCACTATCGCTGAAGAGCAGCAGGGAGACACAGCAGCCTTCAAAGGTGGACATGGAGGCCACACACTCCTGTGGCTCTGCTGACCACGAGGCAACGGCAAAGGCTCTGAGACTCAGCCAGGTGAGCGATCTGAGCCCACCCAGCTGGCAGGGGACGCAGCGCCGCCATCAGACAACCTGGACACAGTATGGTTACTCTGGAACTTGTGTCCTCACCCACCTGCACCTACACAACCCAGGGGCAAGACTGTGACACCACGTATGTACCTTACCTGTAAAATGTACTTGTTCCACTACTGCAGAACCCAAACAGTGATGTAACTAATCCGATGTTTTTTTGTTCTTTCTATCTGTACAGGTCTGCACATGCAGGTGTTGAGCCACACACATGGTCTATGTATGGCGGGGGGGAGGGTGCGGGGGGGGAATGGATGTTTGTAGCCATGGGCACACATGGATCACACCCAGAACCCACTCAACCCCCACTGCAACCTCCAACCATCCACTGCTGAACATTTCCCAACGTCGTGGTAATAAGGACTTGGGGTCCACAGGGAGAGAACCAAGCCAAAGCATAGACAAGGTGCAAGGGCTTTGGGCACTCAAGTCTCGGGCCAGAGCACACAATGCAAAGGCCAGTGGCACAAGACTAAGGGGAGAGTGATGTTGTGTCTGTATAATATAAGCATACTCCCTGTACACTCAATGTACAGTTATATAAGACTACTGGATGTACCTTCACACTGTATACACTATGCCTGTACCGTCAGAGGGTGCAACTGGTGGAGATCTCGGGGTCACCGGTACACGACAGGTAACCAGGTATAAAACGGAGCTCACCATCCTGTACCCTCACTCAGGAGCTGCAATAAATGGACTAAGGTCACCACAGTTCAAGTACAATACCTTGCCTCATGGAGTCATTACTGGAGTGCTTACAGACACAATAGAAAGAGATTAAACATTAAATGGTAGGACATTGAGAATTGTAGAGGAACAAAGCGACCTGGGAGTGCATGTCCACAGATCCCTTAAGGTAGCAGGCAAGGTGGATTAGCTGGTTAAGAAGACATACAGAATGCTGGCCTTTATTAGCCGAGGCCTAGAATAAGAGAGCAGGTGGATTATGCTTGAATATAAAACACTGGTTTGGCCACAGCTGGAGTACTGCGTGCAGTTCTCGTCATCACTTTACAGGAAGAAGACTGTGATTGCACTGGAGACTTACAGAGGAGATTTCGAGGATGTTATCGGGAGTGGAGAATCTTAGCTATGAGGACAGATTGGATAGGCTGGAGTTGTTTTTCTTGGAACAAAGTGGGCTGAGGGGAGGCATCATTGAAGTGTATACAATTATGAGGGGCCGTGATATATTGGATAGAATGGGCCCATTTCCCTTAGCAGAGGGGTCAACAACCATGGGGCATAAATTTAAAGTCTTGGTAGTAGGTGTAGGGGGGATTTGAGGGGAAAATTCTTCATGCAGAGGGTTGTGGGGGTCTGGAACTCACTGCTTGAAAGGGTGGTAGAGGCAGAAACGCTCACCACATTTAAAAAGTGCTTGGATGTGCACCTGAAGTGCCGTAACCTACAGGGTGATGGACCGAGAGCTGGAAAGTGGGATTAGGCTGGAGAGGCTGTTATTGGCCGGCACGGTCACAATGGGCCGAAATGGCCTCCTTCCGTGCTGTAAACTTCTGATTATATAATTCTATGAAAAATAATCACCCAACGTGGCGCTTGTTTTAGAATCTCATGATCTCCTGACTGAGTTTGCTGGGCTTCTGCAAAATACACCTTTTTGTCGGTGATTACAGCCAGGTGCCTGTTGGCTCCGCCCCAGATGTTTAAACTTGCTGTCGAGGAACTGCCAGGATCTTCTTGAATGGTGGACCAGACTCGAGGGGCTGAATGGCCTACTCCGGCCCCTAATCCTTACATGTTTATGATCTTATGACCTTTCACAGGAGAACAAACTCGCCTCTGAGCACAAGGAGAAAGTTCCAGAAAATATTCCCACCCGGTGAGCTTTCGCGTGTGAGGCGAACGTGTTAACCGCTATACTGCGGAATCATCTCCACTTTCAGCAACTGGTCAGACAGAAATGTGAAGCGAGCAGGTGAACTGCTGAATCCCACTTTTAAGGAGTTGGTCGCGGTGTCAAACAATGAGTTTTGCTCAATGACGAGAATGAAGAAGTGGGATTTGAACCCACGCTTCCAGAAAAAAAACTACAAACTGACTACAGCACCTGAGACCGCTCGGCCATCCTGACTATTTAATGCTGTATGTGGCCATCTGCAGGTTGATTTTGAACTTTTGTGTCCTGCCACATGAAATAAATGAGGGCAGCAGGCGTATCTCTGCCTGACACCGGGGAAACAGTGAGACAAACCTTGGAGCAAGGGTCTGGTTATTGCCAAACAGCAAAGAAAATATTAATTCCCGAATTACCCTGAAGAACAGTGACCTCGACGTGATCTGGGGTCAGACGCGCTACCATTGCGCCACGAGGTCGATACAGCACATCGGAAATGTTTGACTATCTGAAGGTTTCACAATGCAAGGGGCTTTAAAATCCCCGCCCATTCCCACCGGGCGTCAGAAGCAGCGCTCACCTGCCAGTCCACGTATGTTTTTTTGTTAAACTTTTGTGTTGCTTTCACGTGATTGCATCATTAATTAATCTGTCACCTTCTTTTGCACAATGAAAGAAATACTAACTGAAGCAGAGTCGATACTTCAACCATTTTTTTCTGTGCTTTGCATAGAAACATAGAAACATAGAAACATCGGAAACAGGTGCAGGAGTAGGCCATTCGGCCCTTCGAGCCTGCACCACCATTCAATATGATCATGGTTGATCATGCACCTCAGTACCCCTTTCCTGCTTTCTCTCCATACCTTTGATACCTTTAGCCGTAATTGCCCCATTTAACTCCCTTTTGAATATATCGAACGAACTGGCCTCAACAACTTTCTGTGGTAGAGAATTCCACAGGTTCAGAATTCTCTGAGTGAAGAGGTTTCTCCTCATCTCGGTCCTATATGGCTTACCCCTTTTCCTTAGACTGTGACCCCTGGTTCTGGACTTCCCCAACATCGGGAACATACTTCCTGCATCTAACCTGTCCAATCCCGTCAGAATTTTATGTTTCCATGTAATCCCCTCTCATTCTTCTAAATTCCAGTGAATATAAGTCAAGTTGATCCAGTCTTTCTTTACATGTCAGTCCTGCCCTCCCGGGAATCAGTCTGGTGAACCTTCGCTGCACTCCCTCAATAGCAAGAACGTTCTTCCTCAGATTAGGAGACCAAAACTGTACACAATATTCCAGGTGTGGCCTCACCAAGGCCTGCGTCCGCGCACATACAGAGGCTGAACTCCAGGACATCGTCGATGTATTTACTGAGGCCTCTGAAAGCATGGGCCTTACGTTAAACATCCGTAAGACAAAGGTCCTCCACCAGCCTGTCCTCACCGCACAGCACTACCCCCCAGTCATCAAGATCCACGAAGCGGCCCTGGACACCATGGACCACTTCCCATATCTCGGGAGCCTCCTATCAACAAGAGCAGGCATCGACGACGAGATTCAACACGGCCTCCATGCGCCAGTGCAGCCTTCGGCCGCCTGAGGAAAAGAGTGTTTGAAGACCAGGCCCTCAAAACTGCCACCAAGCTCATAGTAAGGCTCAGAGACATGGACCATGTGCAGTAGACACCTCAAGTTGCTGAAGAAATATCACCAACGATGTCTCCGAAGATGCAACAAATCCCCTGGGAGGACAGACGCACCAACATCAACGACCTTATTCAGGCTAACATCCCCAGCTTTGAAGCACTGACCACACTCGATCAGCTCCACTGGGCAGGCCACATTGTCCTCATGCCAGACAAGAGACTCCCAAAGCAAGTGCTCTACTCTGAGCTCCTTCATGGCAAACGAGCCAAAGATGGGCAGCATAAACTCTACAAGGACACAATCAAAGCCTCCCTGATAAAGTGCAACATCCCCACTGACACTCAGGAGTCCCTGACCCAAGACCACTCTAAGTGGAGGAAGTGCATCCGAGAGGGCGCTGAGCACCTCGAGTCTCATCGCCGAGTGCATGCAGAAATCAAGTGTCGACAGCAGAAAGAGCGTTCGGCAAACCTGTCCCACCCATCCCTTCCCTCGACGACTATCTGTCCCACCTGTGATAGGGTCTGTGGCTCTAGTATTGGACTGTTCAGCCACCAAAGAACTCATTTTCGGAGTGGAAGCAACTCTTCCTCGATTCCGAGGGACTGCCTATGTAGATTCCAAAATTCGTGGAAACCCCCAAGTGAAAAGGAAATTCGATTTGGGATGAGTAAACATAAAATTTGGGATCCTAAAAAGCATATGGAAGAAATCTACAAGTCTTAACCAAGTTTGGGATTTTAAAAGGCACGTTTGGGCCTGTGGGGAAATGCTGCAGTGACAGAGGGGTGGGATTTAGAGTTTGGATATTGTAGCTAATCAGTTTGTCTGGAGGAGCTCTTTAACCATAGTCAGGCTCCCAGAAAACATTAGCATTTAAACAATCGACCACGGAAGAAACATTATCCACTTTACCCACAGGACCCAAATATCACATCCATATTCCAACACCTTTTCAACATGTATAGAAATATCTGGCTCAGCCCAGACTTCCCGAAGCCAAAGCAGTGCTATTTCAATGGACAAGAGTTCATAAGTTCATAAAGAAGGCGTATCGCCCTCCCAAAGTCTATCAACACCAGATTAAAACATTTAATCAAGTCTCAGTTAGCTAGTCCGCCAAAACTTATACAAAGAAGACCACTTAAATCAATGGGCAGCAAAACTTAAACAAAAGAAACGTTAGATTTGGCACGAAGATTAAGCAGCCTCTCAGAGTATAACTGGGGGCCTATCGTACCAAGAGCAACCTATTTTTTTGACCATTACTTTGGAACAACTGGATCAAGATCGAGAGCAAACGGCAAGAAAACACAGGAAGATACATCACGACATCGGAGAAAAGAACTTCAAAAAACCAATCAGTGGAACATCAATACCAACTGACTTGGTAACAGGCATCAACCGGACCACCGCGACCGACGGACCTAACCAGGAAAATCAACCACGAGAAAACCGGGGTCCACACAAGTGTTCCACTCTACAATTTGTGCCTCGACTGTCCAGCAGGTAAAAATTACCGAAACAACTTAAAACCCTATTGATGACAAAGGATACCGGCTTCGGGACAGTCAGAATACTTCGTCACAGACAAGGCACCGGAAGGCTGGAAGGTAGATCACACCGGTTGTGGGAGAGCTGGTTGGCGGTGACATGGAAGTGTCTGCAGTGTGCGGGACCAGACTGCTTCCACACATCCACAATGAATGTCCCACCCTTTATTTGGGAAAAGTACAACTGAGAGTGGACAAGTTCCATCCCGGTCAGAGCAATCTGAAGCTTTAACTGACTGACACCCGAGTTTGGGATTGGAATGTCTGTCAGCATGTAATGCTTGTAGCGCCACACTGTGGATGTGGACATATTGTGTACTGCAACTCTATAGTTAATCATTAAACAGAACAGGCTCTTTCCGGAGAGTTCCGAGAGAGCAGCCTGCATGTTCGGAAGCTGTGTGTGCTGTGCTCTGTGAAGATATCACAGGGATGTCTTGCAATATATGCTATATCAGTCTCTGTGGTGCAACGGATTAGGGCGTTCAGCTATTAACTGCAAGGTTGGTGGATCGTAGCCCATTCAGGAACAAAGCCTTTAATTGTTTTTCCCTGAGGATTCGGTGCCGTACAGTTCCAAGTTGTCAGTGTGCGTTTTGGCTGCACGAATATATTCCGCAACCATTGCCAGCTGTGCTGTTATCAAGTTATACCAACTGTTACTTGCATTTTTGCGTGGTTGTTCGTTGTCTCGTCGCCAATTGATACGCTCATAATAAAGAATGAAACTGAGTACTGTGAACAATGAGTTAGTATGACATTAGCTCCTTTAATAAGACTCCAGTGTGCTTATATATACAAATGGATGCTGGGAACCCTTGGGACTCCAACAGGTCGGCCCTCTGGTGGTGGTGTGATACAGGTGGCCAAAGGTTAAATACATAAAAAAGGAGGGAGAGAGAAAACAGGGAATTATAGACCGGTCAGCCTGACCTCAGTAGTGGGTAAAATGATGGAATCAATTATTAAGGATGTCATAGCAGTGCATCTGGAAAATGGTGACATGATAGGTCCAAGTCAGCATGGATTTGTGAAAGGGAAATCATGCTTGACAAATCTTCTGGAATTTTTTGAGGATGTTTCCAGTAAAGTGGACAAAGGAGAACCAGTTGATGTGGTATATTTGGACTTTCAGAAGGCTTTCGACAAGGTCCCACACAAGAGATTAATGTGCAAAGTTAAAGCACATGGGATTGGGGGTAGTGTGCTGACGTGGATTGAGAACTGGTTGTCAGACAGGAAGCAAAGAGTAGGAGTAAACGGGTACTTTTCAGAATGGCAGGCAGTGACTAGTGGAGTGCCGCAAGGTTCTGTGCTGGGGCCCCAGCTGTTTACATTGTACATTAATGATTTAGACGAGGGGATTAAATGCAGTATCTCCAAATTTGCGGATGATACTAAGTTGGGTGGCAGTGTGAGCTGCGAGGAGGATGCTATTAGGCTGCAGAGTGACTTGGATAGGTTAGGTGAGTGGGCAAATGCATGGCAGATGAAGTATAATGTGGATAAATGTGAGGTTATCCACTTTGGTGGTAAAAACAGAGAGACAGACTATTATCTGAATGGTGACAGATTAGGAAAAGGGAAGGTGCAACGAGACCTGGGTGTCATGGTACATCAGTCATTGAAGGTTGGCATGCAGGTACAGCAGGCGGTTAAGAAAGCAAATGGCATGTTGGCCTTCATAGCGAGGGGATTTGAATACAGGGGCAGGGAGGTGTTGCTACAGTTGTAC